>NC_045561.1:104262769-104593769 GCF_009819795.1 Aythya fuligula | reverse complement strand
ATATTTTATAGCTGTTGTTCTCATGTATATTCACTGTAATATTATACAACAATTGTTTTATATCATATCTATTTTTGTAAATTAATTTTTATTCATTTGTACATGTAAACTGTTTTTACACTTGCCTATGTCTTTGAATAATCAGCTTCAAAGGCTTAAATTTCCTCTTTGCCAACTGATAGGAAATTATTATTTTTAGAGCTTAGAAAAAGCTAATTTTGAACGAAAGAAAAGATGGAAAAATCTCAGCTATAGACATATTTCTGAATAATTTTAAAGTGGAATAGAATTGGCTTGAAATATGAATCTGCTTGGAACAGTGTAGAGATACGTGATTTCTCCTGAGTGCCTGATTGGCTTCAATGTAATATCATAAGCTTTTGAAAATTTATAACATTGATTGTGAAAAGAAGTGTGCTTCTTTCATGTGTACCCATTCGACTCAGTGGACAAAGTGGAGTTTGAGGTCTGGTTTGAGCAGGCTTTGCATTGTAAGGTGAGGTTTATTCAGAAGAGACTAATTGGGTGCTGGCTGAGGGTTTCCAAAGTGAGTGATTTTAAAACCATGTTACAAAACAATAACGAAGTGGATGTAGTTCAAATGAGACCAAAATGTGAAAAATAAAATAGTTGATTAGGTTATTCACTCCAAGTTGAACAAATTAATTTTGCATAATTTTGAATAGTCAGTTAAAACAAACAAACAAACTAGAACAACAAAACTTAAATAAGTTCCAGATGTAATTAACTTAATGAACATCCAAACTTGAATGAGCATGATATTTTCCTAATGCTTAAATCTACACTATAATCTTATCTGACTAATAAGTCAAGATCTATTCAATATTCTGGAGTCACAGCTGAGCTACTTTGGTGGGTGGAAGAAAGATCAAATATTAACCTTAAATTTTTCCACCAAACACTAAACTGGAATAGGCTGTGTTTTTCCACCAAACAGAAATGTTTGTCAACAATATTTTCTTCTTTTTTTGTGTGTTGGAAAAAAATAAATAAAAGAAAAGCAATATACATAATTTGATAAAATGTAGACTGTAAGGTGGAGTTATCCAGTTACCCACATGTAAGACAAGTGCCTATCCTATCTGTATGGTCAATGGTGAGAACTGGAAGTTGTGAAGTTCATCTCATCTCATCTCATCTCATCTCATCTCATCTCATCTCATCTCATCTCATCTCATCTCATCTCATCTCATCTCATCTCATCTCATCTGTAGTAAAGGTATTTTACAGATTAGATCAACAGCATGCCAGAAATTCTTCTTTCTCTTCATTCTCTGCAAAGGAGATCCGGATCCCCAGGTCAGATGTCTATACCACAGACACATGAAGTTCAACATGAGTTCAATGCTACCATTTTATTGTTAGTTCAGTTGATAGAGTTAATCAAGACTCTTTATATCACTGTGCCTTTTTAAGTTTTACCATTGCTTACATATCTCTTGTTTTTGCATTCTTCACTTGTGATTTACCCCTGCCTCAGAATGTCCTTTTCTAGTTTTGTTCTATTATTAGTAAGTCTAGCTGCATTAGTAACAAAAATTCTTAGAAATACTTTTTTTTTTTTTACTTGCATGAGTAGACAAAAATATTTACACAAAACTTCTGTGGCAATTTGTAAAAGATGTAAATAAGGGAATATCTTGAAAGAAACAGAAAACCATTTAACATTTAACTGTAAAAATGGATGAAACCATGATAAATATACATATACATATGAAAAAAAAAACAACCAAACAAACAAACAAAAAAAAACACAGAACCAATTGATTTCATAATGATCTGCTGAACAGTCTGTCCCCCTTCTTACTATAAGTGGAAACAGATTCCTACTGTTCTACAATTGCAGCAACACGGTAGCAATTTTTTCAGTCTCTTCTCTATCTAAGGGCTGATTGGCTTTTCAAGCTGTGCCCAGTCATTGATCCCAGCTCTGAAACATGCCAAAAAATATAAATTCCTGGTCAAAACATTTCTTTTGACGAGTAACTTATTCACTTCAAGGGAAATTATTTTCAAGCACCATGTTCCGAAGAAGAGTACCCCAAACGTGATCAGACTTCGGAATAGGAATGAAACTTTTCTACCTGAAAGGTTCATTGGTTTATGCACAGTTATACCAACTGTAACAGTTTGTTACAATGTTCCACCTACCTAACACTGTTTTGAAAAACAGTTTTTGAATTGCTTTGGGGGATGAATCAAGAAAGTTTGTCCAGTGCTATTATTGCAAGCCAATTTAGACCTTGCTTTTTTTCCTGGGGAGGAACACATCCTAAAAGCAATGGTTGTGCTCAAATCCATGCAGAAACAGGGAACTATTCCTAAACTAGGATAAGAGATTGTAGAAACCTGTCATTCAACAACTTACAGATCCAGCCTGGCTGTTCTGGATGCTGCTTCAGGAGGCCTATATGTACATGAATTCTACACATTTACAACAGGTAATTCCATAAATGCAGTCAAACATTTAATATGTTAAATTATTGACACAGTTTGGGAATACGTTGCAAGTCAGAATGTTTTTTCCCCTCAGCTGGACAGAGGCCTTCTTCATTGATAAGCCTGTTTCCCATAGACTTCAAAGTGTGAATAGATAATGAAACACTTCTTGTGGAGATATCTTATGGATGGAGATGATTTTGCTAAGTTCTTTTGGTGCACAGTCCCACAATAGAAATTTTTTAAACCTTGAAAAATTTTTGTTAGATGTAATGATATTGCTATGCTAGCAGAAGACAAATGAACCATATTCAAGTAGCAGTACATTCATTACACTATACTTTTACACTAGATGAGCCATGTAACTTCAAGAGAAGATATTCTCATTTCTCTGATATGGTTTATTGTGATTATACATTTGGCTATGTCAATTTCAAGAATTTTCAAGCCATCAGAAGGTATAATTGAGGATGATACGTATTACTCAAAAGTGCTACATATAAAACATCAAGCAATACAGAAAGTCCAAGGGTCAGTTGCTGAGATATTACTGGTATTGGTGGGAAGCTTCCTGGACTCAGATCCAAAGTCAGAACAGCGCTTGCTTAGTGCTGCTAAACAAGCTGCTAAACTTTCAAAGAGCATTCTGTGTCCTAACAAAGATCATCAGCTGCACTGAAAATCACTCCTCCTTAGAAAAGAACTAAAGATTTTCTTTAATCCCATACTCCCCTATATTTCATTTTCATATAATTATAGATAACAGGTTGAAACAGACTGTAAAGATCATCTAGTTCCAAACCCCCTGCCATGGGCAGGAATGCCACCCAGATGATCAGGTTGCCTGGGGCCTCACCCAACCTGGTCTTGAACACGTCCAGGGCTGAGGCATCTACAGCTTCTCTGGGCAACCTGTTCCAGTGAGCAGTTTTTTTTGAAGATAGGATTTTTATCTTCAGAGTAGCTTTACCTTCCTTGTTGTTATTTGTTTTTTGTTTCGTTTTTCCTCATTTTGTCAGTATGAACAAAAAAACACTTTTTTTTTTTTTTTCTGTGCATATATATTTTTATAATACTTATGCTTTGTTTGTATTTCTACATTTCTAATTTATTGTATATTTTAATTTCTAATGTGAGGTACAAATGAGCTGACTTTTATCATTTGTATCATTTTCTATTACTTTCTCAACTCCATGATACAGATTTGTTGTTGATCATTCTCTGTTTCTACTCCGTTAGACTCTTAGTTTGTTCCAAGTATATTTATGATGTTAATTAATCCAGGTTAACATCACAGTCAATGAATTCATTATATTCTACAAGTGTCATAAATTTAATAATAATAAATAATAGCTGAAGCTAGTATTCTATTTGAAATACATCTAGGACTAGATGACTAACAGAGTAACTGTAAGTTACTCTCTAACAGATGGACCTTTTTTGAGGTCCTTATGCCTTCCCTCTAATAAAAGAATCTATGCTTAAATTAATACCTTTAACAAGAATCTTAGTTTTTTTGGCCAAGACACAGCTACTTGTCATGCATTCACTCAGTGGCAGTATCCCTTTGAAGTTCTCCCTGCTACTCCAAGGCTGGAAGTTTTACTTCCTAAGAATTGCAGGATCAAACACAAAATGGCTGCATTCATTAAAGAATCAAAAGTGCCCAATCCTAAGTATTTAAAAGGACCTTTGCTGCACATATTGACATCGAAGAACAAAACAGGGAAATCGATGAACAACAATTGAGCAATATAAATGCAGGGCAAACAAATCTGAAATTCTATCTGCAGGTCTCAGTTTCGCAACCCTTTTGACTGCAATGATGTTGCACAAGTATAATGCAAGGCAGAACACAGTCTTCTGCAGTGAATAATCAAGAGCCAAGAAGTGCCTTCTGATCCATGTGTAATGACAGTTTTTGCTAGCCTCCACAATCATCAAAGGCACTGTGTGAAGATCTTTATAACTGTTGTGTTTTTAAGGGTGGGATTCACTGCAATCATTTTAGGAAACACTGTTTCTGACAACATCTTCTAAAGGGATCTTTATTGCAATACTTCTGGTTATAAAATTATTTTAGGAATTCAGGAAGCATCATGACATCCTGCTCCACTATATAGGGGAAAACAGATAAAGTCAGATCGACTCCCTAGAAATCAATATCACAGCAGCCAAAAATTTGGTCCAGGGTGTTATAATGCCTGGAAAAGACACAAAAATTTTCCACTTTTCTGCATTAAGGATGAATCATTTTTCTTTGTTTTAGCAGCAAAGCTAAAACAAAGAATAGAGAAGGTGTATGCCAGAGGCAAGGAGGAGAAGGAGGACTTGAATCATTTTGAATTGTTGAAGAGCTAACTTTAATATGAAAAAAATATTTCAACAATCTGCAAATGAATGAGCCATAGAGGAGGGAAAGCCATACTTTTTGTATTAAATCAGTCCATTCATTTAACAGTTGGATGTGTTGATAGCTGAATTGCCATCTGCCATATAACCAGATGTTTTCCATCCATGTTTTAATGAATCTTATTTTTCTAATCAACTTTGTACAGAGTAAAAATCTGCTTTTATGAAGCTCTACATTTTCTTTACACTGCACTACTTTGGCCTGTCAAAATTACAGATTATCTTATCAAATTAAAGTGTTTATGTGACTGGATTTCCTTTTATGGTATGAAATACACCCTCACTTAAGAAACGATTCTTTCCCATCCTTTTAAAAATGACATAGTGAAAATGACATAGTGAAACTACAGACTTTCCTAAAGCAAGGCTGTGGCAATCCATCTGCAATTTGAGGTAGAGAATGCAGATATTGAAATAATTACCTCCTGCTATTACCCAGGGGCTCTCAAGTAATTACCTGTTTCCATTACCATTTTATTTGATTCACTAATTACCTTCAGAAAATCTGGTTGGATGTCCACTACCTGAAAGGACTACATCCAAATTAACAGATTTCTCTAAAGTTATCAGCATGAAATTATAATGTAATCTGATGCATATGAATAGTAAAGCAGTAAAAACTTCTGTAAAAAAAAAAAGCCACAGAAAGTTGTATGCATTTACAAGAAGGAAAGAGAAGAGACGTTTGTCCTCACATGGTTGTTGATCATGCAAGAAGTTTTTTGTGGAAGTACATCTATTTCATTTTGGTCTGATTCATCACACAGAGGGTTACATGCCCACACTGGTACAGAATTTATTGAAGGACTGACCTCTGTGATATTTGATAGTTTCTATTTTATTATATACTAGATGTACTATAATTTGGTATATAATGACATTGATTGATTGATAGGAATTATCTAAATCTGCTACTCCCCTAATTTGTGGTTTCATCAAAACACATAAATTTCAGTTGATGTGTAATATCTAAATGTGCATAATGTACTTTCAGGAAGTCTATGCTAGTAATACAAATAACCAAAAGAAATTTTGTAATGTATTAGATTGTAAAGTAGATTTATTCACAAGTTTAATAATGATAATATGCTGCAAGAGTAAAGCATCTACCTTATTAACAGGCAATAGAAACATGACATCATCATCATTATCATCATCATCATCATCATTATTATTATTATTATTAATGTCCCATTATTATTATTATTATTATTAATAATAATATTAATAATAATAATAATGTCCCAAAGAAGAGAAGCTAGTTTTTCACCATGTTTTTATTTCACCATGGAAATATTTTCCACAAGAAAGCTCAATGTAGTCCATCTTTTCCACAAGAAAGCTCAATGCAGTCCATCTGTTACTTTTGTATGGGCTTGGTGTGTTTTTTGTTTTTGTTTTCTTTTCCTGTTTTTGTTTGTTTGTTTGTTTGTTTTTGTTTATTATTATTATTATTATTTTTATCTTGTAATAACTGTATACCTACTTGCACTTCCTCCTGCACATCCTCCTTTTTTTTTGCCTGTGGGTGGAGTCTCCCAATGCTTACCCTCCAGCACATATTTATTATACATATTTATACACAGTTATTCATACATAGGTAAAATACTGGGCCTCATGAAGAGTGTCAGCAGCTTCATATTCTGTAGAACATTCTTGGTGTGAGCACCTCAGGACACTCCCTTTGGGAAAAGTTAACCACTTGAGGTTCACCAAAAAAAAAAAAAAAATGTTGAGCAAATATATGCAAAAAGAAAAACTGATTTGAAGTATGCAAAACATTGGAAAACCCAGTGACTTTGGTGAAAGTTGATGGTGATACTGTCACAAACACATAGAAGATCAACATAAATATAAAAAAGGTCAGAAAGTTCATTACAATGTTCCTGAAAGTACTTTCTTTTTTCCTTTTTTTTTTTTTTTTTTTTTTTTTTTCCCCAGACTACCCAAATGAAACTTAAATTTAAGAAAAACAGGTTGAAGCAATTACATGGGATATGACACTTTTCAGTGATGTGGAAGAATTCCCTCAGTTAGGATGCCTCCTGATTTAGATCATGGTTTTTAATTTGAAGCTTCCATCTCTTTTTCAGCTAAATGCCATATGGTCAGTACTATAGACTATGTGGGAACTGGACTCTTCTCCCTTCTTAAGTAATTCAGTATTCATCAGAATAGAGAAAGAGCACTTTAAGTTACGTTATCAAGTAGTGGTCATGTCATTTGGTGAAGGAGAAACAAAGACTACCTTAAGATTTAGTTCTAAATAAATATTTAGGCTAAACAGAAAGCTTTAGATACAAGAATGAGAACTTGAGTTTTGAAAAAATCCTTAAAGCAGTGAAATAGAGGAGTTACTGACAAAGTCTGAAATCCAGGTCAAATCCCATTGCCTGAATTAGAGGATAACCAGGGCTTTTTCTCCTGGATGAATACCATAACCCTATAATGTAAGTAATATGTCATCTACTCTTTGATCTTGTAAACACTGCCCATGTAAATCTATTTACAAGAAGTTTAATCCTTGATCATAAAACAAAACATATCGTTTTGCTCAAAAAAAATAACAACAACAACAAAAACCTTTTAAAGTTGAAAATAGCTGTTTGAATGACTAAAGAGATAGGAAGATTTCTGATTGATTTCCTACCCTCATTTCTATTTTATTTTTTAATTCAAACTCCAGAATGATCCAAAAGCTCATTCCAATAAAAGCAGTCAGCAAAACCAACCTAAAATTTAAGATGTGACTGTGTTGCTTCTATCCCTTCCCCATGTAACAATACTGTTCCATCTCCATTTTGATTCTTTTGTCTTCTTTTCATCTAGAGGACAGAAGAAGCCTCTTTTCTAGGGCAAAACTCTCACCCTTTTTCTAGGGCAAAACTCAACTCACCAGAGTTTTAAAAGGTGATAATGCTGTTTGAGACATTTGATTTCAGGGGAAGGTTTCCAGGGCCTCTGACTAGGTATCAGGGTTGTATTCATCGCAGAGGAAAGCATCAGAATGTAGACGGATGTTTTCCAGAGGCAAAGGAGTAAAGTCTGGGTCTAATAATGGCAATTACATTGCATGCTATGCTCCTGGTCTTCTAGAACAGGAAATACCACTTAGAGATAGAAGCTGTCATTTCCAGTATTCTGACATTTTTCTTTCTCCCCTTTGCATTGCTGCTTTGCTCATTACCATTTTGCATAATCTTAGTTTTTTTATGAAGAATCTCTAAAATTTTAAATTGAATTTAATGGCACATGCTCCACTTCTAATGTTTAAACTAAGCTCACTTACTAGTTATACACTAACTAGTGCACTATGAACAGTTTGGAAACTGGGAGATAATCTAACCTTATCAAAATGATGTAACAACCCCCCAAAAAAATGTAACTAATAGCACCTTATACCAGTAAAGCAAAATTTATGATGTCCTGGTCCTTGCATTTTCTTCAGGTATAAATTCAAGCAATGATATCAGAAAAGTATAATCTTATTCATATATGTTAGTAAAGATATCAACATAGCAGACCTACTTAGGGAGATTGGACATGATTACACTGAGTAATAGCATTCCATTCAAAAAGGACTCCTATGAAGGGTGCATGTAGTGTTAAAATTAAATTGTGTACCAGTGATGCTTCAAGTAAAAGAAAATTGAATTTACTATAGATGTATTTTTACTCCAGATCAAACTTCTACTCATCATAGGCCACTTTTGAATGACTCCCTTTAAATTTAAACAACTTATTTGACTGAAAAGAGGTTCATACATGTCTATATATATGGATAGATAGATATATTTCTCCATATGTTGTTAGAAAGTTTAGATACTTTTATTGAAGTAGGTGCCTAGGGAGGACAAAAGCACCAAAAATTTTGGTGTTAATCAAGCAAAAGGCAGAGCAATTCCTGCTGTATCAGAATAAAACTTTCTGCAGGAACATAAGTAAGTAGGTAAGGGTATTGTTAAAAAATGGGTAAATATTTGATAATAAAAATAAAATATTTCAGCTCTTTACCTTAAAAGAGTAGAGCTGTTCTGTGTAGTCATGTTTTCAGTCACACCTCACTCTGCCTTATCGACTCTGAGTTGAGGTAGAGCCATACATGTAAGTTTTAACACATTGTTATTGTATTCATACACATAAGTATTTCATTTTATTACAATAAAAATCATTAAATTGAAACAAACAAATAAACAAAAAAAAAAAAAAAAACACTGTAATTTGCAAGCAGAAAAAAATCTTTATTTAAAAATTCATTTAATCTTTTTATATGCCAGTCTAATAGCTTTCTCCTACTGGCAGGTTTTTTCAAATGTAGCTCTTTCATCTCTCTCTGTGGTATGTCTTTACATGGTCAAGATGCTAGTTCCACATTTAATAAGTTGCTTCATTGTTTAGAAAACGAGTAGCTTTCTTTATGCAGTTATGGCAAGATGATCAGAATTGTCCCTTCCAGTAACAAAATCTATGAATGAGCATCTTGCTTCTTCCCAAGAACACCTTTTCCTCCTCAAACTTATGTTCCATGAAATTTCATGCAGGCTACAAAAACAAGAAGTTTCCTGTGCTATATGTGGGAAATACCTATTCACATCACAGAATCACTTTGTTTCCCCAGTGCCTGGTCTGCAATATAGTCTGTGGAGTTGCTGTGAACCTGTTCTGAACAAATAGATTAACATGGAAATGGGATAGTGTCATTTCCATTCTTCTGTCTAGAACAGGTGATTCAGCAAAGTCCTCCCTCTAAAAATTCTCTCTCTGATATACTTTAGATTTAAAATGGTAGATATATTGCCCCATTGTATGGTAGTAGTTACAAATCATAGAAACTCTCTTGGCTGAGATAGCTGGGGTTGTTCAGCCTGGAGAAGAGAAGGCTCTGGGGAGATATTGTAGAGGCCTTCCAGTACCTAAAGAGGACCTACAAGAAAGCTGGGGAGGGACTCTTTGTCAGGTAGTGTACTGATAGGACAAGGAACAATGGTCTTAAGTCCTGAACTAATGATCTAAAAGTCTTAAACTAAAAGAGAGAAGATTTAAATTTGATATGTGGAAGAAATTTTTTACTCTGAAGGTGGTGAGGCACTGGAACAGGAACAGGTTGCCCAGAGATGTTGTGGATGCCCCATCCCTGTAAGTGTTTAAGTGTTCAAGGCCAGGTTGAATGAGGATTTGGGCATCCTGGTTTGGTGGCAAGTGTCTCTGCCCATTGGGGGGGGAGGATGATTAGGTGACCTTTAAGGTCCCTTCTAAACAAAATCATTCTGTGCTTTTGTAATTCTGTGAAATCAGCAGGTTTGCCATTTGGTTCTTCACAACACTAGCAACACTAGAGAGACTTTTGAAGTTGCAAAACTGTGAGACCAAAAGAGCAAATGAGACGGATTTACCCTCCCATGGATACAAAGGAGCTAACACATGAGTGGGAAGTAGGTTTTGGAGCTTTCCAAATAGCTTGACCCAGATTTGGTTTGCATTCCTGAACATCTGCTACTGTTTAACATCTAAGTAGAACCCTACACCAAATCTAAGTGAGGAAAACCAAAGACGCAAAAGAGTCTCTTCATGCAGCCTTCCTGTATTTTTATCACTATTCACTATATGCATATATTTCATTAATATGTATCAGTCAAGCAAAAATCTAGGATCTAATTTTCTATTTTCTGATGGAAATCTTGAGACCTTTAATATAATTTGATGCTGATAGTTCATTTCCTTTGCATCAAGTTTTCCTATATTTTGCTATATTTGACAGTCCAAAATGAAGTGAATTATTAGTTTCAAATAATATTCCATCACTGATAATACAGACTAATAATACTGAAAACAGCTTTCTGCAAAAACAAGTAGAGATTAGCTGCAGATAGCACTGTCCATATTGTTTGATGTGATCTGCTGATTTTGCTATAGCTCTATAAGTATTCAGGGCACTAGGGCTGAAGCTGATAGAAAGTTTTAAAAAACTAATGCAAAACTCTGGTAGATATTTAGGGGTCTAAGTCTCCCTGTATGACTCTCAAAACACACATATGTTCTGATAGTCATCTGAAAAACAGTAAGTACCTCATTTCTTACCAGAAAGATTTCTTGACTCTGATTCTTTCCAGAACAGTGACTATCCCAGGAAGGCTGACTGCTTCTGACCCAGTTTCATATCTAATCTTTTTTGTCCACCAGTGGCATTAAAGTCATCAAGAAATTTCTTGTATATAACAACGTCCACTTGAAAACATGGCTGGAGCTAGTGATTTGAAAATACCAAAGGAAGGAAGGAGAAATAACATAGCCATGCATTTTAAGTACTGGAATCCAGCACTGTTCACTGTAGTCATGAAGTAAGACAGCAGTGGGTAGCTTTTAGACATAAGGCCCACAATAAAAATATAATTATTATAACCTGTTTGAACTGTGATATAATTTCAATGTATAGTAGTTGGTGATCCAGGATTTTAGATAAAATGCTGTGAAAAAGCTAACTTTATTTCCAGTATATTTAATTGCATTGTACATGGACTTTTACCAAGAATGGTGTGATAATTAAATCTTATTTGAGATAGACTGTGAGATGTAAATTTTAGCCTAGTTTCTTACACTTGCAGAAAATTATATCCAGTGAGGCCACTAGTGATCTTTACTTACTGGAAATACATTTGAATGGAGTGAATGCAAGATGATTCTTCTCTTTAATGCTGACTGTTGGAAGAGATAACCACTTAGGACCCAGGCAGAATATGAGCAGTGACCTTAGAAGTAAATAAACTGACAATAACAACTTTATGAAGACTCTGGGTCTCCTGGTTCTGAGTGAGGTAGGTTGTACTGGTAGCTTTTTTTCCAGTTCCAGGAAATTTCTCCATGATCTAAGAGCAGCTTTGGTAATGTAATGTGGTAAATGTTTTGTGAAGTTAGAAAGTTTGGGTTCAACCAAAGCATAGCAGCATCTGCCATATCGACATACTAGAATGGATATGGGTAAATTCTATTCCCCTTTTATGTTTTTCCTAAGTGTGTGGTCTATTTAATTGAGAGAGGAGATTTGACTTTATATTTTTCTATAAATACTGCAGATGTCACACAAGAGAGCCAATGGCACTGATAATGAAAATGACATATTGTGCTTTGGGATGGATATGTGAAACACCTAGCCTACTGGCAGAATGACACTCTCAAGTCTTAAAAGTTCATTCAATTGTTTCAGGCAATCTTCAGAGGACATATTGTTTTGTAACTAAGCAAACACAATTTTCCATTATTTCCCAGAGCCTTCAATAAATTTGAAAGGTATGCTTATTACTTTGACCTACTGACCTAGGATTGCCTGAAAGGAGAAGCCTGCTGATTCATGTCAATTTCTTATGGTTGTTGTATGACATGAAGAGAGCTCTTTTCCACTAAAAATTACAAATAAAAACAAATAAGCTTTGTTCTCAATGACCCTAAACAGAGAATCAGCAAAAGGTGAGGAATCCTTGGATCAATCTACTTAAATGTCTAAAAATAATTGGGAAAAAAAATAAATAAATAATTGTGACACATAATAGTTTGACTTAAAAAATAATTAAAAAAAAGGATTTATTTTGCCATAAGCATTAATAAAAATGTAAATAAATAAAATAAAACTCTTTTAAAACAATAGAATGCATCCTTTGTTTCATTTTCAGATAATTAAAAAAGTGGGTTTTGTTGGCTCTATAAAACATAGCATCTTATTTTTACCAATATTATAGGAAATATTAACTCAGTAGAAACTATGTGTGTATGAATAAAAAAGCAGCTCTCTTGCTAATAATGTTTGCTAGTAAAAAGAGATCTTGGTATTTTTGCTGTGTTGAAGGAGACAGTACCACTTACTGGACAATATCAATTGATTAATGCTTGTTTTATAACAACTAGTAATTTGCATTCTATTTTGGTAATTTTTTGAAAAGTTAAATCCTCAAAGAGATTTCTAACAACTGAATTATAAATTAATTCTATTTAAATATTATTCTGACTTCAAGGGGCTTTACTGTAATTGCTTGTTTCAATTCACAATTACATCATCCTTAACTTTCTTCTCAATTTCTACATCAAAGCAATAGAAAAAAGCACATGCATTCTACTTTCATAAAATTCAGGAAAAGCAGCCTTTGTATATGCTAATATATGGAAAATATAGTGGGCCTTCAAGGCAGTCAATGAACATGATTAATTTTTATCCAGCTGGAATAAAACCATAGCATCTAGACACATTTTTTTCTGTCAATACAGCAAGGGTTCCTCATACTTGATTTTAAACATTTAATCAAAGTGCCTGAGTGCCAAGGTGCCTAAGCTGATCAAAGTGTACAGAGACTACAGCCAATGGAAACAGATTGGGGACTTTCTGTGTTTTAGTTGCATATCTATGTTGCCTGCATAGGAATACAAGAATGACTGAGTTACACTGAGAAAATTATGGATAGTACATCTAATTTAAATAATAGATTACATGTCCAATAATATATTGGAAAAAAATAGAAAATATTCAAGTCATCAGTGAGAACACTATATATTTTAGCTCAACCACATCAACCTTAATAGAAGTAATACTTTCTAGAGAAAATGGATGTTTGGATTGCTTTATTTTATACTTCCAGGTTTATTAGGGAGCAGAGGAGAGGGAGAATTTGGAGAATATAATTTGTCTTTGACAGGAATGATAGTGGTTCCAACAAGCATGTTTAAGAGAGAGGTCCATATGGAAAATGTTCTTTGTTATATTCATACTTTTTTTTTTTTTTTGTCTCCAAGAAAAATACCTTTGCAAACCCATTGAAGACTAATCAGTGAAAACATTCTTCTTCCACACTCTTCATTCTTTAACTGAATGTAATACACCTTTTTGTTGTTGCCGTTTAAGAAAAAAAAAAAAAAAAAAAGAGAGAGAAAAATAAAAACTGTCATTAATAACATATTTTTTGAAAAACATGAATGGAAACTGAAGTGAAAAGATCCTTATCAGGATCGAGGCAGCAGCAGTTTTTAGTCTTGAAATCAAGCTTGGCTGAGTCAGTAAGTTAGAGCTCCTTCACAGATCATTGAGTTTGATGATGAAATTCATGTATAAAGCTTTACGACCTGCAAAATAAGTAGTCCAGACACTGCAAAAGCTGTCCTGTGTGTCAAGGATAAGCAGATGTGGAATACAGAGCTTAAAAACAAAACAAAAGAGCTTTCCTGTTCTTCCCACTGATACTTAGTGCCTGGTGTGGCTCAAGTAGACCTTCATGTTGACAAAGCCTTGCAAATATAATAATTTATTCAGGATTCTGTACCCTTGCACAGGTGTACAGGATATAGCCACCAAGAGGGAGTCCATTATTTACATTTTTATTCTCACTTTTTTCCTTTTTTTTTTTTTGGTCAAATGAAAATTAGAAGCAGGAAAGAAATATGTGCCTTTGTAGGACAAAAAAAGATATAGGTGTTACTATATTTTTCCCAGGGAAAAAAAAAATGAAAAAGACAGATTCTGGTATTTTAAAAAACAACTATGTGCATCAAGGAAAACATTTTAATTATTCAAGCTAAAACAATATTTTTTGTGATGAAAGTGAAATAGAGAGGTAACACTTTTCAAATGAAAGTGTTACTGCCTAATATTGGAAGAAGTGTTCTAATCATTTCTGTACCTTACAAAAGCACCCAGTGTGTTCCAAACTCCCACTGGAGTCTGTCTAAAATTGCAACACAGAGAATGCAGGAAGGAATATGCAAAATGTGGAACACAGCCAAATAAAGCTCAATTGCTTTACTCTTCACTTGCAGTACAAAAGAATCCAGTCAAAAAAATCTACCACATTCCTGCACAGAGTTGCACAGATATTAATAAATTGAGAAATATATTCTTATACAAAAATGAAAATCAAACAAATATGCTATGCGTTTCTAACTTAAGAGACCTCTGAATGATCCAAAACCTTGAAGCAGTATCATACATGCAAATCTAGAATTGTTTTGTAGAAGCACAAAAATAAAAGAGATCATAAATTTAGAATTATTATTATTATTTTGGAAATTCTGAACATATTTCTTATAAGGGTTAGCCCAGGAAAGAAATACTAACAGAAATGCTTTTTGTCTAACTTGGGCAGAGTTATTAATATGATCCAAAGTACATTGCTACAGATGCAAAAACTATCAAACAGTCTGGGAAAGTTTTTCTTTAAATATGGGTTCGCAGATGTTCAATCACTTGGCTCTTGCAAACAGAATAAATATGAATCCTATAGCATATATTCCCATTGGTCTTCTGTGACCCAGGTCAGTTTTTCCTTAAAGAAAACATAAAGCATTGATGCACTATTCCTTTCCTTTGCTATGAAATGTAATAAAATAATGGCAAAAACATTTGCTACTGTATATCCAACAGTAAATTCTTGGGTCTTCAGCAGCGTAAGATCACAGCTGAAAACTGCTTATAGAGTTTTCCTTTTTTCCTTTGTTTGCTTGTTTGTTTTCTTTTATTTTCTCCTACAAATTGCAATTATGAAAGCTTGCTAGTAATTCAAAGGGAAAGCACATCTCCATGCTGGAATAAAGCTATGAAAAGAAAGGTGTTTTTATAATGATGAGTACTCAGAAACATCTGCAAGATTATTTGTTGCCTGTTACACACTCAAAAAATAAGGCGTATTTATTTTAAAATAATTATTAGAATGGAACAAAAATCCAAGGTCAATGTCAGCATCATTCTGAGTTCACACTTGGTTGTCATCTTCAAATAGCTAGTCCTTGTTCATTCAGTGGTATCTGAAATACAAAGTGTGTTTTTGTTTAGTTTTGTTTTTCATTTTTGCAGTATGAAAGAAACATGGTTCTTATGAAGGTTTTTAATGTTAGCTGGTGACATGTGACAAAAGAAGTTTTTTTTTTTTTTTTTTTTTTTTTAAATATTGTGTTATGCAAGGATAGTTATTCTAGAATAGCTCTTCTTTAGTAACACTACAGCTACTTAAATAGGGTAAAAGCCTCTAATTCTGTTCAGTTTCATCTGTTTTTCACAGTGAGAAGAAGGGTGAGCAACAATGCTTTTATAATCACACTTTACTTACATGTGAATTAACTTCTGTGTGTATAATGCACCATCATAGCAAAGCAATTTATAAATCCAAGTATCTAGTTTGGAAATTCAGGTGTTGATTTTGGATGAAATTGTTCTCTCTCCTGTCAGAAATCTAGGGGAATAACTATGAATTAATCCTGTTGTTAGAAATATAAATGTGTTTAATGATTCTCTCTGCTGCAAAGCAGACATGACTATATTTTAAGATGAGAAGCATATCTGGTTGAATAACTCAGAGTAACTCAAAAAGACAAAAGAGCAGGGAAATGCTTCTGTGCAGGTGAAATAACTCCCATTCTTCCCTTCAAAAATGTGGGGGATAGATTATTTTTATTCTAACCCAGTTTTACTGCAGATATACCTCTGCTGTATATTATAGAGTTGCATCAGTGGCAGGAAGACCATATGGTATGTTGTAGAAAATATGCTTTATGACAAAAAAGAATATCAGGTGCTTAGTTTTATTTCCTCATTTTGTTCACTGGCAAATGCATTAAAACAAAACAAAACAAAACAAAAAAAATCCTCTCTCTCTTTCCAGTGAATTATGGTATTACATAATGTATCTATACATTGTTAGCATGTGAAAGAATCCTAGAGTACATGTTGATCTAGCTTCCTCATTTACACAGATATAAGGAAGGGGCAAAATCTGGAGTACCATTCTCCCATGAATAAAACACATTAAATTTATGTTAGGTCAATAGCATAGTATAAACTAGACTGCTTTTTTTCCTCCATATATTTGCTTGCCTTCCAGAGCAAGGGTGTGCCTTGTAAAACAAAGTTAAAATCCTAGGATTTTACTCAATAATAGTTGAAGATCTATTTAATAATTGAAAAATCAATATAATATCATTAAAAAATCTGCAAATTCTGCAACACTAATTACTTTCAATAAATGGAAAAAGAACACTATACTTCCCTCTCCTTGCTCTTTCTTTTTATTTTTTTTATTTTTTTTTTTTTATGAATACACCTTTCCCAACAATCTTAGTGCTTGTTTTTCCATGTTTTCTCTTTTTTAAGTAAAATTGCAGATAATTTGTCTTGTCAAAGTCAAAGCAAAATGAACAACAACAACAACAACAAACTATATAAGACACTTCACTATTCTGCAGAGTCAATATGAATACGTAGAAAGACATTAACTGTAGATGGAAATAAGCATGCAAGGAAATGAACTTCTTGTTTCATGATATTGAATCTATTTGAGTTTTATACAGAAAATTCTGCAATAGCTAAGCACAGAAGTCCACTAATGCTAGTTGATGTAGTTAATTGAAGGCCTTTAGCTGAGCTGTTCACTCAAATATGGAACCATATTTTCTTGCCTGTGTGACTCAATAACCTTATACTTACAACTTCAGTTTGCTCCCTTGATTGCAACTTGTATTTAATTGTCTTGTCTCAACTTAGAATGTACTTTCTTTAGGTCATTGTTTATGACCTTTTGCTTGCACAATGAGGTTTCTGTGTTCTAAAATAAAACCAAAAGATAATAATTAAGAGAATGTTAAGGTTAATATGAGAGAGAAACAGACTTATTTGAAATTCTCTTCTGTGCTGATTTATTTTTTGTCATATTATCATATATCATTATTCTATGGTCTCTTCTTCCTTCCATTGTCATTTCTAGTGGTTTTCCAAAGTAAGACTTATGGTCAATTTCTAGGTGTAATGGCTTTTTTGTGTTCAGTGACATTGAAACACCTCTCCAGAAGAATACCAGTTTCAGTGAAACTTTTAGTGCTCAGTATTTGTGAGGATTTTTTTTTATATAACACTGATGAAGATGAGCTCACCAACAATACAGAAGACATTCAAGTCCTGCTCATCTTGGTTTAAAGCAGGACTAGAAATATGATGTCTCACATTGTGGGTGATTACCCTAAATTATACTCTCCAAGCTATTCTGGAGTGAGTCAAAATTTCAGATTGGGGGGAGATGATGGAAAGAGAAGTGATAGTTTTCTTTTTCCACAGCATTGAAAGAACTTAGATATTGCAGTGTAATAGGGAAAGAAATCTTCACTTCTCTGAATCCAGACAATATTTGTATTAATTATGTGGGAACCAATATGAACTCAGGTATGAGGATAAAAAACAAAATTGCAGTAGGTATCTGGTCAGTGCTTTAATATGACCTTCAGATTGAATATAAGTCCTATGGGGGAAAAAAAAAATCACATAGGATGATCAGACATCTGTTCTTTTTATGTTTCCCAGTCTCCACAGGGAAAATAACCCTCTATTTCCTGTACATATTACAGACATTTGCTAGACAATAAAAGAATGTGAAGTACCATTCTGGGTTGTGGAAGACATTTATCCTAGCAGTGATAACCTTGTTCATTCTGCTTCCGTCATACTTTTCATCAATTCCCTTGCCAATATCCCTTCCTCCATCTTTGTCACTCCTGTAACACTCTTCTGTGCCTTCTCCGAACTCTCTTCTCTCCCAAAACATGACTTCTAATCTTCCTTACTGTGCCTGTCTTTGGCAACAATGACAAAAAATTCCTCAAGGAAATAAACTAGCATATTTTTGGCCTTCAATCCTTAAAGTTTGTGAACTCCAATTTTCTGAACCCCCCGTCTAACCAGCTGGCCATGTTTAAGCAATTTTAAAAACATGGCAGAAAACAATTTTCTGAAATTAGGTTGGTCATGTCCTTTCTCCCCCAAGAAAGATTCCAAGTTCCTATCTAAATACACATTAAGACAGTAGAGCTTCACCTTGAAGCAGCCATAAGGATAATCTTTAGATGAGCAAGACAAGGCATTTTCAGAAAGGGTAGAACTGTTTTAGGTGGGAAGGCTAAAAATATTCAATCTGATACATAGTTTCTGCTTCATAATGAGTTTTCAGAATATTAAGGAACACCAAACCACTCTTCACACAGTAAAGTTTTGTATAATATCATCTACCAGAACAGTTAATAGGTACTGATACATCATGAATCAAAGCCAAATGTGAACACAATGCATCCTCTTTAATGGGGTAAGTTCAGCTTGCACATTTTAACAGATCCAGATATGTAAGATTAAATCAAGACGTGCAGTATCTCTGTAAAAACAATCAAGATAAAACAATCTCAGAACAGTGTGACTGATCTGATTTTGCCCTTAGATCTGGGAGAATATCTTCAGAAAGACAGCTTAAAGAGGCTACATCACAATGAAATAATGAATGCTGTACATAAAAATGATCAGTCAAAGGTGATCTGTACCATTGCTTTTTGTGCAAGAGATATAGAAAGGAAGATAAAGAAAGATTGTAGAAAAATATTAGTAGTAACTATAAATTATTAATAAATACTTCTATCTAAAAATAATAAAAATAATAAATGATAATGATCATCATAATAATCATTATAATGTGACTACAAGTATAGAATTACATTTCGTTAAATTGTAGATTTTGATTAGAATATTTCATCTATCTGTATTGCATCTGTTACTTAGCAGGCCAGAGGTAATTACTATCGAGTTTCTCTTTACCCATTCAGGTATGCTACATTAGACATAGATAAAAATATGTAATATGAGTCATCCTGTCCTATTGTAAAGCAAATACTTATATTCTTTACAGTGGAACCTAATAAACTAATGAAACAGTCAGAACTACATTAGAGAAAAAAACTGCTAAAGAAATATTGTAATCTAACCTTGGGGCTGTCATTTGCTCAATAATCTTATATTCAGCTAAACAAGGTCTTAGTCATTTCCACCTGATGAAGGTTTCGCATGGTGACATATTAGGGAGAAAAGCAGAATCCTATAAACAGAAAAATAAAATTCCATAAAAATGCATATTTCTGTTAAGTTTCCTTTTACTTTTTTTCTGAACCACTGGAAGAAAAATACAAACTGGAATCTCAATAGAATTATATGTCTTGGCATCAGAAAAATGAAAGCTAAATTGACAGGCAGGTAAATACTGAAGGCAAAACTTTATGGAAAATATATACTTTCCCAGCAGTTCAGGAGTCATAAGGCAATCATAACCACTACTGACATGAATAAGAATGCTGCCTATTTACGTCTAATCTGAAGTGCCTGGGGAGAATGAGGGAGAAGGAGCTGGAATTTTAAGAAGTATCAGCAAAAATCAAGACTTCAAAACAGTGCTGAACCCACACTGAACCTATTTGTCAATTTGAAAAATTCCATGAGCCAGAAATGTTAGATGGGAAACAAGTGACCCTAGCTGCTTTTAACAGCACTGAATATGAAATAACTGTATCGTGTAACCAAGCAAGAAGTGCATTATGAGTCTGAAACTTACAGCTGTGTTCAGCATTCTTGTAAAAATAGCTGGACAATATCACACATGCCAAATAAAATTATTGTTCCTCATCTCATATGTGAAGTCTAGATGAAAAGAGATAACAGGGATAGGTTGCATTTAAAAATGCAAGAGGGCATGGACTAGCATTTTATCTCCAATTTTATCCTATGGATAGCAACACTAGGGAGAAGGAAAAAGATGAAGAATCATAAATGATTTTTACTACCAAATGTATGTAATTTTACATTCCCTTTCTTCTGAAGATTGCCATTTATGAATTTTAAGCCTGATTCCACATCACTTTATTCTTGGATAGTAATAGATATTAGTATAAAACTATATATAAATGTATTATTATGATTTTTGGACAATAATTTATATTGGTTTTGTGTAACTGCTGACTACTTCATGACTTCCAAAAAGTCAATGTAGACCAGTGACAAATAAACAACATTATGCTCTCTTAATTCTTTTGTTGCCTTTCCCTGTCCTAAGTGAGAAGTTACCATGAATAACGTCCATGTCTGCTAAACACCTTAGCATTTATTATGGGAAACCTCTGCTTCAGCAATAAAACCATTTTCCTTGGATCTAGGAGCCTTCTCCCTGATGCACAGAATATCTTCCTAATTTTTCTTTATGAAACCCTTTTTATTAACTTTACTTTTTTATTTTATTATTTTATTTTTATGTATTGCATTATATTTTATTTTGTTTTATATTGTTTTATTTTATTTATTATAATTTACTATAATTTATATTTTTACTTATTTATTTTTTATTATATTTTGAACTTTACTTTTTTTTATTAACTTTGCTTCTTTTCCTGTACATTCCCTACATGATTATCTTAAGATTCACACATGAGTTCAATATATATATTTTTTTCCTTTACAGAATCACAGAATAGTTAAGATTGGAAAGGACCTCTGGAAGTCACCTGGTCCAGCCCCGTGCTCAAGCAGGGCAACTCAGAGTGCTCAGGACCATGGCCAGGCAGCTTTTGAAGATCTCCAAGGATGGAATCTTTGCAACTTCTCTGAGCAACCTGTGTCAGTGCTCCATCACCTTTACAGTAAAGGAAGTGCTTTCTGGTGTTCAGACAGAACCTCCTGTGTCCCAGTTTATGCCCATTGCCTCTTGTCCTGTCATTGGGCACCATATATGAGTTACGTCTTGTTGACTGAATACTCACAACAGGATTTATGCATTTGCTCAGCAAATGGGGGTAACATTGTCACATTTCAGCCTTCACATCTGTCCTTGGTTAAGTTGGGTGAATTTGGTTTTGATGAGCACATGTAGGCAGGTACTGCAGCTTAGTTGAGCTGCCTGTTCTTGAGATGGCAATTTGCCCATGTAAGTAATTTATACCATTCAGGAGCTCAATCTAATTTCAAGCTTCTCTTGTTACTCTGGTAGAATAAGGAAACCAATGTCCAGTTGAGAATCAGACTCTTCTTAATAATAGATGCATCTGTTATCATTTGTTAACTATATGACCTAAGCATTATAGTGAGCCTTTCTTATTCTACTGCTTTTGAGGTGGCTTGTTTCCTTTTCCTTGTAGAACAGTGCCTGCAATTACCCTGTAAGTGCTTTACACCAAGGAGTTGCTCATGCAGTTTTATTTGCTGTGTAATAGCTATTGAGATGGATTTGTTCTTCCTTGGCCAAAGTTATCCAAGTCACTCTATAAATATTGGAAAATAAACATGTCATTCTCTGTGTTTCCTTGTTTGTTCTGGACTATTGTAACAGTTATCCAGGATGCTGTCTTGACTGATGTTGAAAAAAAAAATTAACAAATCTTGTAGGCTTTATGGAATATTTACATGGTACCTAAATTTTCTTGTCATTTAATATACTTGGAATGAAGGATTTGTCTATTCTCAACCCACTGTCTTTCCCTCAATTGTGTGTGTGTGTGTTTGTGTATGTTTTATTTATGTGTGTGTGTGTTTTTTTAAGCTTTCTTACATGAGCAATGAGCCTCTGATATCTAAACCACAGAGGAGATATTTGGTTTATGCATATTCATAGGTGATTAAAGGAAATTATACTTGTTTATTTTGCCCATCTGAACTGTAATATTATCCATATTGATTCCTGCCTCGGAAAATGCTGCTTAAAACTCATATGAAAAAGGGCAGGAATTCCCTGTAGAACTCTTCATGGTTAATTCTATTTTGAAATAAATCTTATGCACAAAAGGCCAGTTTTATTTGATGCCATAAGAATACAGATTCATACTTGCTATTATTTTACTGAAATGATTTTGTAATGCAAATTGAGCAGCTTTAGTATTCATTTACTTTTGTGCTAATATAAATGGTAGGATTAACATAGTCATACTATAGCTTCAGCAGTTGGTATTGTAAAAATTCAGCCAATTTCAACAGCTGCAGTTAAATGGTATACTGTGGTCCAAATACTGAGACTGAGGTACTGGTAATAGAAATGCTTCTTTTGGACACAATTCTGATAATTAGAATACTGCATAATTTCTGAGCCACTGTCATGAATAAACAACAAAATAAAAAATAGTATAAACATACAGAAGATATAAGCCTTTCTTTGCTTTACAGAAAGTAACTGTGTTTTCACTGCATTAGTGAGTCATATAGAAGTGACCACAGGCAAAGAGATTACTGTACATAATCAGATGCCCACAGTACTTCAGGTACCTGAGCTATTTTGGCATCACCTTGTGATGAAGAAATGTATAGTGGAATATAAATCAGCTAAAAGCTCAATCCCATTCTGAACAGGTACTTATATACTGCATAAGCACAAAATACTCCACCACATGGATAATCCACAGGTTATGCTATTTTATTATTTAATTTTATTTATTTTCATGTTTAATGGTGGGGAAGAAGCAAGAGAGAAGTAGAAATGGACTTTTATTTGAACACATTCTTTCTAAACAAAGACTACAGATCATCTCAGCTAAAAAGGTCAAGAAGTATCCCGAGTTAATGTGATAGCTACTGAGACTGCCCTTTATCACATTCTGAGGCTGTCTGAGAAAAGACCATGGTTGAAAAAAAATAAAAATAATAATATTAAAAATAAAAATAAAAATTATTAAAATAAATCCCTTATTGTCCCATTTGCAAAAGTCTGATTATATTGGGGCTGGACAAAAACAATAAGTGAATGTAAAACAGATGTTCATGATAAAAATAGACCCTGTGTAGTCTTTACTTAGTTATGGTATCCCCTGTTAGTGGCTGGATCTCTATCCTTTTCCTTCTACTGATACAGTTGCATGCTCTTTAATGAAATAGTAGTCTTAGAAAACAAGTTTTATGGATGCATGATGAAGCTGAGAGGGAAATAGTACCCACCCTTTTAACTTTGACAGTCCTATAGCATTTGGGTATAGCTTTTAGAACCTGTTTTAACCTGAGACAATGCCTCAATTAAAGAGCTAACAGAGCCAGATCATAATGACATTGGCTAAGGATCAAACTATGACTCCTCCTATGCCACTGCCCTAGTGTGTGGCATTTGGAATGTCTTTGGAATGCCCATGGGTCTGCTTTGAGGATCCCCAATTCTTATGGGAAAATGCAAAATTACATATTGTTTTCTGTGTTTCTACAACGTTTTTCACTCATCTTCCACCACCCCCAACTGAATATGCACACAACTCAAAAGAGCTTTTGTAGTTCAAAGCAAGAAAAATCTCCATCATGTAATTCAATTGTTGTCTGTACATTACAAGAAATTTAAATTCATTTTAAAAACTTGATCAGGAATAGCTGCATATTGTAGTTTGTACCCACATGGCTGGTCTTGCTGTTTTAATGAGTTACTGAACACCATTGCCATCTAATTTCACAAAGTGTAAACTCTTTTTGTTTTAATTTTATATGAAATTTTGACAAGATTAAAATACAAAGAATAACATTATCTTTTCCATCATATTTTCTACATGACTATGATGATATGGAAATGGTTATGAATCTGCAAATTCATAGAAACTTAATCTGATTCCCTATTACTATGTTTAAATGATTTATTCAACTTAAACTATTTAATTAGACAGCCTTTGCCTTTTTTTTTTGTTTGTTTGATATATAAAATCTTTTGTGAAATATGGTCCCTAAAGCTGTCACTTTCTGTGGTGCCAGCTCATTTTAGTTTGTCTATGAGCAATCAGAAAATTTTGCATATGCATGATATACACTGCCAAGTAATTTAAATGTAATCAAAGTTCTGGTGAAGTTACTGGAATAACATAAGCAACTAAAGCATTGACTGATGAGGCAATAACAATAACAGAAGCTGGATATATGGTTATCTCACAACACTGATGGCACCAAAAATGAAAAGTGTGAACCAAATTCTATATATGCACCATGCTGGACTTTCTCCATTTATCTAAAGAAGCCAGTGAGCTGAGGTTTTGTCTGCTTTGCATTATTGAAAGGAAACTGATGTGTCATCTTATTTTGTTGCAAAGTTAGAGGAACTCTATCATGGAACAGAAACCTTTGTCCTTTTTAATGATGAATGTACAGTACAGTTTTCTTCTTTCCAGGGAGGTCATCAGGTCTGTGGCCAATCATTATCACTGCTTCCTATCATCAGAGACTAATACATAAAAGTCATGAGGCAGCTGCCAGTTCAACAGTTGAGTTAACACCAGTCTGCTTTCACACTTTGAATGCATAACTGAGTTGCTTCACTGGCTCTGTCAGATGGACAACTATAGCTAGTGGCTCTTGTTATTACATGGGAAACAGCATACACCTGTCAAATTGTTGATCTGGACCAAATTAGTGCCTTCATCACAGCTATCCAACAGCTTCCAAAACTAAATTGCAGGAAATACCTCAGTTTTTACTTCTGTGGAGGAAAATTACCCAATATCTGCTTAATTTCAGAGCCAGTGCTGAAGGATGCTAAAGAAATATGTCTATTTGCTTAGAAGCTTTTGCCACAATGCTTCATTCCCTTTAGTTTCCCTGGAGACAATATGACATGAAACAAAGTTGTGGATCAGTCAGGTCACTGTAAGAACAATTTTGCTGCATATCCATGAAACACAGACACCAATAAGAAGCCCGACACTGGAAGGTTTAACATCTTGCTGGTTGTCCTCAACAGTAGGATCAAAATAAGATCAAAATAAGATCGAAATAGGATCAAAATAAGATCAGCATACACTGGTACTTGAGAAGACCCTCTACTTCAGTCTGGTTCCAATTTTACAGCTCTTTTGGTAGGAGTTTACAAGGGTGGAAACACAGGAATTGCAAACAATGTTGACCAAGAAAAAACAATACATACAGTGGTTGTAGGCTTCGATGCCTTAGGTGACATGGCAAGATTACAGTGACAGACTTGGTCTATCAATAAGACAGCTCATTATAATAACTCAGTCAAAATTTGTTATAGCTGACATTCAGTCTTCACATTAGGCTCCCACACTTTGGGATTTATCTCCTCAGCAGGTGGCAGTTGGATAAAATCACAAACTCTCTCCCACTGTGTTCCTTCTTTGACAGTGTACTTAACAATAGTTATGACCTCTACTGTGAGATTTATGTGTTGACCATGACAAAAGGATTATAACCAATGACATTAGCTTCTGATACTTCCTTTTGATAATTTCCTAAACTGGCAATGCTTGCAAGTCCTCTTGATTTATTGTCCATGTTCCTGAGACACTGCACCAGTCTGCTACATTACAGAATCACAGAATCACAGAATTTCTAGGTTGGAAGAGACCTCAAGATCATCGAGTCCAACCTCTGACCTAACACTAACAGTCCCCACTAAACCATATCCCTAAGCTCTACATCTAAACGTCTTTTGAAGACTTCCAGGGATGGTGACTCCACCACTTCCCTGGGCAGCCTGTTCCAATGCCTAACAACCCTTTCAGTAAAGAAGTTCTTCCTAACATCTAACCTAAAACTCCCCTGGCGCAACTTAAGCCCATTCCCCCTCGTCCTGTCACCAGGCACGTGGGAGAACAGACCAACCCCCACCTCGCTACAGGCTCCCTTGAGGTACCTATAGAGAGCGATAAGGTCGCCCCTGAGCCTCCTCTTCTCCAGGCTGAACAAGCCCAGCTCCCTCAGCCGCTCCTCGTAGGACTTGTTCTCCAGGCCCCTCACCAGCTTCGTCGCCCTTCTCTGGACTCGCTCAAGCACCTCGATGTCCTTCTTGTAGCAAGGGGCCCAAAACTGAACACAGTACTCGAGGTGCAGCCTCACCAGAGCTGAGTACAGGGGGACGATCACCTCCCTAGCCCTGCTGGTCACACTGTTTCTGTTACAAGCCAGGATGCTGTTGGCCTTCTTGGCCACCTGAGCACACTGCTGGCTCATATTCAGCCGACTATCCACCATCACTCCCAGGTCCTTCTCTGCCTGGCAGCTCTCCAACCATTCCTATCCCAGCCTGTAGCTCTGCTTGGGGTTATTGCGCCCCAGGTGCAGGACCTGGCACTTGGCCTTGTTGACCTCAGCCCATCAGTGCAGCCTATCCAGATCCTCCTGCAGAGCTTTCCTACCCTCAAGCAGATCGACACACGCACCTAACTTGGTGTCATCTGCGAACTTACTGAGGGTGCACTCAATGCCCTCGTCCAGATCAAACATACTTCTTTTAGTAAACATACTTCTTAAAGAAGTGGAATGCTTACTGCCCACAGGTAAAAGAAAGAGCCCATTTTACTGGATCATGCCAAAAAGGGAAGATTTCATGAAGCAACTTTTATCTGCTAACAGAGATCAGGAGTCTGTTGCAGTGCTGCTGCACATCTTCAACCCACGTAGTTATCTTCCTTGGAGTAGTTCTGTCTGACATGCTTTTTAGGATGACAAAAATATGTATGTTTTTATTCTGTAACTTGGGAATTGTGTAGATCATCTGTGTGTTCTTGTACATTCCTCTGGGACTCATAAAAGTTGGTATGGGGGTGTGATACAAGTGAGTGTTCTGTATCCTAGAGCTTAGCTTTACACCTGGAACAGTGCAATCATTCAGCAGCACCTCTCCTCTCCCATATCTGAGATTGGCTCTTCCTTAAAGCATACAAAAATGTCTTTTTCTCTGAAGTAAAGGAAATGATGCTTCAAGTAGCTCTAGACTAAATTTTTCAAAGTTTAATGTATTATTTATAACGAAAAAGAGATTTATTCAAAGCAGTGCAGAAACCAAGGCCATAAGCAGCCTGAATGCTTTACATATGTAACTTCACCAGATAGGTGCTTAGCTCCGGCACGACAAAAGAAAAAGCTGAGACGAGTGATCTAAACTCCCTGTGTAATCAGTGCAGAAAACGAAGCCCTCCTGAGCAATGCAGAGAATGTTAGGCTTTGGGCTGCACAGTGAATCTAAGCTTCTCTGAAG
Source organism: Aythya fuligula (assembly GCF_009819795.1). Classification (NCBI taxonomy): domain Eukaryota; kingdom Metazoa; phylum Chordata; class Aves; order Anseriformes; family Anatidae; genus Aythya; species Aythya fuligula. The sequence continues at coordinate 104,566,137 of NC_045561.1, read as the reverse complement.
TTAGCCAGTATCTCTGCTCTGTGTACTAGGAATTGTGTAGAGCCTAAGGATAGGAAACACCAGGTACAGAGATGTGCTAGAAGAGGAAGTTAGTGGGAATTTCCATTCATACACTCTTCAGGACACTAAACCCACTGGGGAAGATAAGCACTTTCAGACAGAACATGAGGCTGCTGCAATGGACGTTCTGTGAAATTCAACTAGTACTCTTCCCCCTCTTCCACCTGTCTTCTTCTGTTTCTGTAGCTAATAAAAATACATCTGACATGGCCACCCCAACATTGCTTACATACAAAGTAGGGCCCAGTTCCTCAGCCCTTTACAGTGACAACTCTGAAGCACAGCACAAGCAGTAGCTTTGCCCTTAATTTCCTAAATTCATGTAAAGTCCCTGGATTTCCACAGCCCTCCAACCTGTTCCTACATTTCAATGAGAATCTGAAGGAAATACACGGTTTTAGATTTAGTTATTCATGCTTTCCAGGCCATTTCAGGAATGGGAAAGATGAAGTAAGGTTCTCTGCAATTCATATGAGCCTATTTAACTGTCTATCTGTCATTGCTAAATGCATTGCACTTTGTCTGAATATTCACTATATTTTGTATAATTTAGAAGTATGAAAATTGGATTCAAGTAGCAAGAATGCTTTCAGGCAAGAGCTTGCGGTGTGGACTGCAGATCACTTTAGAGCCTGTTACATTGCTCAGAAATTACCACTGAGCCCAGGATGTTCCCCCAACATTACCCTCATAAATCCATATACTATATTCCTATCTCAAGCCTTAAATTTGGGTTGTTTCCATTAGTATTTTTACATACAAAATAACATAATTGGCCTACTTCCTAATATAAAATGACAACTTCCATTCTGAATTAAATTTCAAATTGAAATTGCAGGTAGTATACATACAGTTGACCTTGATTAAGTTTATAACAAGGTTTAGAAATCTTGGATTTTGATCAAATGTATCCTATAAGATTTTGATTTTATTCTGGTACACAATATCATCTGACTATTTCCCAGTTTTGAGTCACCCATTCAGCAGAATAGGAGTAGCACTTAATACAAAGATGCTAAATTATTGAGAGATTTGATTTATAACCAAACTGTTGATTTACAGCATGGTGAAGGATCTGAGCCTGAATTTCTTATCTGGATTATTCTCTCATGTAGGGAAGTTGAGAGCAATTAATATAATTCTTATAGGGACATTTTAAATCTCAGTCTAGCTCTGAATTTTGTAACGATAAGAGTGGATTTTTGTATGGAAGTGTTTTAACTGGGTGTTTGTATCTGGCTTCCTCTTGTGAAGTGTACATGGCTACTTAGATAGGAGTCATATTGGTCTCAATGGGATCAGTCTTATGCTTGGGGCAACAAGAAACGGTGCTACTCCTGAATGAATGGTGAAGGGATCATGTGCCTCTCAGGAAGATCATTTCTTCAGGGAGCTGCTCTGCCTTACAGGGCTAGTCAAAGAGATTAATCTAAGCCATCTCTATCATGCACTTCTAGTGTTTTGCAGTGAATAAAGACTTTAGCACTAGCCAGCAACATCAAATGGAAGCCTTTTAATATCTCTCATCTGCTTCACAGAAAAGAATGAGCCTCACAAAATGTGGTCCATTGCATATGCATCTGCCTCTTTTATCAATAATTACATTATATACATCTAGGTTTCACAGATTTCTAGCACAAATGGGTAACTGGAACAAGATGATGGCATTACCGTCCAAATAAATGATTCTTGTGGGGAAAAGTGTTATAAATGGCAATCAGCTTATTGCACCTGCAAGCAAAGAGCATATTACCTGCTGTCCAATGCCAGTAGTAATTGCAATTTTAGTAAGAGACTGGGGAATTCAATGGACAGCACTCATTCATGTGACTGAATAAAATTTTGAGCTATAGAAAATATAAGTGTGTTTGCACTCTGGTCTTGGAGTCTGTGTTATCCATTTGTTCAAGCAAAATAGGAAAAATGATTATCCTTTCATCAGGAATACTAGAGCTGTAAAAATTTCCATTGATTATTCCAGAAATTACCCAAGAACTTGAAGCATTTGCTCACCACAACCTGTAATTTTGCTGACGGGCTACAGCAAGGCTCTCAGAGCCAAAAGGGTTCAGCTGAGGTGACACAGTAAATGTAGAGACATGCTGCACTGAAGCTGCATAGAATTTCAACTCACATCGTTAGCTTCAAGGATAATAACTGTGAACTCCAGGGCAAACTTTCCTTATAGAGAACTAATGAGTTTTTGCAATACCTCAGAACATCGTGTACCTGCTCTTGAGCTCCGAGTTAAACAAGCAGGAGAGAAAGTATCTGTCATTGCTACTGTCTTCTCCCAGTTCTATGGTTCTACGCTACTTTATGCTAAGTTGTTTTACCTCCAAATGTCTATTCAGAGTTATGGATGAAATAGTTCCTCTTCACAGATCTAAAAAAGAACAAATTGGTTGAGATATTGTAAAGAATGTTTTATATTCTATAGATTCTTACTAGTTCATTTCAAATCCATTATATTTGTGATAAGAATGGGAAAAAATAATAGAACAATTTACTATCAAGCTACAGTTTTATCAGAATCACAAATTTGAATAACAACATCCAACTTTTGTAAAAATTCATTAAAATATTTTGTATTTAATTTGAATTTATCTTTTTTTTTTGCTTACCATTGTGAATTACATATCATAGCTAACTATTAAAGTCAGCCAGCTGCATCATAATTAAAACAAAGCACAGTACACGGAAATGAGATTACATTATGAAAACACAACATTTTGACAAAATGAAAGAAAACTGTATTAGTGATTGAACAAAAATTAATTCCTCCTCTCTAGGAAACATCAACAATTTGGCATTTTTTAAAAAGAAAACCTAATTACATATTTAATTACAAATTCACATACAATGTCTCAATACTTTCAATACTGAACCAAACCTTATATAACCTGATCTGTAGTTTCCCAACTTTGCTTGGGTGAAAATATACACTGCACATTCCTATTGCCACAGTTTTCAGTTGGTATTTTTCACATACAGATTAAATGCATAGAGAAAGCTGCCTCATGACTACAGCACCCATGCAAGCAAGGCTTTCTTGCTTGCCCTGATATGTTTAGTAGGTGTTTTGCCTCCACAGGATGCTGTCCCATGTCTTTTAATCCAGGGATGTGGAGCTATTAACACCCCTACAAAGAGAGTCTCTTTCTCCAGACCCACAACAATGTGAGACCTGTTTAAATCTCCCAGCTGTAGTTAATGATATGCACCTCAGCACTGTAGTAAGTCACCACACCCTGTTTCTCAGGCCTCCTGCAGACCTCTGTTTCCCCTGCTGCAGGCAAGATCCACATCTCCCTCTGGCACACACCTGAGAGTCCTGTAAAGCTCAGGCAGTATAAACAGAGACTGCACAAACCGCCAAAGCCTGTCTTTGGAGCACCTAATTCACTATAATGTAAAGGACATGTCCAAGACTTCCCCTTGAAAATCTCATCCAGACTGTTCTGAAGATAGTCCTAAGCACCCTGGACAACTGTTAAATGTACAGTGCTGAAGTCATTTGCTCCACACAGTGATGCCTAGTGTCCATTCCTGTTGGCTCAGGGTGTCTTGTGTGCACATGGCTTCTCTGGATCAGAACAGACCTTTGACCAAGGCCTTCTGTGCATCTCAAGTTGCACGTCTGGATACAGTTCAGTAACTTAAACAGTCCCAAAGTCCATTCCTTAACCCCGAGGGATAACCAAATCTCTCATTTTTAAAGCTTTTCTGCTACAAAACACTGTGAGATCATCCAGACTAGGTACTGGGAATTGAGCCTGAATAGCACTACCTGGCCTAAATGAAATTGTGAAGTTTACTAATTCTGCTACTTTAACAGTGTAGATTATATCTGGATATGTGGATGATATCTCTATTATTGACTTTACTAGCACAAAATTAAATCTGTAGCCCTGAGACAGAACTACTAATTTGTTTTCTTACATTTAATTTCAAAATGCCTACAACAATGTGAGGGCTGTGTCACAACTAACCAGAGTGGGTTTTGTATACTGTGATAACATCCTGGGATGGGGCTAAAGAATGTGTGAAGTTGGCCACAGATATGTTGTGGTCCTGAAGGAATACTGATGTGCTGGAGGGGTGAAAGTGTTTGAAGGAGCAAACCTGGTGTTTAGGTGGTTTGGGCTACCCATCAGAAGCAACCTATGGACAAAAACATTGCTGAAACCACATGCATGTTTCATCATAGAGCTAATATTCCATTCACTGCACAAAGAGAATCAAAGTGAACTCATGCACAATGAGGGTCTCCATAGCCCAAAACTCTACCTAGGAGCAAAAGGAGAGACAAATAGTTTTCCAGTACTCACCTTGGCACAGCTCACTCAGTGCAGTTCCAGGCTAAATTATAATAAAAAGTTTAAAGAATCTGTGTCTTTGCCACAGTGGACAATGGGGATCTTTGTTTCCACTCAGAGCTTTAGAATGGTGACAGTGACATTAAAGTCACATTCATCCACACAGTGGTTTTGTGTGACCCTGTATGTACACTTCTGCCATTCCTCATAAAACCATTCCTAGATTACGCAAGTCTGGAGAAATGCTGATTAAGCTCTACAGTAAATCTGAGCCTGAAACATGGGTAATTAACCACTGCTGCAGCTGCCAATAACTGCAGGGCAAGAGCTTCTTTTAATTTTCCTTCAAAAGCTTAAGGAAGTTATGTTTGATTGTGAAGCTTCAGCCAACAAGAAAAGAAAATAGGGTCTTGTATTTCCTTGCCTTTGAAATAACAAGGAAAATTACCAGCACCTCCTTTGTGAAACAACTCTAAATCAGGATTCAAAATATGAAGAACAAATAAGCATGCTTTACATATATGTGTTAGAATAAGAAACAATATTTTGAAGACAAGAAGTAAGAAGTCATCAGTTGAGAGAAGACAGGGTTGGCTCTGAGGAGGAATTCCAACTTTGGTTTAGGCAAAGAGCTACTGGGGGACCTTGGGAAAGTCACATCTCCAAAAAGTGCCTCAGTTTCTCCATTATAGATTATTCTGAAAGCTAACAAAAACAATTACATAAAAGAATTATACAATATACATAAATATATAATATTCTGTTAGTGACTCAGCTACATTATTCTCTACATGTATCTGTTATTAAGTACAATAACAGAGGAAGACAGCAAGATTTCTTCAGGTTATGCTGTATTTGTGCCTGCAAGAGACATACTCTCAACAGATAACCACCCCTTTCCACCTCCTTTCCTGCCATGTGACCAGAATCAAGAGGTAATTAAAAATACATAACTAAATAAAAATAAATATCTTGCAATGAGAGGAGGTGATAAAGTAACAAAAGGGGACAGATTTTTCAAAGGATGGTATAGATAACAGTCCTTCTAGATTTTTCATATATAAAGAGAATTTCGTTTACTTTCTAGAATTCAAAAAATGGCAACAGGTATTATTTCAGATTTTTGTAACACTATCTCCAGATTTCTAGAAAGTCTGAAAGGCTTATCTGAATACCTTTATAGGGAAAACATATGGATGGAGACTGAAAGCACTGACAATATATTCTCCTTCCTCTGTTGAATGAATTTATGTGATAACTTCCTATATTGAATAGTTTATAAACAGAGATTTGATCTCTTCTCATAAAAAAAAACAAAAAAAAAAAACAATAATTTTCAGTAACTTTTTCAAATTTCAGTAGTCCTTCCAATTTATTGTCTTAAATTCTCCATTTAAAATGTTGTATATTTACTGTATATATTATATATATATAAAAATACATATATGGAGTAAGGTAGAGTTTCAAGAGTGAAATACCCTACTCAGTATCAGATTTAAAACTAAAGCATGTTGAAGAACACTAAACAGTTTCTTCTTATGCAAAATCCTCAGTTATAATTACATTCAGTTATGTTAAAAATGCGTATACTGGGGGGCTGAGTAGATCGTGACTTGCTCATGAAGGGACTCTAAGTTGTCATTTCATACTCAGTCCTGGTGGTTAAATAACTGAAAGATGTTAATTGTTCAATATCCCACATGAAATGAAATGCGTGGTCTCAGATCACTGGAGAAGTGTTTAACATTACAAGAACACCAACTCACTTGGCACTAACTGGAAACTTTATTGTCAGCCTCAGCATTTATGCAAATGCAAGGATGCATCACACTGACCGAACAACTATTAGGATGATGATGGCATGTACACAAAGAGACCCCGAAAAAGCAATAAGCGGACAAGAATTAAATTGCTACTGTTTATTTTATATCTAGTTCATGAATTAATAAAAGGTTTAGTAGGGCTGGAAATCCACCATCTTTGACTAAAGCTTAATTCACTTCAGAAAGAAAATCACATTTAGGAAGAAAAAAAAAAAAAAAAAGAATTCAAAATGTTTAGGGAGATTCACCCCTGGGATTTGTCACAGAATTCAAAGATGAAAATTCCTTTGCATTGACAAGAGAATTCACCTGAGAAATTAGACCTTATAGATTGCATTTATCCTGTCTAACTTTAGCTATATAAAATGCTGTGAACCAGTTATAAACTAATTATTTATGATCTTTCTATAATCAACACAGGAAAAGAACCAAACCACTCTATCTAACCTTAACACATTTGTCTCTTTGTCAGCTACAGAAAGAGCCTAAATGGTTATTTTCTGTAGGTTATAACTAAGTGTTGGACTAGCCACATAAGTTTCATTGGCTAATCTTAGTAATTGATACTATAGTTTCTTTTCATGAAATGCCATTCTTCCTTATATGGCCTTTGCTCACATTCCCTTTCATAGGATACTGGAATTGTCCTGTAGCAGTACCCACTGGAGAACAATGAGCCTTATTGTGCCCATACCTGCAGTGACCCTGAGCATCTTAGTAATCAGACTATGAAAGCAAGAAAGACTGCCACTATGGTACTGACAGGGGAAAAATATGAAGCAGATCTGGGATAAAAATCAGCTTTTCTATTTATCTAGATAAGAGGGAAAAGCTTGTAAGTTCTACTTTACGTGTAAACTGTATTTTCTTAGACTCTGTGAATATAAACATCCAAAGTCCGCTTCAGATATCTCCAGACACATGACAATATCTTTAATTGTTTAGTCATGGCACTTCCCCCTCCTAGGGTGAAATGAATTTTAGAATCATAGAATCATAGAATCATAGAATATCCTGAGTTGGAAGGGACCCTTAAGGATCATCAAGTCCAACTCTTGACACCGCACAGGTCTACCCAAAAGTTCAGACCATGTGCCTAAGTTCACAGTCCAATCTCTTCTTAAATTCAGACAGGCTCGGTGCAGTGACCACTTCCCTGGGGAGCCTGTTCCAGTGTGCAACCACCCTCTCTGTGAAGAACCCCCTCCTGACGTCCAGCCTAAATTTCCCCTGCCTCAGCTTAACCCCGTTCCCGCGGGGGTTAGAGAGGCTCTGGCCAACAGTGAATACACAGAAAAAAGTGGGAAAAAAAACAAGTCTTATAAACTGCCCAACTCTCCATCTATCCTCAGCTCCAGCAGTGATCAGTTTAAATATTTCCTGAGCCAGACATTGCATCTGGGTTACTTATAGATTCATTCCCCTGAATTTCTCTAAACCCTGTTTAAATCCATTTATATTTTTGGCATCCACAGCATCTAGTGGAAATGACCTCACAGTGTGGTTATGCAACAATATGGAAAAGCATTTCCTTCTGTTGTTTATTTTAAAGTTGCTACCTGAGAACTTTATTGTGTGTGTGTTGTTATGAGCTTCTGTACTGAAAGGAATCCTATAGGTCTTCCCAGTTCCCCATAATATTCATAAACTTATGAAATCTCACTTTCCTTTAAGTTACCCTTTCCAAACAGAAGAGGTGCATTCAGTTCAGTCTCCTTACACATGGAAAGAATTCTCCATCTCTATCAACCTCTTTGCCTTCCTGTGCTTTTTTTATTAATACTATAGTTTTGTATTATTGGTAGGTTTGTTTTTGTTTTGTTTTGTTTTGCAAAAACAGCTAATACTTACATTTTTGGTCCTATTTTTACATAACACAACACAAAAGCTTTACATGACTATGCTTGTCTTCAGCCAAAGCATTTACTGACTCAGAGACTGAATCCTCAGGAACTATATATGACATAACATAAAATAAAATCTATTTCTCCATATTTCATGTTGATGCAGTTGTACCTTATTGAGGATTTAACCAATGGCTATCTTTTTAAGTTTCTTACATTGCCAGAATTGTCTGACAGTTTTATAGCTTGAGATAATCATTCTTCTCACACTCATGGCATTTCAATATTTTCTGAAACTGCATTGCTTCAGCCAGTTTTGTTTAGGTGTTTAGGCATAAATACAGGAACAGCAACACATGTTTATGCTAATATTTAACTTGTTTAAAATGCACACAGAATCTCTGGTCTATTTTTTTATTGTTTGTTTGTTTAGACAAATCATCATTTTTTACATCATTATTCTACCAAAGTCTTATATGTAGCCAACATCAACTATCTCATCTACCTCTATCACTTCATGTGGCACCTGTCATATTTAAAAATGAATTAGTAGATTTGGGAAAAGGAAAAAAAAATAGATTCAGATTATTTTAAAATGAATATTTCTCTAGAAGGTATATTTCTATAAGCAAATATGTGCTGGCAAATGGTCTAGATATGGTATTTGTATCATTTACCAGAAAGGTTCTGGTAACATAAACAAAAACTTGATCAAACACACACTCCAAAGTTTTAAGGCTGACCTCAGATGCTCTTTTTATCAACAGATGGGTCTATCTGACTCACACTTATTCTATGCACTTGGGAAGCATCATGCCTTAGCAAGCCTGAGACCCTGAGGAACTGTATAAACCAGTCTGTGAGCTGGAATAAGTTTCTTTTTCTGTTTGTTGTAGATGAAAGCAGAAAGTTCATGTGTTTTCAGGGAATGTTGCTGACAGCATTTCAGGCAATGAAAAAGTGACAAGGAGTTCAGGAAACTTCTTTTTCAACATCTGATTTCTCAGGTTCTGAGTTTATAGGATGTGTCTTGTGCATCTTTTAGTGTCACTAAATATTTTTGTTAGTGATTTTTTTTTTCTCTTCTTTATGAATTTAGTAAACACAAGTGATTAAATCATCAGGTCAAGGAAGGGAGATTAAGTACCTTAATACTAGCTTTTTGGTAATTTTTGGACACTATTTCTTGTATCAGAACTATGTAATCTGGCATAATTTCTCATGAAGTGACCAAAAGTAAATAAAATGTAGTAGAATAAAATAAAAAGAAAAACGAGAAAAAAAAAAAAGAAAAAAAATAAAAAAACAGTTCCATGCAATTATGATGTTCTTATTCACAAGGTAAATTTATTTGAAGACCTTTTATTTTATCACCCTCAGTTGTGAGAAGAGATCTCAATACCAATTCAACCTAGATCATGTAACTCCTGTCTAATTGTCATTCTAGAGATCAGGAGTCTTGGTAGTTATCCTTGACTGCAGAATAAAAGTGTGGATTAGTAGCTAGAGATTTATTGTGAAAAGCATATTCAATCTGAGGCCATATGGATGATTTGTTAAGAATATAACTTATTGCATGAGGTCTTGGGTTCTGTTCCTGAGGCAATCCATGACCTTTCCTTTAACTTATTTATAAAATATGATAACAGTTCATACTTGAATGTTCCTAGCTAAGAAGGCAAGCATGGATTTATTTAGTATAAGTGGCTAAGTGCATGAAAACAAAAGGCAAAGTCTGTAGATCTGACTAATATAAATCCATGGTCTCCTTTTTTGTAGCTTAAGGAGTTTTCTCCTCATGAAGAAGGGAGTAGGTAGTACTGCCTTTCTTCTTTCCTGCTGCAGAGAGTTAGGATTCCTTAATAAATATTGTATTGCTCTGGTGACAGCCCAACAAACTCACATAGTACTCTACAGCCTAGCCCAAATCAACCAAGCAAAAAAGCCATCTAAAAGCAGTTCGGTGTCTGCTACCCTCAGGAGGTATCACTCATTCAAGAGCTTTCACTTTCCTATGTGACTTGGTCCTCTCAAGTCTCATAGCACATTTAAATAAAGAGGGAGTCACCCTGAACAAGGCAGAATTGTTTTTCTGTCCTACACTGTTTCTTTTCCTTCTGGAAAAAAATGCCAAGCCATAATATAGACAAGCTTTAACTATATAAAAGTGATAGATGTCTGAGTCTTGAAGAACAGTTGAAGAGGATATGGACAAGATGAAGAGTCCAGAATTTGTCTTCCAAGATAGTGATATAAAATAAAATAATAAAATAAAATAATAAAAAATATAATCTGTCACTTTTAAGTACCTTAACTTGTTCACTTGTTCTTAAATGTCTAATGAAATAGATGAAATAGTTCTCTTCAAATAGAAGCCTACTTTTTTTTTTTTTTTTACATTTAATAAAGAAAAATAGCTCAGGAAACAGATTCATTTTGCTTGTTTTTAAACAGTCTTCCTTGCATATATAAGTAATTCAGGGATTTTCCTTACAAAAATTTCTTCATTAGGCATCTAAAATTGTAGCTACAAGTTAGCAGAAAAATGCAATGTATTGCATGCAATTACAACAGCTTGGGAGGAGAAGAGGGATTATTTTACTGTATTAACCTGCCATTTTGCAAAACAGGAGAGAAAGCAAATATTATTAAACTGTTAAGTCCTATGGTTTTGTTTCTGTGTTGTTCTTTCATTTGTTTATTTTAACAAAAAGTAGATTTATAACACCTGTTTAACTGAAAACATCTTCCATAACTTTACCTGTGTTATCTCAGGTATCTCCATCATATGGTACATCCAGTCCAAGAAAAGTCAAACAACAGAGAGTGGATTATTTTGTTTACTATAGACAGAATCACCCCCATCAGGACAGGTGAAATGAAGATGATATGCTTTAGGATAAGTTCATATTGACTGCATTATTTTTATCTGTTAACAAACAGTAACATTTTTTTAATTATTTAACATTTTCTTTTAATATTTTTTTCTTCTTTCTCTTAGTAAATACAGGAATTTTGAAAGTTTACTTTTTATTTCAGAGTATGTTTGACCTTCCATAAAGCAAGTACAGTTTAGACTAAATTATGTACAATGAAGGCTAAGATTTTAATGTGTTTCTGAATCATTAATTGTGTTGATAACAATGAATAGAGTAGGCTACAAAATTTGCTTTCTTAAATGAAAGCTATACTCATTGCATCATGAAGCAAGTTCTATTGTTTGTTAAATGTTATTATATATTTATATAAATCCTGGTAGGATTTAAATGTGGAAGTTCAAAAGGTAGAGTGATTATAGACTACTTAATGATTCTAAACTTCAAGATTATTTTATTCTTTGTCATGAAATTAAGACAGATGGATTGGATACAGAACAATTTTAGTAATAATAAATTGGCAGAAAGTAGATCTGTTTACAGAATAGTTTTTAGATCTTCTTTCTGTTTCTGAAGAGATGGATTGACGCTATGTGACTTTCTGTGTGTGTTTTAGAAAAGCTGGAACTCGGGAGAGTTGCCTTTTTCAACTCTCAAAATATCTCTGCATCTTCACTTAGTAAGGAATATTCATAGATATGAATTATGTTCTCATCACAGCTGAGAAGTGCATCTTGCTTAACACTAATTTTACATTCTCTTTGTTTCAACTTGCCTACCTCTAGCTCCTGTTAGTGTCATTAGTTGTTGCTTTTTTCATCATGATAAATCTGAACAAGCCTTCTGAATCAGAACTTTATACAGCATTCCCATATTTTAAAACTCCAGTTAATTAATTAAAATTCTTTTTCAGAGAGAAAACAAAATTGACCTTCTTGATCCTCTCTGCATGGGACAGAAAGCTGGAGCCATCATTTGTTGGGCTGAAATTAACATTTAGAACCTGAAAAAAAATAATCCTTCATAATCAGTGGAAAAGTTCTCATTCACTACAAAGGTTTTTGAATCAAGTATAAAATATGCATTTGAATGATAAAAGTTAATAAGTTTGCTTTCAGACAGAATAGATCTGCATTAGTTTCAATGAAATAGTTTGAACGAGTGGCTGTTAAACCTCAACAGGGTTGTATGTGAGCTGGTTAATGCAGAATTTGTCCCTTGTTTGGTAAACCCTGCTCTATCTTCACTTTCCAGTTTTCAAGAAGCAGAATTAAATCCCCTCTGAACAGCTCCCTTCAACTTTGCTTAAATACAACTTTGTGTAGCTCCTACTGAAGTCCATAAAGAGACTACATCTGGCATACAAACAACCTACTGCTCCCTATTTTTCCCCATTGTGAGCTGCTTTTCAAAGAATAGTCTCTATCAGGTGCTCAGTTAAACATTTGTTTTTCTTCAGCCTAACCTTGATCCAACCAATGCAATGTTCCAGTGTTGAATTTGCAAAGAGAGGCTGCTTTTGTTTTCAGAAGGCAAGCTTTAGGCTGAGGAAAAATATTCTGAGGAGCCAATAAGAAAGATTGAGTCTAAAGGTCCATTTAAATTAATGATTCATCTTCATTCACACTACAGCAAAGCAGTGTAGAAGTTAAAGATGGACATATCTTAGATGGCTGCTTTATTTTCTAAGCAGTATTACTGCTACTGTATAACTAAAGGCAGTAGAGTAAGGGTAAAGCTGCAGACATAAATTTTCAGCAGCAGCTAGTCTTTCTCCATATTTTCCTCACACTCCTAGCATTTTTTTCCTCTGAAAATAGGAATATCATTCCCAGCTTGTAAATATTTTTGAAATCTCTCAAGTTTCATGGACTACTGCAGAGGTGTTCAGCAAGCTAAGGAGATTCTCAGAGAAAACAGGGTTATAAAGCTCCTGACTCTATGGACTTTGTTTTGATTTTGTAAATAGTGTCAAAAGGGAACCAAAATGAAGACACAAATTGGTGACCCCAAAATTTTGTCACCTAAGCAAACATCATATTAAGCATTTTAACCATTTTTATTTGTTCACCTACTTGTGCAACTATTGATATTATTGGAAAAACAGTATCCAATCAAAAAAAGAAAATCAAGAAATTGTGAATTCTGATTCACTTTGGACAAGCCAAACCAAACACAATATTTAATATTTAACACAATTTAATATTTAACACAATTTTCTCTGGTGAGAAAAAAAAAAAAAAAAAAAACACACACAAAAAAAAAAAAAACACCAAACATATATACAACATTTTCTAGAATATGCTAATTTTTGTAGAAACTGCATTTTCTTGGAAAAAATATTCTCTGGAAAGTTCCAGGTATTGTTGAGACCTGGACACAATGGCAAATTTCTTGCTGTAAGCAGTCTACAGAGAGCAACACCCACTAAAAGAGTGCTTTACTATTTCAGTCCTGTTCCCACAGCCCCTTTGAAACCACAGCCACCTGCAAACCCAGCAGAGTGAACCCAAGTACAGACACTGTACCAAAAACCATAAAAGCAAGCACCTGTCCATCAGCCGTTATGTTTCACTGTTGCAGATCTGCAACAATCATGTACTTAATCCTTTTTTATCCCCCCAACAGCCTAATAGGCTATCCTTTTAAAATGAAAATTATGCTTACTAAAACCAGACTTGCTGTTTGAGGAGACTAAAGATGAAATCTCTAAAAAAAAAAACACGTAGGAGATTTCTTCTTCAATGTAGATACTATTATGTTCATCGCAGAAACCAGGAGATATTTCTTAAAAAACAAAAACAAAACAAAACAAAAACAAAACAAAACAAAACAAACAACAACAACAAAAAAAGCTTAGCTTTTCATTCTAAAAATGAAAAGCTTAGCTTTTCATTCTAAAATAGCAAAAGGTGACACCTTTACAGGTAACAGACTCTGGACATGAAATGCGGTGGGCATTGAAGAAAGCAAAATTTGCCTCCAAAGGAGGATTTGTACTTTTCATTTCCCTTATACTGAATCTTTTCTGTGCATTTCATTATATAAAAGTAGAAAAGGTTACCACTTGCAGGCAAATCTATAAATGAAGTGAAATGAATAAAAATGTCATTCATTCATTGCTTAAGATTCACCTAACAAACAGATTTACCTTAACCTCTTTTATGCCTCTCGTGAATAGAACTTTGTCCCAGAATCAGTTCTACCAAAAAGAGCACTTCACTTACCCTTTGACTATTCACTATAATCTCTCAAAGGAATAGGGTCTCATTCAATGTCATGGTAAAATATCCTTTGCCTGGAGAAATCTGTTCCAGCTACAGAATAACCAAGCCCAATAAATTTGATTTTTTCCTATCAAGTTGATCAAAATAAAGTTTGCAGGTGACAAAATACATTTCAATAATGAATGTCCACAGGCTTCAAGATGATATGAAATTAGGATGTGGAAAAGCAAGAAAATGGAGAAGTTTTGCTGAAGTAATTTATCTCCCACTGCTACTTTCATTTCTTACATAGCAAGTACAGTTGTGATTCTGATGCCTATGTGAAACTGATACCATCTATGACTCAAAAGCTCTAATGAATGACTCACCAATGCTGAGAATAGCTACCAAAGGGTCACTCTGGGACTGGAAGGTTCCTTTCAGGAAACAGAGAGTGTATCAGTTCCTGCCTCACAGTAAAGTACTCTCAACTGCTAAAAGGAATTTAAAATATATATATGGTTTACATAAAATAAATGAAATATTGCTATAAAATTTTAACAGTACATACACACAAAAAACAAACATAAGAAAAATACAACAAAAACAAAACTGTAAACTAGTAAGCTTTTGACCAAACTGTTACAGAATTTCTAGAAAAATAAGAGCTGTGATTTTAGATTTTGTTTGTACAATTTCATTTCACTGACAGTCTTAATTTAGTTTAGACCTATTGTGAATTTTATCATTTATATCTTACTACTCACTGAAATATTGTCTTTTACAGCAAGCAGAACAGCTTTGGGCTTCTGCACATTTATTTATATAATTTATACATACATTAACATGATTTTTAGCATAGCTCATCTAATCAAAATGTAGAGACAAGTGGATGCCACAGGCTGTGAACTTGGAAATCAGTGAGGAAGAAGTTAAAATGCTTTGTGAAAAAGACAGTGACACTGACAGAATACAGATTGAATACATTTTCTCTGGAGATGCTCAGAATCAGATAACAGAGGAAACAAAGTTCTGAGTGTGGCAGATCCAGGGGTAAGCAGGAAAGACCAACTGCTGCAAGAAATTCAGTAAAGGGCAAGCACTGGGGAGAAGAGGTGTGACACGTTAATTCTGGAAGACCTGGAGGTGAAACAAAAGAGAGGACTAAAAGGAAAACAACACAATGAAGTCACAGACATCTATTGCCTAGAGGTCACAGAAAAGACAAATGGGCATCTGATGAAATCTGGTGTGATATATTAGGCTATGCTTTGATTATAAGACAAAAGTGAGCATTGTATGTAGGTCTTTCTTGGTAAAGGTTTTTGGAATGTGAGGGATCTATCTGTGCTGCATGGGACTAGAGGTCACATGAAGCCATGAGAGTGAATGAGTAGGAGTCGAAGAGATTAACAATCACCTTAATGGAAGTTGACACCACAAAAGATTAGGCAGAAAAAATATATTATCTCACCACAGCATGGATACAGATTCTCTGAAATAGTAGATCTTTTCCATCTCAAACATACTGTGTAGGGCTTGGTATCTCTGTATTACTCAGAACTGATACCACATCTCTGATAGTTTCTTATTACTATTGCAGCTGTGCACCTAAAGCACCTTGCTGTAATACATAATAAAGAAAAGTCTTGGCTTTAGCCTTCAACAAATACTAATGTGTTCTTTCATTCATTGTAAGTCTGTGGCTGTAGCAGGCTGTGATCTCTGATCTCTGACGGTAAGCAAGCTACTCTGACTAGAAGGTCTGAAAAGGCAATGACAGTGTAATAGAATTTTATGATTACATTTTGAACATTTCCACAGTGAGCAGAAGGCTCCTGACTCAGATATTTTTATCTTCTGTTTAAAGAGCAATAAAAAATAATAAGAATAAATCAACAAGTTTGGGTAGAAATAACTCAATACCTGTGCTATATTTCCTTATGTTTTAATTTTTGCTTGGATTTAATTTGCTGAAAAACAGTAGAAATAATTTGGTAGTTCTGAAAAAGAGACCAACATTACCTCAAACTAAGTGGATGCTCATCCTGTATTGCTGGAAATGGGTTTTTGCTCCCTGTGTATCAGCGATAAGAATGAATAAATAAACCAAGAAAGACAGTTTGAATGTGACCTTTGAAGGAATGTGGGAGACAGAGGAAAATTCTGCATAAGAGACCATTCT
The DNA here is from genome assembly GCF_009819795.1 of Aythya fuligula. NCBI lineage: Eukaryota > Metazoa > Chordata > Aves > Anseriformes > Anatidae > Aythya > Aythya fuligula. The sequence continues at coordinate 104,549,824 of NC_045561.1, read as the reverse complement.
AAGACATAATAGCTTCTCAATCAATGTAGAAGAGGACTGGGCATTTGGAAATTTGTGCAAAGCCTGTAATCATGTGCCCATATTGAAACAGATCCACAGCACACCTAGGAATGCTTGGGCCTTGTGTACCTTGCTCATACACAGAGACTTGTGTTTTGTCTATCAAACCTGACAGTGCCTGTTTATCAGGAAAGCTACAATAACCTTTCATTTACTTCATCACAGACCTCATTCTTCAAATGCATTCACTAGCATTTGTAAAGCACTTTGGAAGCCTTTCCTGGCTGGCACAATATAAGCTCAAAGTGTTATTAAATCATTGAGCATAAAATGTCCTTTACCTCATTATATTTTATAGTGGTAACTTTTTATTATCATCTGATGGCAGTAAAACATGACACAGATCATCTACCATGCTGGGGAAAGGTCTTGACTGAAGTTGATTAGAGTTTTGTCTGAATGATAAGTGAATAAAAAATGAGTAAAGGACTTTAGAATTTGGTTTCTTAATAAGGCATTAGGAAAATAACATATATATGAAAAACAAAAATGGCATACGTCTAATATACAGGTTACTAATGCTTTATGTTTGACTGACTCTTTTTAATGGGGATACTAGCTCTCCTAAATTTGAAATAATGCTGCCATTTTTTCATGTGTTTATTGCTATTACTAACCATGATTTGAGCATTTTCTATATGCCTCCCTCATGCTGTCTTTTTTATGACACAACCATAATTATACTTAACAATATAGTGATTATCTTTTGCAAGAATAATGAGGATGATGAGTATTATTTGCCCAGTGAATTGAAAATAAGTGAAAGTGATGAAAGGATTCTGCAAAGAATAAGTCTTCTTCATGAGAGTGAGAACATCTCCTTGTACTTTTCACCATTTTTGTCATTAAGCTCTCAAGAATTAATATATTAATTTCACATGTGAAGCAATAGCTCTGGTGGACTTAAAGAACACAGCAAATATTGAAAAAATAATGAGATGAGAACTCCATGATATAACTATCACATGCTGAGCAGGAAATCAGTGAACTGGGCATCTCTTCCAAAGATCTTCTCTACCAAATGGTAAATGTAAGGCAAGATAAAGAGGTTTCCTCCTACACTCTATATTTCCTCTTTTGATAGAAGTTCTTTCTTTTTTTTTTTTTCCTTTTTTCCTTTTTTCCTTTTTCATTTTTTCCTTTTTTCTTTCTTCCTTCCTTCTTCCCTCCCTTCCTTCTTTCCTTTCTTTCCTTCTTTTCCAACCTTGATGTAAGTAAATTTTGCTTACTCTGTGTTAATGTCATATCACTTAATTTTCTTCTCAGCCTTTTGTTCTCACATCACTCTATACGAGGCCCAAAGACTTCCCTTACATTTTAGAAAGAAAGAAAGAAAGAAAGAAAGAAAGAAAGAAAGAAAGAAAGAAAGAAAGAAAGAAAGAAAGAAAGAAAGAAAAAGAAGGAAAGAAGGAAAGAAAGAAGGAAAGAAGGAAAGAAGGAAAGAAGGAAAGAAGGAAAGAAGGAAAGAAAGAAAGAAGGAAAGAAAGAAAGAAAGAAAGAAAGAAAGAAAGAAAGAAAGAAAGAAAGAAAGAAAGAAAGAAAGAAAGAAAGAAAGAAAGAAAGAAAGAAAGAAAGAAGTTGAAGCCAGCATCACCACAGTCAACTGTTCTCACTGAAAATTCAAACCAGATAGAAATCCCCTATGTCAGAGCAAAGAAAACAAAAAAGGCCATGGGAAGCAGACAGAGAGAAGTCAGCGCAGGGGTGGGAGAAATTGATGCAGAAAAGGACACAATGAAAGTGTATGAAGATGCTTCATGTTGCAGAGGAGGCTGAAGGGAGCTGCAGAGTACTACCTGAGGACAGGAGATTATTGCTTCTGGTCTTTTCCAGAGGTAAGAGTTACAGCAGCTTAAACAGTGTGCATGTGGCAGGCACTGCACAAACAGCCCTATCCAAGACCATGCACACTGCTCTTTTAACCAAGGGCCCCCGGTGTCAGCCCAGCAATCAGATGCTGTAGTACACGAGGTTAAGCACCCATGCTGGCTGAACAGTGGGGCTCCAAAATTACACTATGAGACAAGCTCGCCTTCTGTTTCAAAATGATACTTGTGACAACAAATCTGTTAAACTCCTCCGCTGACATGTTTTACTTTCCAAGGACAAGAACACTGTGAAGGTTGCTTGTTGGCTCAGCTTCAATTCCCATGACAGATTTCAGGCAGTGACCAAACCTACCTGCCTGAAACCAAGCCTGTAAACCAAGCTGCTTTACAGGAAGCAGCTTGGAGATTCAAACTAGCTTCATCTACAGGAACTTAATGATAAATTGACCAGTGATACATAAGGAAAGAATCTGTCTTTTGTATTTATAAGAGACTATTCACTTCCAAGCCAAGGCTGAAAAGACATGCATCCTTTAGGGAAGGAAGTGTTATTTACAAACTAGAAACCTGCTTCCAAGGAAAATAGACTTGCTCTGGAAGATACAGAGTTTTAATGATTGTATTTCTTCCAGGTACACCTTACAGACATATCCAGAGAAAGAAGATGGATCTGGTCACTGGTAATAGGTAACAAAGCTTTTCATGGTACAGCTGTTTTGAATACAGTAGGGGGATAAAAGAGGACATTTATGAAATGGTGTCTTGCTGGTGAACTGTACTGGACTTGACTTACAGAGTTACTTGAGTCCCTAAGTTCTTCATAAAAACAAACACATTTGGTGCTAATGGGCAGCTTTCTCATCTCTCCAAGAAAACAGAAAGTTAACTGGGTAAAGAGACAAAACAATCTTGCACAATCTAATGTCAAGGTCAAAGGAGGCAATTCTACAATATTCACACTGTTCCTATTCACACAATAAAGGGTGAATTGCATTAGTCAGATAAGTCAATAATGCACTTGTGACCAGCAGCAGATTTAAGATCTTCATTCCCCCTCACCCTGAAAGACCTCCTGGCTGGTCTTGTGAATGTCTAGACCAAAAGAACCACTTATTCTCCGGTCTGACCAGGGCTTAAGGATATCCAACCTGTGAGAGCCGCAGAGGCACACTTCCTCCTGCAGATAAAAACAGTAGACCTGCAAGAAGGTGGAAGAAAGGAACAGAATTTGTACTGAAAAATTCCCCTGCTCTACTCTACACTGCCAAGTGCACTCACTTCTTTATCTCTGAAATCTTAGTCTATCCTCCCCCACACCATCCAACCCCAGGGCAACATTAATTCAAGTAATGAAGGATGAAAAAAATACCTAAATCCATCTTTTTTTTTTTTTTTTTTTTTTTTTTTTTTTTTTTTTTTTTTTTTTTTCTCTGCTTACCAAGCTGAAAGTAAGCACATCCCCAGATCCAGCTGCTCAATGGCAATGCAGGAGCTAAACATTATTAGTATGATGGAGTCAGAGTGCATTACATTGAACAATTTACTGCTTTATTTCTATGAAAAAAATAAATCAATTGAATTTGCATGGCTTCAGTCTTTTCATGTGTTTTGTTGTTGTTGTTTTAGGCATTAATTGATAAGGACATGAAGGCAATCTTCTCCAATATCTGATTTTCCAGCACAAAATCATACTTTCATGCATCAGCACATAACAGCTCAATTGCTGTCCAGTTTACCAGTATGAATCTATTGGCAGGGACATAGCACTGCCAGACCATGCTTCAGCACTCCGGAACCCCCTTCTCAAAGGTGCTTAGGCTGACAGCTTGTATTTCAGGCTCATCTCACTGCTGTATGGCATGGGATGGTTAAGATGAGGGTAGTTACTGAACAACTTAGTAGTCTAGTGGTGGTTAAACTTTTCTGTTATATAACATTAATCCTTTTTGTACATCTGCTATGCTCTTCCCACTTTCCTTTTTTTATTATTATTATTTTTCTCCCATCAAAAAGAACAAAAGAAAAAAATAAGGGAAAAAATAAAGCAATTTAAAAGACACTTACATCACCTTAAGTGTTTTGACTAAAAAAAAAAAAAAAAAAAAAAGGATGACATTTCACTTGGTTTTCTGTTTGTTTTTTTGTTTGTTTGTTTGTTTGTTTTGTTTTTAATATTAACAATGTTTTAGAGGAAAAAATAATTTGATTTTCAAGAAACATTTCATATTAAACATAATAAATATCCACTTCCAGGTATTTCAAAACAGGATAGTTTTTCTTTGGCCCCTAAAGCACTTTCTTGTAACCTGGCAGTTGAAAAGAAACATCTTAGCAATTTCAAACTGAAATTAATTCCTAATTTTATACTGAGAAAGTTTTATAACAAAACTCAATGGAGTAATTAAAAGAGAAAAAAAAATCTTATTGGGGTTCTAAGGTAACTTTATTTATCTCTGATTTTTATGCAGGTGGCATCTCTATTGGGCAATGAAAGATCCCATACCTGCAATGCATATGAATAGATATTAAAAGAAAATAAAATTTTAAAAAAAAAGGAGGGTGGGGGGAAAGTAGCAGAACAGCAATTATGATAATCTACCCATGGCATCAACTTATTTTTATACTACTTCAAATAGTAAACTAGGATAATAAAAATGATCCTTCAAATACTAAAATAAGACAATAAAAATGACACTCTTCTACTCCTCTGGAGTCTGGACTCTGTGATTCAGAGGATGGAAACAGTCTCAGACATGAGCACTGCAGTCAGTGTTTAACCAGCTCCACTGAGTCGAGCTCCATGGTACAAAGCAGCATCCTCATTGGGAACTGGTAACTTTGCTGCCCATAGGTCCTACGCTGCAGTTATCTTTTACTTCAGGATAAAAGGTTCCAGTTTTTTTAAGCTAACATTATACTGAAACTTCTTTTTCACTTTGGAAGAGTCAAATTCTTCTACGTGGATCCAGACGTGCACAGAGCAACTGCATGGGCAACGCTGCCCCACAAAGAAATTGAGTGTCCTCCTGATGGAAATCTAGTTAGCAAAAGCCTGAGTTATCCAGCTAACTATCCTGCTTTTATATAAGGAGAATGATGAGGTTCATCCACAGGTAGGTCAGGATATGGGAATTTATTTGACGTTACCTACAGTATATCTTCCTGTATAAATTACTTTGTCTGGGAAATTGTTAGAAAGTTATCTTTCTGCAATGCCCTCTATAAAATGGGACCTGAGCAGAATATGTAGCTCCACGGGGAGTTAGACTGAAACAAAATTTGTGGTACGTTTCTACACACGAAGCCAGCTTTCTGCTAGAATATGTCTGGCTATAGTTACCAGTATGATGACATATCATACTGGTTTATCTGACCCAAGAACATGAATGTCAATGTTGAAAATGCAATGCTAGTATTCCAGAAACCAGCTAACCAATTTTGTCATTGCTATAGAGAAAAGGAAAGGTGTTGATAGATCTACCTTACAACAAGATGCACCAAGGCTGCCAGGACAAGTCATTCACACTGTTTGCCCATCACCAGAAGCTGTTGAATGAAGAAAACTGATGAGAAACAGGAAATTATCTGAGAATCAAATGGCCAAAACTCAACAGTTGTACACCTGATTGTGCATAACTGTATTATAGCTTAGATCATAGTTAATTTTGGCATAAAGAGGATACAGACAATAAGTATTGATTGTGCGGTAGGAGGGGGCACAGGATAGCTCACTTCAGCTTGTGCTTTTTCTTTCTACTGTCGTGCCATGGGTTATGGCACTTGAGTCAAGCCACCATTTGTTCCTATAATGCTTTCCTTATATCCATGCACACACCACTGCTAAATGAAGGTGCTGACCTACCTCACAGGGATTTTGGAAAAACAAAAACAAAAACAAAGTTAGACATTTATCTTAGACTTAGTTCATACTGATGGAGGGGAAGGCAAATACACACTGTAATAGGTATACAAAATGGGAAACAGATAACAAAATGCATCTTTTTTTTGAGTAAAATTTGTGTAAAATGTTAAATTCTGCCTTTGCACAAAATAAAGATTACTCTTGTAACAAATAGTGTTTAGAACAATAACTCACTTCATGTAAGTCCAGATGCTTAGTAGACATAATTTATTTATTGCAGATAATTTCAACTCTCTGACACTGATATTTTTGCATAAAGTCAAAGATTTGATGACTGGTTTTTATTCCTTTTTTTTCCCTGCCTTTGTTCCATGACCCTAAGGAGTTTATGCTTCCCTCACCCATAAATTTGGCATAATAATATTTGTCTTGCCTGAAATTACCTCCAGGATACAAGATGCTCTTGCTTACATCCTTTGCCATTTAAATCACTATCAGTTTGCACGTGTCAAGCCTAACTCCCCCTCCCCCGAAAAAAAAAAATATATATAATAATAATATTTTGTGAGGGGCATTGAAACACCCCTGTCTAATTTGAGTGCCAGGCAAGGATTGTATTAACAGACATCTAATGCCATCTATAGCTGACAGAGTGGCAGGTTTTTTCTGTTCGTTGTGAGCACAGTCCCCACTGGGATCAATTTACTTTTTCATTCACACCACACAAAAGAATGTGTCGATAGTGCTAGTGATGACGTCAGTGCAGTCAGCTGCAGAGAGCCATGGAGAGTGCAAGTGCTGCAAATGAGAATAGCCATCGATAACATGCTCCTCAGATGAAATCCTTTCTGCTGGAAACCAGTGGACACATTTATTAAAGCCTTGCCTTAAAATACAGCCCACGACAATTCAAAACAGACAAATAAACCAGAGCAGGAAATATAAAATGGTGATTTTATCCTGAAATAATTTAAAGAATGTTGAACATCAGAAAATCTATTATTTCTAAGGAATATTTCTTCTCTGTATTAGTGATAAAATACATACCAATTTTGCTGCATAATTCACTACCTAGGGAAAAAAGTAATTCTTCCAGGGGGACATATTGAGCTCTCTGTCTCACCTGGAGATCAGTGCAGTCTCTGATAGTAACTTAAGAGCAAAATCTAGTTTGTTGCTTTCAGAAAAAAAAAAAAAAAAAGAAAGAAAAAAAATACTTTTTTTTTTTTTTTTTCCTGAGTACTCAGCTGCATATTTTAAGTGGTGTTTATAAAACCTTTTGTTGTGCAACATTTCTGAAATCTATTTAATACAGCAAAGGAGAAACCATTATGGCTGTGATAATGAACTTGTCACAACTCACTACGTTTTTTCACGTATTTAGATGCTACTTTGGAGCAGGTAACTAATTCTTTGCTTCAGGCAACACATGTATTAGGTTTATCTTAATAATTGATATTTTATCTAAATTTAAAGATTGTTAAGGCTGTTCTGCCGAAGCAAATCTTAGACTGCATAAGCAATCCCTTTCCACTTTCCTCGTAATGGTAAGGTGCTTTAAGAGAGAGAAGCATTTGAACAGGCTGATGAGCTGTGAGTTAGGCATAGGAAGGTGTCTGCAATTGGAATCTCTCAGTTAACTTTAATGCCCTGTAAGTCAAAGCCTAAAAAGTACAAAACCAGAGCTGAAAGCTGCACATAGCCTGTAATGGGAGTGTTACAGCAGCACACATAAGCTTATCAGACTAGCTATAATTTAGCTAGCTCAGCATTAATGGCAATGAAGTCACGGTGCTTGCATAGACAATCAGACACCCAGCATCTCAGGTGGCCTCACCCAGCCTACACCAAAGCTGGTAACCCTGCAGCTTCCCTGTAAGGACACTCAGGCTGCCTACACCATGCTGCTGACATCGTGCTGGCTGAGTGAAGTGCAGAAACAACCTTAGGGAATGTTGTCTTTCATGTAGCTATGAAACAGAACACGCTTTCTCTGCTATCTTCCCTCTCGTGTATCATGAGAGGACCAGCTCTCAGAGCATAACTGTGTCTCTGTATTTATTTGAGTCTTTGTCTCAGTGCTGACATTTTCTATGAGCAAGCTAATTTGAACCAACTGGGAGGGGCAGCAATGAAGAAAACGAAGCCAAAACCACATTGGTTGGAAGAAGACTAAGGAAATAAGTAATTATTTTCTTTAATAGGGAACTACTGGAATGACTACAAGACCATTAAAGTGCATAAAAGGCACTTTATTGACATCATTAAGGTTTGGTTCAGGAACAAACTGAGTTAAGTCTGATCCAACAATCTCTAAAATGAATGGAAAAATCCTCATCACTTTCAGCTGAGGCTAAATCAATCTGCAGACTAAACCGCCTGGGCTAATTTAGAGTTTGGGGAAAAATAATGAAGACTAGCCAAGAGAGGCTAGTAGACTATTGGCTTGCCTTAGGCTCATTTGCTTCTTGGTCTAATGCTTTCTCTGCAGTACCTTTAAGGACTTCAAGAGAGTCCAGATTTTTCAGTCAGAGGTTAACCAGATCCTCAGGTTCTTTCAGGAAAACCCTAAAGCTGAGGGGGTGGGGGACAGGAGTTAAATGCTCAGCATGAAGCAGCTCCTCACATAGGATTGCTGACCTATGTACAGTGGCTAGAAGTTCAAATATGGCCTTTCTTCTGTGTACACTTACACACAAACTGCCTGGAATATAACTGTAAAGAACTTTTTTTTTTTTTTTTTTTTTTTTTAGTCAGTGGAACTGGCTAAATGTCAGCAGAGGCTTTACCTGGTCTAACACTGTAACTTTTCTGTTTCAAGTCTGGTCACAGAAGAGGGAGATAGATCACAACCCTGTGGTTTTGCTGGGGCAGACAGGCTGCACTGCAAGGATATTCCTATTACAGAGGCAGGTTGCTGCCTTCTACTTGAGAAGGAGGTTTTATATTTATTGTCTTATAGAATCAGGGTATTGTGAATTACCACCCAACAGGGACTTTTCAACAATTCAGTTATATTTTGCACCATCTAGTTTCATTGGGTTATTCATACAGTGAAAATAATACTAATTTTTATATTGATAAATATGTATGTACCTTTGTAATATATGTGTAAGCACACCAGGGAGGGAGGTCTATATACACTTAATTTAGAGGCTGTTCTTACTGAAGAGCAAACGTGGAGGTGATTACTTGGGCACTCCATGTTGCCTGAATCCATATCTGGAGTTGGTTTTTTTTTTCTTTCTGAATAAGAATCTGAGAGAGATAAATATATACGTATGTTGTATGTGTATGCTATGAACATATGCAATGCATATATATTATGGAAGGCATACAGCTTATATTAGGGATAGACCATATGAGAGAAAAACATTTCACTTAGCTTTTTGACAGGCTGTAACACATTTTGGTTAGCATGCATATTCAAAGTATCAATAATAACTGATTGCATTAAGTCAGCCAGTCAAAGCTCAAGAGCAGCTGGACAGTGTAAAAACTCAGTGTCCTCGCAGGATGATAAGGGCTTTGGCTGTAACAGCATAGTCCTGAGACCTGAATGCTTCTTAGGTTCAAGGCTGTGCAAAGGGAGCACAGGTTGGGGCTGGCCAGCAGCTCTGAGGAGTCGGTGGCTGTAGCACCAGTTTCCTGGAAAACAAATACAGAAGGACAAGGGAGAACAGAGGTGGCAGTAAAATCAATGGGCTGTGTTAGTAGAGTGTGTGATAATGGAAACAGAGCATCCGAATTCAGCTGCAGTGAATCAAAAATCCAGCCTTTATGTAAGATAAATGTAGTGTGTTGGTGAGGCACTCCTTTGAGCTTCTGTCAGCCCCCCCAGGCAATGCTGAATCCATTCTTATTAGCTAGTGATTTTGCAGCTCTGCCAGAAGTTCATTTTATTTTAATAACACCTGGATTTCTACATCTCAGAATCCCTGAACAGCAGCAAGCACCTTGCTGTTTCCTCACTGCCCAGTCTTTCAAATGCTCTTAGGGGAGATCTGTTTTTCACACTTGATACCCTCTGAAAGGAAGAATGAATCCAGCTGACTTTTTTTTCTTTTCCTGACAAAAGTAATACTATCAGCCTTAGTGTAGATTCCCTCCTCTATCTTGGATCCCTTGCTGCTACAGTAAGTCCAGTGACATGCTTGGAAATTTTCTTGTCTCCTCTAGGCTTTGATGGTATACAAATATTAAGTAATATTATGTCATGAAAGTGATAACTCTACAGAGTTACAAAGAAAAAAAAAAAAAAAAGTTGTGTACCACCCCTATTCTACTATGAAAAACACAATGAATAAGAATCTCATACTGCTTTTACTGACACAGGAGTAGTCCAAATGACTTTCTGGCCAGAGACTGAACCTGCAAAGACTAGGTAAAATTATTGTAATTTAAACATGTGAGTCTCTGATTTCCAGGAGCAATCAGGTGCTTAAACACTTAAATAGCTGCTGTTTCATCTGCAGCTAATTACACGCTTAGAGAAAGACCCTGGTAAGGAAGGCTAAAGGCTGGATCCTACTTTGTACTTGCTCCCAGAAAGGATTTCTTAAATGCAAACAAAAGAGGATTTCAAAGCAAAAGTTCATGAAGCAAATTATTTATATATATATACACTACATATATATAGGACCTGGCTTATCAATATCCCAAAGCATTTTGTATTCATTATTTGATGCTAAGACTCAAGATTTCTCGGTGTTATCAAAATTAAAAACTGTACCTCAGGACTTAGATTCGAAACAGGACAAGCTGATAGGAGTTGGTTTTCTATGCGATGCTAGCAAGAAAAAAGATGGAAAAGAGTGATACAAATCAAACTGCAGTCACCTAGATCTTTGCCTAGTGATTTCAGAAGAAAAGTTCTCTTAACTGCTGACCATAATTCGTTGCTTACTGCAAACACTGATGTTTCTTATGAGAAGGGAAATTCAGTCACATGCCAGCTGCTAAGTTATGGTAGCTACATGTTTTCCCACTCACATTAAATATAAAATCCAACATGTATCTGTACTGCAAGTGGCAGTAAATGGACAAAGCTGCATGTAATTTGTCAAACATTAGCTCTAAGAGATGTGCCAGGGCTTTGCAATAAGGTTGCAGCAGTAATGCTGGATCCATGCCCTTCCCCTGGGCTTGTCTACTACAGTCAACAGAGTATTCCTATGTCATTGATTTTTAAGTTACTGTTGGGTTTTACCCCAATTTTTTTGTGGAAGCTGAATATTTTTAAACAAAAGCATGCAGAGACATTTAGAAAACTAATGAACAAGGAAAGGAAGATTTTTGGTGTGTTTTCTTTGTTGTTGGTGGTGGTGGTGGTTGTTGTTTGGTTGGTTGGTGTTTTCCCCACAAAATGGGGATATAAGAAATTTTGGTACTAAAAGCAGATGAGACTATTGCTTCTAGAGAGAAAATGTATTCCCTCTCTCTTTTGGGCATCAGTTGGTTGAAATCAAAGGGAATTATTTCATTTCTGCTACACCTGGCCCTGTTTACTACTCAGGAACAGGCATGGTTTAAAAAATGGGGGAAGAAAGAAAGATTAAACTTTTTTTATTCTCAATCCAACCACCCTTTGTAGCAATCAGAATTCCCCTCCCTTATACCTCCCTTACAATGAGGTATGAAATGACCATTGTCCATGTTACCATTTTAGATATTATTGGTCTTAACAGTTAATATCATATGAAACTATTCTTCTTCCCCTCATACTACTTCTTGAAATTGTCAAAAGTTGTTAGCAGCTGTCATGAGGTGGGTAACATTCACTTCATATTTTGAACCTTATGCCTAACCACAAAAACGTGAATATCAATATTTTTCAGATGACAGCTGAAATTCTGGAATACAGTTACACAGATGCATAATTATAACTAAGCACAGCAGAAACAGTAGTTCACTTTGCAAATATTGTTATTTGTAGGGTAAGCATCTGCCAGACATTTATCAAGAAGGGGAAAGTCAGGAATGATAAGGAGATTTTAAACTCTTCCATCGCTTACCCGTAGGTGCAGCATATTTTTTTCTGAGATTTCTGGACATCTGACTTACTGAGGCAAATGATCACTGTATATTTGGATGAAGTTCTTGATGTTCTCCCCTCACTAGACCTAAATGATGTGCTGGAGCCTGGAATCATGCCTTTTCTGCAGACCTCACAACCAATACTGCATCCTTATGACATACATGGAGACTGCACTGCATTCGCAGCATATCTGCTGTCATATTTTTTGTATGAAACTTCCATTTGATTCAGAGATCCCTAAACAAAGGGTAAAAAAAATAAATAAAAATGTGAAGCTGGGTTCAAAACCCAGTGATACACTAACTAGGTGAAGGTTGAGCAACTAGAAATTGTTATATGTTAACTATATCCCATTCTAGAGGCATTTGACATTGGCATTGGCAGGAAAGGATTACTGTGGCAGCAAATGCTCTTTGTATTATTAGGAAATACATGTTAGTATAGACAGTGCCTACAGCTTTATTCCTTAAGAAGGAGCAAAAGAACCTTCAACATTTCTGGTAGTAGAAAAGAACTGAAATTCAATTAGAAGAACTATAGATGAGATTTTGTACATAGTTGTTGAAATCCTTTAAAAGATGATAAAACTGGACTAGCCAGTGGACTCAGACTGAAGTGATTACACTGGAGAGAAGAAAGAAAAAGGATAGAGATGCTGAACACTATGTCTGTGGCACAATGAGCATGACCAAAGTAGAATAGATTCAAACTACTTATTATTAAAAATTATAATTTTTATGTACCTGATAATTCAGGTACAAATATTATAGTTTTATACTGAAATTACAATTTAATGAAACTACTTCATGTTTTATACAAGTAAATATCACTAATTAATATAGACTGTACATTAATTTCCTGTGTAATTACTTAATATCAATCTCATACCTAGAATGTGCATTTTTAGACTCGGATACACTAACTATATTGTAATTATATACTGTAATGACTTTAAAATTATATACTTAGTTACAACGTGTGCCTATAATAAATTCCATAATTAAAATGCTTTAAGTATAGGATTGAATTTCTCACATAAGAACTCCAGACTTCAGTACCTAATGCAGATAATCTGAAAAGCCAAGAGCAGTAAATATGGTGTGCACTAAATTTCTAAAATGGGTTCTCTAATTTGGTCACTCATTTAGATTATATTTATTCACTTAGTGACTAGCCTAATTTTTCAAAAATATCAAAAATCAGCAATTCTTTTTCACTTCATCTAGCAAACCAGGCTACAAAATATAACAGATATTTATTGTACAGAAATAATAAATTACATTATAGATTAAGTGTCAGTGCACTGTAAATGTTAAGCAAAGCATAAAATTGAGATCCAGAGGTCAACTTTGTTGATATCCTCCATATTACAAATTTATGAAACTCAATTTGAAAGTGTGTATCCTTATTTCTTCAGCCTTGCTTGAAGTAGCCAGCTTGGTTTTCACTGTTCTGTTCTGTAAAATGTTGTGAGAGTACTTTGTTTTATTTCATTAAAAAAAAATAAATAAAATAAATCAAAGTCCCATACGGTCTATAACAAAATGGTAGCCCAAAAACCTTTCAATTTAGAAATTCTCTTTCTTCAGCATTCATAAATTCTAATCACTGCCTGAAATTGGAACTTGCAAGATTACAACCTATAGGCAGTATAATGTGATGTGCCAGGAAGGGAAGGAAGAATAACATTTAGGACTTTCAGAATCAGAAAGCAGAAAGGTAGTTGATATTTTCCAGACAAGCCCTTATTTAAGCCAAAGTCTCTTGTTTCAAATCCTTCATACACTAACAACATTCAGTAGACACTGGGACAAAAATGGACTTGTCCTTAAATCTGCCCATTAACAATTACCTGGGATTTTTATTTCAAACCATCTGTGTGCAAAATCTTCCACAGTCATTAACCTTAAATGTCTAAGTTCAAAAACATTCATGTGCAACTTCTTACACAAAAGCTCATCTCACTTCTATATACAACTGCCAGATGTGCACACTTACATACCTGATGTGCATTTTCAGAAATGTCCATGTTAACTTCTATATTCAAACACTGCAGAGAGGTCAGCTCAGTCAGAAACACAGTGGAAACCCATACACAAATATATTCACAGGACATTCCCTTCTTCAAAATTTTCAAAGGACAAAGTTAAAATCTGGCAAAAATATACTTTTTTTTTTTTTTTTTTATCTCAGTTGATTATAGCTTGCAAAACAGATACAAAATTCTGTGTTTGTACTTGCTTGAAAATCCAATATGATCTTTTTAATAAGACAGGAGATTTCACTTGACCTGTCTTAGAATTAGCTGAACAGTTCATTGACCTCCCTCATTTTTCTCCCTTGCCTATGAGTGACTCATTCAAACATAGCTATCTAACTTTCAGATGTCTCACAAAGGACAAATAAATTCTACAGTTCATCTCTTTAATGCAAATAGATGTATTCAAATGGTATTTTTCTTGGCTGACCAAATTAGCCCATTATCAAACAACACAAAGTCTACACAGTTTATCATCTACAGGTATTTTAACAGACAAGTTAATATTGATAGTTAAGGAAGAGGTGTCTTGGTTTTACATGCCAAGTACCAAAACATACAAGAATATGGAGCTTTAATAGACATCATGATATAAAGCTATTTCTAGCCTTGCTGGATCTGTGAAGGTGCTGTAATATACACCAGAAGTCTATCAGCAGGCATAGTATACATTTTTTTATTATTTATTTTATTGAAAAGATAAATAAGCCAGTTTTGAGGATCAAAAACTACCACTTAATTGCCGGATGCTTTGGATACTACTTGTAGAGGCTTCTGGACTGCAAACAGTTAAATTCATCATTGTCTTTATCCATCAGAATAGCTACATGTAATAGTTTTACTCTAGTAGATTAAGCTTCATGTGTAAGTAATAGCAGGATGGGGACTTTTTACATTTTGTTTCTTGGTCTAGAAACTGCCTTTTCAATTCACATAGAACTGAGTCAGCAGTCAATGAAATGAGTATTTAAATTCTGCTGCCACTGAAAGCTTGGCAGGCCCAGGGATGCCGATAACAGAGTTCCAGTCCAAGCACTCTGGCCAAATCTACTGTTTTTCAGCCTGTGCTATCTGTTGTTTCCAGTTCTCTACTTAGTGACACTGCATCCGACTGGTTAACAATCTGTATTGCATTTACCCTCACAGAATGCCTTAGTGGTTGGACAAATGCTTACATTCTCCTTTAAAGAGGGAGAACAAAGGCAGATGAATTACAGAATGCAGGTATCTAAAGTCTGCTTCTCTAATCTGTCACATAGAAAAATATACACAACAGGACCTAAGGAGATCTGAGGTTACTTAAACTATGCTGCTGTCCCAGGGCAGCATCATTCATGACTCTGCCACTGACACATGATATTTCTTTAACCCATTTCTCAAAAAACTCCTTTAATTAAAATTCCACAGTCTGCTGACAATTCCACTACATCACTATACCCTATACAGAAAGCTTTCCTAAGCTTTTTCCTTAGCTTGACATAAGTCTTTCTGCAACTTTAATCCATAACATAACCAATATAGGAATGCAGAACAGTTTATTGTCTTATTCTTTGTAGCAGCCATTTTTAAAGTCTCTCTTACAACTTCTTCTGTCTGAGTAGACATTTTGCCACTTCTTTGTACATCATATTTTTTAATCCTTGGACATTATTGGTGATACCCTCCCAGTTGTGGCAGATGGTCCACCTCCCAAGCTGGTTAACTAGATTTTCCTTTTCAGTTTAAACAGGTGAGTATTCCATGTATTTTAATGAGTTCCTTACATACCTAAGCTAATCAGGTATTGACATGCTCCACTATATCATATCAGAGGGATCAGATTATTGCAAAGTTACATCCTGAATGAGAAAATGAAATCAGAATTTACAGCAGAACTCAGAAAGAGCAAGAGAATTAAGAACTGTATAACCAGGTACAAAAACATTTGTTAACTTCTTATACAACATTAGTAACAGCTCAGTATATCAACTTCTGAAGTAAAACACTAAAATATTCTGCACCTCTATTGCTCTGCAGTTACTGTAAAACCTGTAAGTACTCATTCAACAGCGATTCCCTATAAAAAAAAAAAACTCAGCAGTGTTGGAGTGTTGGAGAGGCTTGAATGTTCCATGAAAAATGCATTGCCTCTTAATTTTAAACAGAGCTGCCCTCAACTACTTAATAGATATATTGACTAGAGATCACTAGAGAAGACTGTCTCTGCTACTAAGAAAGAATTGTATTACAATATTGCATATATAGCATCTGTTTCAGTAGGTATAATTTAAAAGTCTAGGAAAAATCTAAGGCTTTTGTGACTGGTATTTTCAGAGGGCAAAGATTCTACCAGCAGTGCTTCCCAAAACCCAGCTCACATGCATAATTCAGGACCTGTTCTTGATAATGTCTCTTACCAGCACAGGAAAATTGTTGCATGTATTGTAACACAGAGTAATCACAGCTGTAGAACTGTAACTGTTCCCAAGGCTATCTTACCGGTCCCAGGTACTTCTCTAGAAGAAGCAGGTGTATTATTTAAACATGTGATTGACTGCCTTGCTTTGAGTGGTCTGAGTAGCCATTCATACAGTCAGGATTGAGATCAGGCAAAAAAGGGAAAAAAAAAGGAAAGAAAGGAAGAAAGGAAGAAAGAAAGGAAAAAAAAAAAAAAAAAAAAAAAAAAAAAGCTACAAAGAATTCTGAAGAATAATAGAAAGGAAAGGAAAGGTCAGTTTTAACAAATCTGTCGAGATGGAAAACAGGTCAGCACAACTTTGAATTGCTTCCAGGGGTGAGGACATAGAAAAGGGCAATATAGAAGAATCTATTCTAACCACAGAAAGGAGGACCCCAACCAAGTTGTTTTTAAATGGAGATATGTTTTCCTACACAATAATGATTGAGGGCATATAGCTACATGGCAAAAGTTAGAGTTTTGAGCATTGTCCTTGGCCTTCAGCATTTCTTTCTTGACATTTCTATCTGTCTTCTTCTACATTGTTATCAAGAGTGGGCTGTAGGAACATGTGGTTTTAAAATTGCTTTCTTCCATTATTTTGAGAAATTCTTAGACCAAAGTGTACATGCAAAATACATTACAGGTATAATAATTAAAATAAAATGAAGATATGTATAGGCAGAAATAGCAAAGGCAGTAAGTTTTGTGGAACTTCAGCAGGGTGTACTTTTTTGTAAATGACCAAACCTAAAGCAAGATATGCAGAGATATATAAAGCCACACAATGTTATGTTCAGATTCTCAGTTGGTATAAAATATTTCAGTTTCATCATTGTTCATGCATATACATCATTGTACATACACCAGCTGAGACTCTGACACATTGGTCATATCTAACCACAGATTTATTAAAGCGGATAGCAGATGCTGCAGGGGAATAGTATATCTCTCATCTAACTAGGTTCCTAATGACATCTAACAAATATACAGATGCCAGAACAGTTTAGAAAAACTGCTCCGAACTGTTATCCATTGTTTATTTCTAGGACTTATCTCAAACTCAAGCTTTCATTTAGGTTCAGAAGGCAATTGAAATAGTCAAAATCTTGCTGTGGTTAAGAAGCAGATGAGATCTTTGGCTTTAAAAATGAGACTCTGAAAAGTCAAAAATTGATATTTGACAAATTCAAGTGAAACCCCACCTACAGCTCCCGAACCACTCTTTTCTGTATTCACTAGACCCATCTGTTTGATTTTCCTTGCTATATCTCAGAGTTGCTGAAGGGTGATAAAGTATGACTTTTTGACTCCTTTTTTTTTTTTTTTTTTTTTAAAAAATCTATTGTTTTCCCTTTCCTTAACTTCAAGATTTTTTTCAATTTTGAAATAGAGCAAGCATGAAATAAGAGGCATGACGTCAATCCAAAATTCAGCATTTCCTATCTCATTGCCATAACCAATCAAATTACATTGTGCTTTGCATGTTAGTAACTAGGTCTACATAGGTATACTTTCAAAAGATCTTAAGTTTTGTCCCAGTATGGGGTTAAAGTACAAAATACTTGACGCACATTTTGCATTTCATTACACATTTCATTACTGTACATTATGCCTGCCTAGATACTAGTCAGTATTTTACTGCTAAGTTAAATTATTTTACTACTCAGTTACCTCCATCTCTGCCACCACAATGGATTACCAGCATGTCTTCCTGATGATCTTAGCAGTAAAGGAGACTAAGGTAGTCGCTACATGAAGACCATCTGAATTTAAGAAGCATTTGGACTGTGTACTTAGTCACATGGTCTAAAATTTTGGGTAGACCTGTGTGGTGCCAGGAGTTGGACTCAATGATCCTTATGGGTCCCATCCAACTCAGGATATTCTATGATTCTGTGATTCTAAATATATACAGAATATTTTAAAATAATAGGCACGTAAGGAAAAAAAATATATTGTTTAAAAATTATTTAGTAAAAAATCTTTTGGGAAATATTAAGTTGTTGATGTGAAATTGTTATTTTCAATCTAGAGGTTGAAGTCTAACCTCCTGCCCTGAGCTGGACTCAGGCTGAGGAAATATGGGGAGAAACAAAACATTATTCTTTAACATCTCAATACTATTGCTTAAGAACAATGGAACAATAGTAGCTATTTGCTAAGCTACTTTCTTTTTTTTTTTTTTTTTTTTTTCTTTCAGGATTCTGTGATCTGTAATTTAAACTGCTTTTCCCCTGCCCCAATGTCCCTGCTACATCTTCATACAAGGAGAATGTCTACTGCCCACATTAATAAATTAATTATTAAATAGGAGAAGGATATCAGGAATCTCCAGTGGAGTGTACGCATCTGGAGCACACACTCCCATATGCATACCCTGTCTTTGGCTGGTTTGATTCTAGGCCCCCACTTTTATCCCTCTGGAAGAGATATTGGGAGTTATGCAGAAGATTGGCCAGATTGGAAAGAAATTTCTCTAAAGATTTTTGATTCAGACTTTTGATTCTGAATTTCATTCAGGGGCATGGCACATTTTCGCATTACAACAGGGCTAGGTGGATAGCCACAACTTTGGTCTTGAATGGTGGCTCAGTGTTGCCATTTCAGTTTTAGGCAAGCTATTAACGGACGTTAATCATTTTATAGCATTTCTGAAAGCTTGAAAGGAGCTTAAGCAATCCATATATACAGAACTTGGTTCAATTGCTGTAGAACATCCTAATACGCTGAAGAAAAACAGTACGTCTACCCTAGAGTCTGTAGGTAGGGTACCTGTACAAAATGGGTAAAAGAGAAAAAGACACCTCAACCTGAAAGACATATTAAAAAAAATTAAAATCCTAGAGCTTATCAATGAAAGGTAGAAGCCACAGGGAATGTTTTTTAAGTACAAAAGTACAGTTCCTATTTCATTGTAGGGCATAAATCAAAAGGAGAGTGTAAAATCATTGTTACTACAGTAGTGTGAAAAGTAAATAAAGAGATTTAACAATCATGTACAAAATATGTAGCAATGCTGATAGTGATGTCTGGGAAACACTGGAGGGAATTTATTGGGCACAGGGAAAAGAAACAAATATCACTTTTTATGAAAATCTCCAACATTTTCAAAGAGAATGAATGAAAGTTATGTTTTTTCAAAAATTCAGCTGTTATTCAAAATAACTTCTAATGCAAAATTTTCACACTGACTCAAGATCATTGCAATGATCACAACAGGATTTTAGCTTTTTAATCCCATGCAGTGGGACTGCCAAGGCTGCAAAGAAAGATAAATCTGCCCTTACAGCAGAGCTATCATCCTGCTTGATTTTCTCTTTTGATAGGTTTATGTTTCATGCCAATCAATCCCATTCTACTGTGCAGCATAGTCACATTACCTTTATAACGTAATCTACTAGCAGCCTAAAAGCTTTGAAGTAAAACAGTGCCCTCTAACTACAACAGGAAAAAAATATGTGTGAGAGAATGGGAAAAGATTTTTAAGAAAAATATTTTTCTGTTGAGCAGATGATTTTAGCCATTCTGGTGATTACATTCTGATGATTTCCCTGGGGGAAACACATGTTCAATGTGCTCACCTTGGGGTTCCTGTTTCTCACTTAGTCGTTGCAACAGTAAAGTGAAATCTCTATGGGCAGATGTCTCTAAGGAGTGAGGTCTCATGGCCAGTGATTCACAAGAAAGTACATTCTTGTCCTGAAAAAAAAAGACAAACAACAGCAAAGTGTAAACTTAGTTCAAATGTTGAAGTAAACTCATATGCTAAGCCAATTCTCATATCAGTTAATAGAAATGTAAAATCAGACAGTTTATTTGTGTGCTGAAGCTGGTTTAGATTTACTTTATTTTAATTAAAATGAGAATTTTACTCTCTCTGTTGTTTTAGATTTTTTTTTATTTTTTTTTTAATAGCTGAATTTTGCCTACATACAGCAAAATTATGGATCTTTTTCCAACATTGTTCCTTTAATAAAAGCTTCACTAGCCCTTAGTACCTTAATCTTACTACTAGCATCAGGATGGTCCTTTGGGGGTACACCTCACATATGCTGCAAATCAAGTTATCTCACTCAAATATAATACCGTAACAGCTTTGACTTCTAATAATCAGTGAACTGTAAAATCTCAGTGCAGGTTATCTCAAATGAAAATTCCAGAGACAAAACAGTTTGGAGGTTAATGGAATTATCCGAAGTCTCAGGCCGTGAGACAACAATATAACTTTATGCTGGATCTGCAATACTGTGTGGAATAGCCAATTTGATTTCTTTTTACTCCCCTTCCTCTCCCACTCTTACTATTTCCCTGGTTTCTATGAAATAATGTGGAGCTTTTGACAGATACTCTAAAAATGAATCCTGACAAGCCATATGCAATATAATATAGCCTCTTCTTTCATTTTTAAAACAATTCTCCTTCTGAGAACACTTACAAACATGTCCAGTCCCATTGCATTGCTCCAGCTGTGCTCAGCTACCTGAGTTAAATGGAACTCATCATATATCATAAATCTGAGTCACTGCATGGTCTTATGGTTCTGAGTTTATTTTAGAAAATAGAAAAGGAGAAAAGCAAGACAGGTTCAGAACAAAAGGGAGAGCAACCTCTTCTGTCCCCAGTTCAGCCACTGAAATACTACATAGCTTTGGGAAAGTTGGGCAAGTCAAAAGTTTCCTCAAGCATGCAGGTGGAGCACTCACACTGGGCTGAGTCTGTTAGAATCTGAAGGATTCATGAGAATGGGCATGATTTGGAAGCATACAGACAGGCTAAACCTGTGGCTAAAAATGGACTGGAAAGAAAGAAAAATTAGCATAGTTTAGGAAGGCAAAAGTTGAAATAAGGTTGCTAATTTTTCCTAAGAAATACATCTAGTAATCATTTTTGGTGGGGAAAAAAAATACAGTAAAAATCTTCTATAATTAGAATAGCATCTGGTTTGGCAAGAAATATCCTGTGAAGGTGAGAATAAGTGTCTAGAGAACCAGAAATTCTTCTAGCATGGACCTACTGCCAGCAAAGGAATTTTCTACAATATCAGCATCTGATGCCCTCCTTCTTCTTCCCCTTCTTCCTCCACATCCGCTGCAGATGGTTTCAGTCCCCTTACGTGTGATAAATGACTGAGAATTTGTTTTGTATCTGAATTCTAAATAAAGAGGGCAGAAACAAGCTGCCAAATTCTACAGAAACCTTTCAAACCACAATTAAAATGACCATAAAAATGACCTGCTCATCATCTTAAATAACCAAAACCAGATAAGGTACAATTAAAAGCTACTGAAAGGACCAAGCCAGAAAGCACAGGACTCGGTATTACAAGGAATGATCCCACAGCACGGCCAGGAGCTGGGATTAAAGAACCATCATCTCTAACACAGCTGCAACAAACTGACACACTAAATTGTCATAAACAGCTGCCTTCATCTGCTGCTAGGACAGATAGACTGGTTCTTACCTGCTGGCTTAATGGGTCAATGTTGTCAGGGAGACAAATTTCAACTGGAATTGTAGCATCAGGACATTATGGGCACCTTAATGGACTGCAGAATAAGATGCCTTCTTTGGAAATAGAGTCTAAAGCCCTTGTTTTGTTAGGACCTGTAATACAGGTGAGAAGGTGAACACTAACAAGCGTCTTATTATTGTGTAGTGTGAGAAACTCTGACAGATAAAGCAAATAGCCAGATTATTGTAGATAAAAATATATTGCTTTGAAGTGAATTTCAGTGATTTAGGCAAGTGGCACTGTGTGCAACAGCCATTTCTGACACTCCCTTTGTACCCCAAAACATAAGCACAATGTGTGTAAATGTAAAACTAAGATATGTATAACTTAGTTTTCCATGCTGTGCAGATTTGCATTTTTGAGGAGCAGCCTGTTTGTCCTTATGTCTATGCAATGCAACGGTATCTCAGATGTCTCTAAATGTCCTCCTCATTGTGGAACAGGAAGCGGCATAGCTGCAGCAACATGGCAGAACTAATCAGCCAGGGCACCATGCCCTGCTGATGCAGCTCTCCTCTTTCCAGGACCCCAGCTAGCATCTCTGCAAGGTACTAAGCGCACACTGCTGAAATTCAAATACTGTAGTCATGGGGACAGACAGAGAGCAGCCAAGAGATAACCTTCCCTCATAGGCTAGTAGGTCAGGTACATAAAGGAGAGGAGGCAAATTTATCTAATCTCATGCAATTATTACTTTTTCAATCTGAAGCAAACTGTGCATGTGCTACACCTGGAACCATCCCAAGTGATTTTATGAGGTTAGGATTATTGGGGCATGTGGATTCCATACCCTCAGTTACAGACACTACATCTAGACTGCTAAATTTAACAGTGTCAAGACCCTTTCTCTGGCTCTGAACCCAGCAGTGTGGCCCAGACATGCCCACGCTATGCTTCCAAAGAGGGCAGCTGCCTCCAGACAGCCTGCTGGAAACTGTCCCCACCCTGTGCTGGCCTATGGGAATTGTTTGGAAGAACACTAGTAGGCCCAGGCCAAAATTGTGCTGGGAAACATGCTATGAGTGTACAGACAGGGCCTGGGCCCCAGAATTAAGCTGCTAGCATTGGTACTTCAGTGAGAAATGTTATAAAGCACCTAGACTCTTTGAAGAGCAGCTATTGAAGACCACCTATATAGTAAACACTATAAATAAATAAATAAATGTTTACATTAATTGTCACAAAAACAGTGAAATCCAGAACCAAAATAATAAATGATAAATGATAAACCACTGGTGCCAATGCTGAGGTGAACTCTGTTCTCTCTGAAATGTGCTGAGTGAATCTTCTGTTCTTTTGAACTCTTAAGAGACAGGTAGTGCCTTTCAGACTTGAAATACTCAGACTGCAAGAGCCAAGAATGACTCATGTTATCAAAGCCCTAGGAAAAAAGAAAACACAGGAGAATATAACAACAACCTGAATTTAGAACACTATCACATTTGGTCCCAATGAGAGAACTAAAGGAGATTGCTTACACCATAAAAATACTGTGATAAAATAAAATAAAATAAAATAAATAAAATAAAATAAAATAAAATAAAATAAAATAAAATAATAAAAATTAAATTAAAAAGTTTATTTTCTCTTGTTTAATAAAGAATATATATATATATTTTTTTTTTTTTTGAGTAGCAGCCTAATAGTATATATATTAGTATTAATAAAATCATTTTTAGACCAGCCATTTATTTTCCCTCAGACTGTATATGAAATTCTCAAACTAATTTTTGGACTACAGTTAAAACCTACCAACCTTCTCAGAATAGCATAACTGTTTATTTCATGGATGTCATTTTGTTTCTGTATCCTAAGACATCCCAAACTAAACAGCACAACAACTCAGGTTTCTGTTTAACCCCATGGTCATTATAAGACAAGCATAATTAACATTAATATTTTAAGAAGACTCAGCATTCATTATTCTAGTGCATATGTTTAATACACCCAGAAGGTAGAATATAAACCCTGTTTTGGCCAAGCAAGTGGCTGTGCTTTGGTATGAGAGCAGCAAGAATCGCATGGAGAATAAGAGGTTGCTCACAGAAGCAGCACAGAGCATACTGATGTGCATTATTCTGCTTGCTTGCTACATGGGGAAGAAGAGGAGCACTGCTGGGAAGTGTGTGCTCTGACACATCAGAGAGCAATGAGGATTCTGGGCTCCTGGACAGCAAACAGATCCTTCCAAAGAGCCTTCTACCAATGCAAATATCTTTCACAACAGCTTTGACCCATGGGTGAGCCAATTTTTCCTCAGTTCAGTCTGGGGTACAACTATAAAATGGCTTGAAATGATCAAACCTTACCACACCCTTTATGGGCACATTCTGAACATTCTTGCACTCATCAAAGGTGTCTTACTCTTTTGACACAGAATTCTTCTCAAAATCTGAGTGCAAATTCAGCTGGGTGGCAGAAATGACTCTCTAACCTACTCGCTCGCAGTGAAGCCATAATGAGAAAGCCAGGTCATAAGGGACTCTGAGACAGAAGAAAAAGAAGCAAGGTTACCTCAGGATGTGTAAGATGGCAAAAAAAACACACACCTCTCTCTCTCTTTTTCTCTGTCACTCTCTCACACAGATGCATATCACATCACAGTGACAATAAGTTGTGGCACAAGCTGGAATATCAATAAATCCTTCATCAACCTGAGGCTGAAATACAGCCAGCTAAAATTTATTTTTAGACTACCTTGGACACCAGCCAGAATGAAACAGGCAAGAATAAGACACTGCAATAAGTGCTGGTAATGCAAAGCTGTAGCTAGGAAAAGGGGACCTTAATCCATATGCTAGTGAAGGTGTCCCTTCCCTTTCTGAGAAGACTTTAATAAATAGAATCATCCTCATTCAGGTTATTGGTAGTGCCTTATTTGGTCTTAGTCTGGATTGATTTCAGCTCACTTTATATCACTTTAAATATGCCAGACAACAAATACTTCTAGGGAATAAATGATACCCCTGCCAAAATGGGAATGGAATATAAACTGCTTTTTGAGACTATGATTATAATAAAACTGTTTCCCAAGGTTATATCCAGTCACAAAGTACGAGCCCTCTCCCCTTCTACTCACACACACACTTATGTTTGAAATAAGATTTCTTGACTGAAGAGAAGAGACAGAAGAAGAGATCCATCTGGCCCTACTCTTCTGGCTCTTCCCTTTCCTACTTATATGCTTCAGTTCGCCCTGGGGGTTGCTGTAAATTTCCTTAGGTATATCTTCCTGCCTCTCCTGGCAGTGCAGCTATGCAGCTTTGCTGTCAAGGTAACTCCATACCTCCAGAGAAATGCAAAAATTTCCCCATGGGGAGGGATGAGGAATGAAAGATGTGCTCAAAGACTGTTTACAGTACCCAGAAATGGCTATTGTGAAATTGGGCATTGGATTTACTATTCTTTTTCAAACATGAATGTCTATCTAGTCCAAGATCCTGTCTCTGGCAATAACAAGCACCAGATATTTAGATATTTAGGTATTTAGATATTTAGATATTAATACTAGATTAACATGGGATAATGAAAACATATCCTAATCCCTCCACATCTCTTTCACAGCATGATAGCTGAAATTTGGATGATACCCTTAAGGATAATTTTCTTTCCCAAAACTTTGTAGCACTAAGTTTTACTACTCTAAAAATTCTTGTTAGATTCATGGTTCTTCTTCACCACTTGTAAAATTCTTGGCCTTAAAATTATCCTGAGACAAGTTATTTTAATTGTTCATAGAAAAAAAATAAAAAAGAAAAAAGTAAAAAGAAAAAAAAATTAATGCTAAATTTGAAAAGAAAAGAAAAGAAAAATTTGAAAATAATCTAATTTTGCTAACAAAGTAACATTACAGGGATATTACATTGCCATCTCCATGTGAAGAATAACTTCATATTAAAAAAAAAAAAAAAAAAAAAACATTTCTCAAGGACTGAAGGACCAATACAGGTCATTAGTAGGAGAATGTAGAAATAAGGTAGGAAATGTCATGTCATTATTGCAAGTCAGGTAATGGTCACTAAAACCTGTGCATTTCAAAATACACCTATTTTAAGCAGCAAGACAAGCAAAGAGGACAAAGAAGATAATGGGCAGTGCAGGATGATAGCATGGACTGAGCTGAATGATTTTCATCTGGAATGCATTGATCTCAGAAAGCATTAGAGGACTCAAAGTCCATCCTCTTTACTCATCTGTGTGAGTCATCCTCATTAAATTCAAAGGATCTCAGAACATCTGTGCAACTGTAAATTGAATTTTAACACTCAAATGAGCAGTGACTCAATACAGCCTTCCATGCCTGATACTAAACTGGGCAAGTGAGGAATTGCCTAAACGCAACAAAGCAGTACAGAAATTTGACTTAGAAGTGTCAGTGTTAGTAGATGGAAGGCTGAAAAATTAATTTCCTCTAGATTATTAAAACATAGCTTTAAATGTTTTTCAAATATTATAATTATCCAAGCATTAGTATAGTTAATTTAATACAGGGAGTATTAAACTTTTTTCAAGGATACAAGTAAATAGACACTGCATGAGACATTCAACAGAAACAGACGGGAAATAATCTGAAAAGAACCTTAGTATTAATGAATGATGACCAGTGTTTTCAATAAACAGATGACATTAAATGAATAAGTTTTCATTTTAACAGTCATCACATTTCAGGGTTGATTCCTTGCTGAATGAAAGATGTCAGGTAAGACCCGAATGCAAAAGATATGGGTGCTTTTAAGTGTTAAAAGACATTAAACAATACATGTAGAAGTGCTAAGGAATCAGATTTGCAAAAGTATTTAGATCTAAACATTAAAAAAATGCCTCATTGGATCTTTATCAGGTGTGAAACAAAATACAGTTAAGCATCAAGAACCCTCTGAAAATCTCATGGGTCCTTGTCTGGTTCTTCTTTTCACCTAAAGACTGTTAAAGTCTGAACAAATAGAGGTAGAAACCCACCCATTTTTGGTTATATGTAAATTTTAACTATTTTATAAAACATCATAAGCTGATAATTTCATAAAGGCCATTGTATATTCAAGTAATCTATTGTACATGTGTCTATAAATAAACAAGTCAGAAATAAGAATAATCATAGATATATTCAGGTTTGTTACTTAAAATAGATACAAGAAAAAAAAAGCTTCTTTGTTGATTGCAAACAGTACTCACTACTTGAGCATGGCTGCTTGCTTCACCCATGGACAAGGTACACATTTTTGTAACTATCAAAGCTGGCTCCATGGCTATATATATATATATATGGCCCTACTATATATACATGTATGTATATATACACACATACATACAAGAAGACAAAAAGTGGCAGGGAGCTCTCTGAATGGTGGAATTTGGTTACTTACACTATTCAGTTGTTCAGCCTGTCCCATGCATGCCATGGCACTGCTTTCCTACACAGCTTCTGAGCTTAGTTTGAGTTCCAACCATGGACTATTCCCATTAGGTATTTTAGACAGAGCCACCCTATTGTATAAGGAAAATACTATGGACACAAACCTCTCTTTCCAATTGTTTGTGGTGCCAGAGAAATATTCTGGGCACTGTTGAATACTAGACACAGGTTATGTAACAGTGGGATTAAAAATTTGTGAATGGGTTAATTCCTGCCATACAATATTCCATATTACAAACTATATGAGCAGTCCAGAAAAGAGGGACTGGCACCCAGTCCTCTCTCTTTCCAGCAGCATGCTCCAACCAGAATCATGAGCCTTTACTACAATTTGTGCATTGCAGGGTGACCATGCCCTGTCAAGCTAGTCACAGGATCAAGGAGAGGAGATCTAGATTTCAGTCACCCCCAACTGAAAGCTCCAATATATGACAAATATGTCATTTCTCACTTCTTCCTATGA
Source organism: Aythya fuligula (assembly GCF_009819795.1). Taxonomy (NCBI): domain Eukaryota; kingdom Metazoa; phylum Chordata; class Aves; order Anseriformes; family Anatidae; genus Aythya; species Aythya fuligula. The sequence continues at coordinate 104,522,170 of NC_045561.1, read as the reverse complement.
TAACTACAAGGCTCTTCCTCTGGATGCCATGTTTTACACAGCTAATCACTGCCTTACATGTGTTCAGGGCATTTCTGAGTGCAGGAGAACTTCCCAGGGCTGCGTCAAGCTGCCCTTCTGAATTCTCACTGAGCTTCAATTCTTCTTTGTACTTGGGCACCTGCTTTTCAGTGAAACACCATGTTAAGCCTTTACAGCCAGATGTAGGGTCTGGCTGTAATGCATCAACTTTTTGTTTGTAATATTCAGAAATCTCCCAATTTCTGGCTTAAATTTCCATATGGCTGTGTGTCATTGTGCCTCTGTTATCCTTTAACATCCCTACCTCCATCTGCACCCGTTAAGAAAGGACAGAGTGACCTTGCTCTAAGATACAGCCAAGGCAGGATTTCTGTACTTTCAATTATCCAAGGCCCACTCCTACACAGACCAAGAAAACCATCTCCATAATAGCCACTGTTATATAAAATATATTTTGTAGTGTTTCTTCATGTCTTCTCTCAAGTAAGACAGCATGCAAGAAAAACAGGCCATATAGATTATAGTAGACCTTCTAAGAACAAAAATCTTTTTCTTTTTTTTTTCTCACTAAAAATGTGAAAATCGTAGAAGTGACAAAATAATTATGAAGAACTAACAAAATTGTACCCTATTACAATCCACATTCAGTCATATCACTTGATTCTGACAGGAAATTGAACAAGATTGTCAGAACTCACACATGACTGAAATGATCCAGTTTTGTAGAAGAAAAGCTGTTTACTGTGAACAAGATGTTTTCTCCTTTTCTAACTCAGAAAACATGTAATTTGTTTCAGAAAGGGCACAGTTTTCTCTATGATCGTAGATGCTCAAACTATAGCAATAAGAATATTTTCCTGACCATTTTTTGTGATACTACAAAGCCGTAAGATGACATAGACATTGCCTGCATAATGAAACTCTATTAGGAATATTTGAATGTATTCTGTAATTAAATAGTTTGAATTTTAACAGTGTATCATCATTTGCAGCTGCTAATGGCAACATTGGAAGATACAATTCTGTCCACAGACTAATTGAAAATTAGAATATTTGCCTCCAGCTACTGCATTAGGACAAATATTGCTTACTGTAAGAAAGTGCTCTATAGATAAATCATCATTAACTCTTTTAATTTGCATAATAGATTTTCAGACATTTTATCTCTTGTAAAGAAAGTTTTAGAATGGTGAGAGATTTGTTTTGTTAATGTTGGAATCATGGGAATAGAAATTTATCCATGTAGCATCAGTTTACCTTCAAATGCCCTCCAACACCTGACTTCATATTTTGTTTGCTGTTTATTTTAGCTAATAAAATTACTCCAACCTGACTCATTTGCTTTCTCTACAAAATGTTGACATTTCAGGAAATTATGGGCATCCGTAAAATGTTGAAAATTTTCAAATAGCTTTATGTGATTTGTCTGCATAAAAAAATGATATTTAGCAAAAGATCCAGTGAGTGCACTGCAAAAGATTAAAAACTCTTGTACATAGGAAAAACCTAGTCTCTCTCTTGGTCATAGTTTTTCCAAACCTTTAAAACTCAAAGAAATGTTATGTCCTTTATTAATTAAAACACGGGATTGAAAGAACAAATTCCATATATATGACAAACAAGAAAAAAAAAAAAAAAAAACACCTTGGAAAGACTACAGGATTCTAAATAATACTAATCCTGTTAAAAATTACCTTCAAATTCATTTCAATTGTATGAGTAAATATCATTATGATTTTTATTCTTATTTTTTATATAAAATTGGACTGAAACATACTGCAAACAATGATAGGTAGCATTTAAACAGAAAACTGAAGCTTGAAGTGAACAGTTTATACACTGGAATCAACAGAGGTATATGTTTTAATATTATATTTACTAAAAAAGATAGGATTTCCAAATTATAACCCTTAAGATATATATATATATATATATATATATTTAACGTGTTCGTATATTATTTCCAACCAGGAAAGATGATCAGACCAGGAAAGCTGAATGATAACATGTGGAAAATATCCATTGTGTAAGATTCTGTATCCTGCACAGCTTTGAAAAGTGGCCAGTTATACTAAAAACAGGTGTCTGTGTCAAGGAGAGTCTGTCCCTGAACCCTTAGTTCAAGGTTAGGTCAACCATTTATGCCATGGTTGACAATATTAGGCAAAAACAGTCCCTACATTTATAGCAGCTCTGCTGACAGTGCCTCCAGGTGAAACAAATACAGTGATGCTGTAGTAGGAGATTTTCGATCTATGTAACAGAACTGGATTACAATTTAGTTTGGAAGCAATAGGACGTATAAATTACTATGACTCTCTAGTGCTGATTGACGTGATTATGTGAGAAAAGAGATAGAAAAGATCTATTAGGTCATCTTGTCCATTTCCCATGATACATTTTAATGTCTCCAAAGGAAATGTTATAATGTGTTTTGACAAGGACCTGGCTATTAATAATGCCATTAATAATTTTTATGACATGTTTAATTCTCTTTGCTTGGTCTTTTATTTTTTTTTTTTATTTTTTTTTTTCCATGATCTGATAGTAGATGCCTTGTTCTTTCATAATATTACTGGTACAGGCAATATGAAGTGTAATAGAATGGTTCATTGTCAAAAAGAAAAAAAATACAAGACATTAAATGATTAAAATTGCTCTGCATGACCAGAGTGCTAAAATTTTATCACATTAAAAACAGAAGGAGAACAATAGCTCAATATTAATTTCCTTGGGTCTGACTTCACTTCCCATCATACAATATACAGAGCAACTTCTGCCTCTTATCCATTCGTTAATCTATGGAACTAAAATCTGCACAGCTTTCTGATGGCAGTTATTCTGAATGGCTCAGAGGAGCCACAAGTCTAGGACTCAGGTTCAGGATAGCACTGCCACATAGTGTCTGTTGCTGCAGCATTGAATAAATCATTTTAGTTCTTTTCATGCAGTTCTTTCCTCTCTTACTTTTACATATTCAATCTATTTACATGACAAAGTCTACATCTACACCATGGCCAGCCCCTGGATAAAGTATGGACTGGCACTTCTCCCTCTCTTACCCCCAGTTGCAGCTTGCTGTGGTTCTCATTAGGAGGCAAGCCAGCCAAATCAGCAGGGAAGAGGCTACTGTGTGCTCCACTTGATATCATCATGCTGTTGGCTGAAAGTCCAGGGTGGTGGGACACTCTCAAGGTGACACTATTGAATTTTGTTTACACCATAGTGCAAATAACTAATAGTCACCTTGTGAACTAGTGGTATTTCTGTCACAAATTCTACAGGCCATGCAGAGGAGGTACAAGATCGGAAGCTAAACTGCCTTACCAAGTAATGAAAGGGTTCTCCTCACAAGTGAAGAAATATTGGTGCTGTTTCTTTTTAATTATTCTGTAGCATGAGTTTTCTGTTATTTGGTCCTTTTCACTCTGTGAAGTAGATTGGAGAGATTTTTGCTATGAATCAAGAACTATTTGTTTCAATTTATGGAAGAAAACTGGGTGGATTTCTATGCCATTTTCAGTGAATGACAATATTCTAAAATAGTTTTTTATATTCTCACCAAACATGAAAATATAATAACCATAAATTTAACTGATGAGAGCATATAAGGGATCATTAGCTACACAAAATTGTTTTTTCTCAAGCTTGTGAGTGCATGTGTGTGTGCATGCACTTTTTAAATATTTATGAAATAATTACTACGTACAGCTAAATTCATTAATAACTTATTTGAGAACGTATTTTACAACATATATTAGTAATGAATTGTTAACAAGCAATGTCACAGCTAACTGTTATAAAGAATATTGTAATATAGGGATCATTAAAAGTAAGGACATGCCTGATTAATATGTGAATTCTAGAGGTAATATAGCATATTTTAAAGTACAATAAACTTATTAAATAATAACAAACCAGTTGTGCAAATGGATATCATAAAGAGTCTGAAAATGGAATGTAAAGACAACTATAACTAATCACACACTCTTGGTCTATGTAGCTTCTAGTTCTAGTTCGGGCCACATAGGAAAACAAAAGGAATGGAGAAATATGTGTGAATATGAGCACAATATGAAGCCTTTGTCTGAAATGAATTTAAAAGATCATTCATAGATATTATCAAGTGCTGAAGTTATCTTGATGTTATGGATAGTTTCTCCAGCTTTTCTATAGACAAAGGAGGAGATTCTTCAGAGTACAGCTGAAGACAGGAGACAAAGTTAGGAATTCCAGGTGGCACTTGGGAGAATTTATCTCCCTCTACTGACTACCCAGAAAGCCTGTGGCAATTAAGTAGCGGAAATACCCATCTAGGTTACCTTTCAGAAGCTGGATGTTGTGGTTACTCACCCAAATGTCAACTGCCTGAAAAAATTTTACATAAAACAACTGTTTATTTAGCTGCACATGCTACTTTGGAGCCACCTTGCTTTGAGATGACCATGCAGATTTTTGCAGACATTTTCTAAAGGAAGACTCTCTCAATGTTGGCTTCAAAGCATGGCTTTAAATGCTGTGGTTAACTTTATTGGCAGAATGGCTTTGAAGACCAATTTTTATGAAGGATTTTTTCAAACACAGACTGTTAATTTATTATGTGCTGACCATTAATATGAAAGAACTCTGTGTTTCAGAAGTTCGGTGGTTCTTAACTATGAGCAAGCTTTGAAGCACTCAGCCATGTGTGACAGACTTCCTGATACCTCCTTGCCTCTTTCTTCTTGCAGCCTGAGCAATTCCCTCCAATCCCCCAGTTGCCTGGAAGTGTTTGCCTTTATATTGAAGCTTTCTTCAAAACATCTGACTACTGAAAGATTCAGAGTACATGACTTGACAGATTTACAGTATGATTTAATATGACAAATCATATCCTATGCAATACTGCAAAATTAAAAAACTGTTGACCGATATTTATGTCAGAGCTAAAGGAATCTATATCCTGTGGTTTTGTCTTACCTCCAGCACAGCAATTAACATCTCCTGTTCTGCACGCACCATTAGAAATGTAGAGCCAATTTCTGATCTTGCAGTATTTGACTAAAAGCCTGAGCACACATTAGTGATGCAGAAAACATTATTAACTAACCTTCTGGCCACAGACTGTAGGGGAATCCTTTCAGAGATATGAATCTGAGCAATCCCAAGTTATAAATCATAGAGCAGCAAACTCATTTTATTGGAACAATTAATTAATGTGTATCCTGCAAGGACAGAATAAATTTCTCTAGGTATTTTAATTCAACTAAAAATCAAATAGATTTTAAATGACACTAAGAAATCTCCTCACATGGTGGAACACAATTTCTAACTTCCAAACTGGTATTAGCAAAGTCCTGGATTCATCTTATTCAATTTTATGCATCTAATATTAGATGGTCATCTAAATTTTATGTGTGGTTAGTAGAGAGAGAAGCAAAGAAATCAATCCATCTACAGATTACACATAAAAAGCATGGGGTGAATGTCTCTCTGAAAGTGCTCATCTATCTTCAAAGACTTTACAGGTACTTAGATGAAGTGCACAACTTTCAGATGCCTAAAATTTGTTAGATGAAAAAACTTATCCCTTTTTGCCTCTCTCATTGTTCTCATTGTTTCAGTACATCAGGAAAGACAAAATCCATACAAACCAGTCATAACAGGATGGTGTTCTTAGAAGAAACTTTAAAAAAAAAAAATAATGTGGTCACTGAGTCAATGAAAGCAAATTTACAAAATGAGATGTAATGCCACAACCTCAGCCTGAGCCAAGCACTGCTCATAGGAGAGCCATGGAGCCATGGAGGAGAGCCATGTTTTCTCCCAATTTTTTTAGCATGTGAGAAAGGTTAGTCTTGCACTAAAAGGTTGGATCCTACATCTGAGCATTTCCATCTGCTAATTGTTTTCTGACTCAGAAAGACTGTAATAAATGTGAGGGTTTCAAACATGACAGAGATGAATGATATGTTGCAGTTTGGCTAGATAGATGTTACAGTAGTTTTGAAAGGATTCCCCGCAGACATGCACATGCACATTTATGAGTTTTTCATTTCCTCACTTCTCTTCCCTATACTTCTGCCTCTAAGCAGTCAACAAGAAAAAGACTGAGAAATAAAACTTTTCCTTACATATCAAGTTTCTTTTTAAAAATACTTTCCAAAACGATTATATGAATTATTCATTACCTCTCTCTTTGTTCCTATTAATATCAACTCCTAGGGATCTGTTTGTTTGGAATTTTTTACCCAGTCCTTTTTGTGCTTTGCTCATTTTCATTGATGAGATGTTATTTGTTTTGCAAATTAAAATGCCTGCAACTAAGCCATTAATCCTAGAAAGGTTCTGATAGAATTATAGTATTTTTCAGAACAGGGGAATTGAGGAAGCATCCTTCACTTGTCTGAAAAGGGTTACAATGATTAACCATTTTTAACATGCATCAAAGACAGACCACAAATAGTCTGTAGCCTATTTGCCATCAAGAATCTGTCAATAATTGATCCAAGAAAGAGTGAGACATCCAAATACCCAATGATACAAAAGATCTACATACAGCCTTTACACCAAGGCCATGAGAACCAGAATCTTACACCTAGATGTATGTCCTAATATCCAAGCTACAGGTTGTCCTGGTGTACCAAGGGATCCAAGGTGTAATAGAATCATTGCCATATTACAGTGTGATGCATTTTTTTTTTCTCATTACAGTGAAACAGACATGAACTGAGTGAATTCAGATTGCATGTAATTTCATATTGCCCATTAATGTAGTACAACAAGGACCAGTATTCAAAAAATGGTAAGGAAAGGAAAGGGAAAAAAAAAAAAAAAAAAAAAAAGGAAAAAGAGGGAAAAAAAAAAGAAGGGAAGGGAAGGGAAGGGAAGGGAAGGGAAGGGAAGGGAAGGGAAGGGAAGGGAAGGGAAGGGAAGGGAAGGGAAGGGAAGGGAAGGGAAGGGAAGGGAAGGGAAGGGAAGGGAAGGGAAGGGAAGGGAAGGGAAGGGAAGGGAAGGGAAGGGAAGGGAAGGGAAGGGAAGGGAAGGGAAGGGAAGGGAGAAGCCTTGGCACAGTTAGGAACATTTTTTCAGGATACTGAGGCACAGGACAGGCTCATAGGACAACAGAAGGAGCCCCTCTGCCTTACAGAAATGACCAACACCCCTGTGGCATGAGGAGTAGTAGCATTCTAACAGGGAAGAGAATGCACATCAGAATTAGGAACTGAACTACAGTCCAAAAGGAACTTTTTTTTTTTTTTTTTTTTTTTTGGCAGGGAAATACATTTGGCAGGAGATGTTGCTCACAACAGTCTTCCAGACATCAGGGTTAAAAGCAATCCTACAGAAGAGCATGCATCTCCCCAAGCTGCTGGGCTACAAACTTAGCCATGCATGTCCAAAGACTGCTGGATGTTTTGCCTCATAGCACGCTACGTACGTAAAAACTTCAGCCAGTCACAACATTTTCTCAGAAAAGTGGTTTAAAGGGAACACAAGCTCCCACTGTGGTATCAGGAGAGATGAGATAGCCACTAGCTTCCTGTTGGTGTCATCTAATCATAAACACAGAACTGCGTCCCTAGTTCTGGCACGCATACTCTGGGGTAGACAAATGGTGATTTCGAAGTCTGCAGCATTTATAAACTAGGCTTACTGTACAAGATCACTGCACAGTTGTGCCTTTATTGTCTTTAGATATTTCTCCGATTTCAGAGTACTGTGCTACAGCTATTTTCCCACTCCTCTCACAAAACCTTTTAACAAACCAATAAACCAGGGGGAAGAAATAACCCTGTGAGTTAGGGATGTTCCTTCTTATCATGCTCCTGGCTGACATGAGGCTTTGTCAGATCCTTACAGCCAGTACCTGGGTCCTTCTCACCACCCCAGCCAGGAGCAGGGCAGGCAGAGCAGTGGGCATTTCACTGGGGACAGGGAAAGGGACAGTCCAAGGCCAGGAAGGGGACATAGGCCTGTAAGTGGGCCCAGCTCTACCCATGACTGGGCAGGGCAGAGCTTTGGAGTGCTGGAGGCTATCCTTGCTGTGGTATCTCTGGGGCAGAGGCGGGCAGCTCTGGGGTGTGAAATGGGGTCCTGGGCCATGGGCAGAGTGAGGGGAGCCCTGGGTGGGCTGGTCAGGGAGAGTCAGGTTGGAAGTGCCCTTGGGGCCCCGAAAGCAAAAGCAGAGCTGCCTCCAGCTGGTTTAGATAACAGACCAGCACAACTGCAGAGTGGACATAAGCCACACTGGCTACTGATTGGCCTAGCACTTAGGACCACAGCCCCTGTCACAGTCCAAGATGTTTCTGTTAGAAATCTTCTGATTTAGTTTTCTTTGTGCATACCTTCCAAAAGGCTCATGTTATTGATAAAGCTGAAGTAGCTGAACATTTTATGTGTAATTATGATTGAAAATATTCAACAGATGCAAACAGTAATTTACTTGTGCTACTGCAAGTGAGATAGCCAAATTCTAGTAAAACAAGCCCATTGAAAATCTGGCTCACATTTGACAAAGCAATAAAAATATCATAATTTATGTCCTGCTAACTTCTCCCTGTGCTTCATTCTTGATCTCAGTCCAGATAAAAGAAACAATAAGTGAAGTGAATACATTATCATCAAAATTATCGTTTTTACTTCTTGTTGTTAGCATAGCGTAGAGAGAAGCAGTTGGGATTTAGAAGCTTGCAAATTTCTAGGGCTGGAACAGGTAAGAGAGTTTCTCAAAAATAAAACCACTTACAAGCCATCATGTGTGTGGAGAAGAAAGTAGCTATTATCTATCAATTAGATCTTATAGGGGAAAAAATAAAATAAAAAAAAAAAAGCTGGAAACAGAAAAGAAGATCATCACCCATGTAGTAAAAGAAAAAATATATTATCATTGAGTACAGAAATTAATATTTCTGCTGGTGTTTTAGGCATGTTTTATAATAGTTCAGATGAAGTGTTAAAGTTATCTAAGAATTACTGTCCATCACTCTGAATACAGAAATGGGAATCAAAGATTTTAGGATTAACATTCAGCATATCGACACTTAGCAATTAGGGTACTATTTTCAGAACACATTGGTGTCCAAATTTCATTTAATTGCTAAAGTGTTCTAAAACTAGGCAATTAGAGAATTCACGTAGAGAATTCACTAATTTGGTGCATCTTCAATTATTTATTCCCATGATTTTTCGAGGGTGTTCCATATCCTGCAATCACAATATTGTCTGCTTAGTGTTAAACATGGGCCTTGGGTCATTGTGTCCTGCTTGAATGCTATTACCCTATAAGCTCCTGACCTTAGATAGGCAGAGAAACCAGGTAATAGAGGGTCCAGGGTCAACATCAGGCAGCCACATTGCCTAAGCATAGTCCTTCCTCTACAGTCTTTTAAAACTCTCTGTGTTATCCCATCTACACTTCAGCTGATATTCCAAGAGGGTACATGCTTTATCCTATCTCTGCCTTAGCTGGTTGTCTAAGATTCTTCAGGGCCTCTCAAGTCAGTCTAGACATCTCCTTGGGAAGCTGAATTGAACCTTCACTATCATGAGAAAAAAACTTCATCATTCCTTGTAACTTTTCTGTCTCTGAGCTGAGATGTCCTAACTAGTCATTTGGACACAGCTATCTGTTTTGCTAATTACTGATTTTCTTTTGGGGAAATAAATAAATAAATAAATGTGTATATATATAAAAGAAACTAGCCGGAGATCTGGTGAGTTGCTTTAGATGATTCTAAGTCCAGACATTTATGTTGGAACGTTGGAAACAAGATGGACTCTTTAATAGAGTGGATTTCACTTTCTTACAGACTGTACAAAATGGTAATAGAGACAGCAGACTCACATCTACTGTTAATAGCACCCTGTCTGCCTGTTGTGATGTTCCCAGGGAGATCATCCTCAGGACAGTCAGGAAAGCTCAGACTCGGTAATCAATGATTGGCACTAAAATCTTTTCAAGGGTTGTACAGTTACATTTCATCACACATAGGAGTACTGAAAGTCAAATTCTCATTGCTTCAGTTTCAGTACTTCCTCAAAATTTGACCTTTGCACTGTAAGGAAGTTTTGAAAACAGAACCACAGGTTGAGAGATGCAGTAAATGTATTATTTGTTCTTCTAAAGCACCAAATTCTTACAGGCCTCCTAGCAAAAAATAAAATGAATAACATGTGCTAATCTGCAGAATGAACTGTGAGTGGTAATTTATGTATCTCATAAACAGCCAGTGAGCTGTTATTTTACAAGCACTATTTTGAGGTTTCATTATCTCACAGAGATGAGCAAATCTGCAACCTTTCACTCATTCAGCAAGCTTCAGTGCTTAGTTGTGCAAAGTTTAGGAGTTTGAATTAGAACAAACCATTTCCAATGGTCTATTGTTAGGAAAAGCTGTGCCATACCTAATTAAAAAGAATGGTACTATAAGTAAGACTTGGCAACAAAAACTTGCAAGAATAGGAGAAGATGCCTCAGATCTGAAATTGGATTTAGGCAATCACAAACCACAGTAAGCTCAGATTTGTGGCAACTGTTGGTATCCATATTCTATGGTTAACCATCTCAAATAATCTTGAGAGATGTAGAGAATTCTATAATTACTTGTATCATTCACTATAGCTTGCTCTACCAGTCATCTTTGGCATTCTTTAAACAGCCTGGAGAATGGTTAACAATTTATCAAACATTGCTTCACATTTGGCTGAGGCAAGTTCATGACACAGACTGCATGTTTAAAATGGTCATATTTTTTCTTATCTGTTGGCCATATGATGAAAGAGAATTACACACTGGTGAGGCCATACCTCAAGTACTCTGTTCAGTCTTGGATCTCTCTGTACAAGAGAGACAAGACATCAAGGCCCTGGAGTGAGTCCAGAGAAGGGCTACGAAGCTGGTGAAGGACCTGGAACACAAGTCCTACGAGAAGCAGCTGAGGGAACTGGGGTTGTTTAGTCTGGAGAAGAGGAGGCTTAGGGGAGACCTAATTGCTCTCTACAACTAGCTGAAAGGGAGTTGTGAGTAGCTGGGGTTTGGCCTCTTCTCACAGGTAACTAGTGATAAGACCAGAGAGAATGCCCTCAAGTTGCACCAGGGGAGGTTCAGGTTGGAAATGAGGACACATTTCTTCTCAGAAAGAGTGGTTAGGCATTGGAATGGGTTGCCCAGGGAGGTGGTGGACTCACCATCCCTGTTGTTGTTTAAGGAAATGCTGGACATGATGCTTAGGGACATGGTTTAGTGGGTGACATTGGTGGTAGGGGGATGATTGGACCAGATGATATAGGAGGTCTTTCCCAACCTTGATGATTCTATGATTCTGTGTGAAGCCACAGACACCAGTAAAAAGTTAAGGATGGTGTCACATCTTCTGATGGAGTATCATGAGCACTACATGAAGTTATGGGGACCAAACTAACAGATCATTACACCATTTTAGCTTTTGTTGCATAGTAGTCCTATGGGCATTCAGACTCTCATTTTTGTCCTCTGCTGAATCAAAGCATTGGATTGGAGAGTTTCCAGTCAAATCCAACATGAAAGTTCTTGTTCTAAAATTTTCATGTGTTTTTTTTTGTTTTGTTTTTTCAGTTAGAGGGAACTCTTTGTGACTATATATTTTTACCTGTATATGTGTTTTTGTATTATCATGTGCTGTACATCAATGCACAGATTTACACACACATATTCATATGTATATCTCATTAAAGAGCGTTTTTTAAAAAATGTAAAAAGTGTAAAAATACACAGTATATAAACTAAATGATACAAAACACTAACTGCTTATATGTACTGTTCCTGGAATTACAGTTATTCATTGGCTCACTGATGGGTGGAAATACATCTACTGTTTCTATTCAAAGTTGTTCATGAGCTGTGTGGTCTAACCCACATAGGTGGTGGTCAGGAAAAACAGAAAAGAGTTCTGACTCATCGAGCAAAGATTCCGTTTTCTTTTTAAGTTTGGGGTAACTCTGAGTTGCCATCAAATTAATAAATTGACAGCACAAGTTAAAATTACTGATAACAGACTAGTCTACAGTTTTTCAGTTCAGATCTCCATGACACCTCATGACTCCAACGCTCACATTTTTCTGATTTTCCACCTTTTCCACACTGGAAATGTCCTCATGCTGGATTGTGTGGTGGTTTAATGAATTGGACTGATGTGTACCCAGGTCAAGCACACCAGAATCCTGTCACTTCTTTTCTGCTCACCATGCTCTTGTATACACCACACACTTGTATACATAGATCTAGAGTCATCTATACATCAAAAGGGAGGCTGTAGCATCAAGATACAAGTATCTATCCATACAGACACATATTGAAAAAAGGAAGCAATAAGCTTAAGACTGTCAGTTAGCGAATGCAAGGTGCTTTTTTGAGCAAAAGTGAAGCTAATCTGCTGTAATCCCTGCAAAGAATACCACAGCACAAGGTCTCTCCAGACCAGTAACTCCAAAAGGCTCTACAGGTTCACAGACTTTTCATGGACCTCTGTCTCGCATGAGATACTGTTATGGGGGATTTTGGTGCAGGATCAATTAGGTCTTAGGGGTATGGAAGCAGAAATGTGCCACAAACATAATCCACAGCTGGGAACGTGCATTTCTCACAAGTGTTCCATTGAGCTGGGACTCTAGGCAGCGTGCATGACATCCCCTTCACTTCTGTGACCCCAAAAGTCAAAACATGTATTATCTAATGTAGGACCAAGAAAGATCCTCCCTGTAATAACTCACATACATGATAATGAAAAATATTGATAATAAAAGTGAAGCAACCAAGCAAGTCTCATTCACAGACCAGCAGACTTGACAGATCTGGGTGTGTGAAGGGAGCAAAGACACTGCAAATACATCTAGATTAGGTTTACACTTGAAAAGAGATGGACAATTCTAGCAAACATCATTGCTCACCCACTCAAGAGTTATATAGAAATCAGCCTTGAATGTTCAATGCTTTAGTACAGTGACACAAAAGTACCCTTGGGAAAAAGTCTGCAATATCTAGAATTTTTCTCAAAAAGATTAAATAAGTAATAATAATAAAAAAGGTAAAATACATAAAGAATTTTTTAATAGATCAACATCTAAATTACTTCTATTACTCATTATTTTGACTGAAGATGTCATGAAAGTCCAGGCCAAGTACAATGAGACTGTTAGCACAAAGACTTCTTTTGATGCTGAAAAAAAACAGTTCCAGCTTTCACTCTCAGCAAACTTTACCTTCTCATTGGGCCTGGACTGGTTGCTTTTTGGAGTACTAATTGTCCTGCTCAATCTTCAGTCCAATTCTCTCCTTATATATTGAAGGCTACACTGGTCAACATGTGAGACAGACTCTATCCCTCTTTTAATTCTTTAATATATTTGCAAAGTGTTTAATGAGATGCTTTAAAAATACAAAAATGATACAATTTATCTGATTCATCTGTCCATGTCACACACACCACTCCCTCCGTCCGTGGAAGAAAAAAAGGGAAAGGGAAAAGGGAAAAGGGAAAAGGGAAAAGGGAAAAGGGAAAAGGGAAAAGGGAAAAGGGAAAGAGAAGAGAAGAGAAGAGAAGAGAAGAGAAGAGAAGAGAAGAGAAGAGAAGAGAAGAGAAGAGAAGAGAAGAGAAGAGAAGAGAAGAGAAGAGAAGAGAAGAGAAGAGAAGAGAAGAGAAGAGAAGAGAAGAGAAGAGAAGAGAAGAGAAGAGAAGAGAAGAGAAGAGAAGAGAAGAGAAGAGGAGAAGAGAAGAGAAGAGAAGAGAAGAGAAGAGAAGAGAAGAGAAGAGAAGAGAAGAGAAGAGAAGAGAAGAGAAGAGAAGAGAAGAGAAGAGAAGAGAAGAGAAGAGAAGAGAAGAGAAGAAACGAAACGAAACGAAACGAAACGAAACGAAACGAAACGAAACGAAACGAAACGAAAAGAAAAGAAAAGAAAAGAAAAGAAAAGAAAAGAAAAGAAAAGAAAAGAAAAGAAAAGAAAAGAAAAGAAAAGAAAAGAAAAGAAAAGAAAAGGAAAAAGTGGGTTCCCTATCTGCCATTCTGGAAAACATATTGGGCTGTTGTCCTATTTTGGGTCACCAAATTCAGACCTAGAAACACCAAAGACATGTTTTTACTTATATATATATATATATATATCACATAACTTCACTACCCAGTACACTACCTTTAGGACACAGCAGTTAAGAGCATATGTTGTTTCTGAGCTGCAGCATAATGCACTGTGCAAAACTAATTCCATTATTTTGGGGTGGTTTTCTCCTGATTTTTTGTTTAGGTGTGTTGGAAGCATTCTATTTCTGTTCTTTATTCATTTAAAGCATATCTCCTAGAAAACTTGCAAACTCTTGTATGGACTTCACTAGCATGAACCTGGTTAAACAACTGCTACAGAGCAACTGCTTTGTGGTCAGGGCAGTTATATTTCTGTCACAGTCTCTTTCTGTCTTTGATCAGATCATTCTCTTTCACTTCTGCATTGAGATATTTACTAAAACCAGAAAGATGGACACAGCAACAATCCTCTTCTGATCTTCTGAGGTTGTGTATTGCCTTTGTTTCTGTAACTCATTTTGCAACTCTACATGTTAAAACCATTTGCATGATCACTGTGCAATCACTAAAAACTCTCAGGCATAGGCAGAGAGGTAGGTTTGACAATAAAAGAATTTGCAAAACAGGCCATAAGTCTGTTACAAACAAAACTAAATCTAAATAGCTACCTCTTGATGCAAATGCTATTTTTTTTCTTTTGGTTGTTGTTGTTGCTGCTGCCTTGCTATGAGTCCCTATCTGTGAGACAGAGTAAGTGCAGAGACAGAGTAAGAGCTGGCAGTTATTTTCCATTCAAAATGGACTTCTCTGACACTGCTACATGATGAATTCATGAAAGATTCATTAGCCCAGAGAAGAGAAGGCTTGAGGGATCTTATCAATTTATATCAGTGCCTTATGGGAGGGTGCAAAGAGGACAGAGCAAGGCTGTTAGTGTTAGGTCAGAGGTTGGCCTAAGTGATCTTGAAGGTCTCTTCCAACCTAGATGATTCTGTGATTCTGTGATTCTGTTATTCCTGTCCCAAGACAAAACAAGAAGCAATGGGCACAAACTGGAAGACAAGAGGTTCTGTCTGAACATCAAGAAGCACCTTTTTGCAGTATGTGTGTCCAAGGAAAGAAACAGGCTGTGGAGGCTCCCTCCCTGAAGATATTCAAAAGCTGTCTGAATGTGGCCCTTAGCACTTACTCCGTGTCCCTGCTTGAGCATGGGATTTGGACCAAATGGCCTCCAGAGTTCTGTTCTAACCTTACCCATTCTGTGATAAGATACTCCTCATATTAGTTTTCCTTCTGTGCTCTGCAGAATCTGGAGAGCCTGTTTCAAACCTCTTGCTTCAGCTCTGCCTCAAATTCTGTACACTTTGTTTTAAGGCTCCACCTGATCAAAGTTCCCATGTCCTCACCCAGATCTCTCAACTTCCATAAGAAACATACAATAAACATATAAAAACTGGAGACCTCTTTCTCTTCCACACCCAGGACTGTGACTTTTATAGTGATTCGGCTATACATTTGAAAAGTTTGAAATTAATTATTTTTTTCTCCTTTTTTTCCTCTTATAGTTGAAAAGTGATTTTGTCTTTCCAAAAGTCAAATTGACTAAAACTTATTTGACAATCTAAAGTACCATTTTAGTTTTTTTCCATAAGAAAAAAAAAAAAAAAAAAAAAAAAAAAAAAAAAAAAAAAGGAATATTCTCCAGTGATTCTCCAATGAAAATGCATTGTTTCTAATTGACAATAAGTCTTGACTGAAGTATTTCAGTTACTGGTGGAGTTGTTCAGGAAAGCTACTGTCTCTGTCAGAGTCTCTGTCAACCTGAGTCTGGATTTTTTTGGATTGAATTCTTCAGGGAATGAATACAATTGAGGAGTTTAAATCAACAGGACTTCTCACGTGCAGTAAGTGAATTGCTAATTTTATTTGCACAAAATCAAGTTCAGGATATTGTTCTAACAAGCCCTTCAAGAGGATATTGCTGTTTTAAAAGTGATCTTTAAAGTTGATTTTATGCAAGAAAACAAGGCTAAAAAAGAAACCACACAGAAGCTCTTAACTGCAAATCTAATTGTTACTCCATCTTGTGTGACAGTTGAACTAAATGGAGACCCACTGGAACATCATAAATCAATTAAATCAGACTTCCACTGTAGAACAACAACAGAAACCTGTAAGGAATTCAATACTTGCTAATAGCTAATATGTTCTGCTTCCTAGATAAAGCATCAAACTATTAGCAAAGCAAAAGCATAGTAAGTGCATTTCTTTTGGAGCTGGCAGCCTCTTAAGAGAGCACATCACAAAGGGAATATTACAGAAAGAATCCATCTAATAAACCGAAAGGCACTATATCAATGAAAGGCATGTATTAACATTGAGGAGAGTTCACCAAGATCTCTGTAGCTTTCAGAAGAGCTTCAAACCTCATCTCTACCATTTACCACAGGAGTAAAGTCACTTCCATAATCAGTGGATTGCGAGAAATGCCTCCAGAGGAAAATTCAGCCACATGGAAATTATGTCAAATGAGTCACCATAAGCTTCTAGTGCTGAGATTCTTTTGAATATATGCCTTACCTGTAATCAAGTACTTTTGCAGACTTTAGGAATCCAGCAAAAAGGAACTCAAAAGGTCTCTGAATCCTTCACCTTCCCTAAACATTACAGATATGACTACAGTGATTCAGACAAGCATTGTAAGCTATGGTATCATTACACTACGGTCATTTTCTCATTTTCTTTTTGTACCTTCTGAAGCCAAAGCTATGCCTGAGGGGAAAGAGGTATAAATATAGTTGCTAAAGGAGAATGCCCTCTTTTGAGGTAGCCTAAGGTTCTTTTAAATGTGTTGCAGGGAACTGTTTTGAGCATGTACCCTGCATGTCCATCAGCACCAAATTCACAGCACCAGCCAGAATGCTAAAGAGGCTTTCTTTCTCCAGTCGTTTGGAGTTAGTAATTGTAGAAATATTGCAACTACCTTTGAGTATGTGTTTACAGAACATTTTTTGTGTTTTTACTCTCTTAAAAACCCAAGAGCACAAATAAGTTTCCACCCTTGTACTTCAATAAATATAGATTCAGGCAGGATGCTTTCTCTATTTTAATTTTACACTTAAATCTGTGGCTTTGGGGTACTGAGGCTTCTGAACAGTGCACACAAAAATGCAAATGTATGCATATAAAGCCATTGTCAAACTGTATGGTAATTTCAGAGAATATTGAAACCATGTGCGGTTTCTCCGGTAATATTCAAGGGTAGTCAAATATAGCAAATATCCATTAAATTTGACCATGAGTGCTCAGGGAGATGATCTAGAAGTTTGCTCTACAAGAGGAGGTAAAACTGCCCTGGCGTCTAAAAAATGACAACATAGCGCTCTTATTTCTCCCTACTCTGTGGAAAAACTGTATTAACATGTTCTCAGATATTGAGCTTCTTCAGGCAAAGTTCACATCTTTGTCACATGGTTGAAAAGAATGACTGTCCCATTGCTAGTGCCATTTAAATCCCAACAGAAGTGGTATTAAAGTGCAGTTACATGAGTGCAAGCAGCAGTCTTACTCTTGTTCTTGTTTTGTAAAAAGCATAGAACCAAAATGGACCATCACTGCTGCTTAGGGTCTTAGCTCACTTATGCCCATGGTTAACCTGAAGAACTTCCATCTGGTTTCCTCCTTTAACCTCTCTGCTTGATGGAATCATAGCTTCCAGCTAACTTTTGGAGCCTGCACGTCACATTTCAGCACATCATCAGATGCCAGGGATAAGGACAGAACATATTGCATGTCAACACTATAAACTGTAAGCAAGTTATTGGTATGCAAGGTGTAAATCATTGTCTAAAGGAGATTTTAGTCTTATGTCACAAATCCTCCAGGTCAAACATAGTTCACAGGTAGAAAAAAAATGTGAAAGTGAGCTTATTTCCATTTAGCTAGCCTTGTTTTCATCTTCTGGACTTTTAACTCTTTTTTTTTTTTTTTTTTTTTTTTTTGAGGGCTCTGAACTTCAAATCTCTTCCAGTGATTTGTTATTGATTTAATGTACCTTTAAATTTTACCCTTCAAATAATGCTGCTGAATGTCATAGGATGTTGTCCCTTTAAGCCAATATTGTGAACCAGTATGCAGGGCTGACTGTGCTTGACCTAGTTAGGGCAGAGCTTTCTGTTACACAAGGGAGAAAATAAAGTTGAATCATTGCATACTCTCACTGTCGCACAAGACTAGCACTCTCTATCCCCACCATGGATCAGTCAATGATCAGCCCAGCCCTTACACCAAAGATGCAGTTTCCTTATATAAGGGAAACAAGGAAAGCCTGACAGTGATATTTTTCCTTTTTATAATTTCTGAACTTTTGGAAGCAGCACCCACATTTTAAAGTATCTCTACAGGTCCTTCTCCATGGCTGTGCCCTTTGGACACATTACAATATAGCATTTTCTGAAGTGGTAAGCTTAGGATAGCATCTTAGTTGTTTAAATATGTATTCTATTCTTGTCCAAAGAGCTTAGCTGAGACTGAGCTTCTTTCTCCTTAGTATTATAAAGTCATATAGTAATATACAGTCCCTGTCCCTGTGAATCAATATTCTAAATGACCAGCTTGATACAGAAAGAAAAATAAATAAATAAATAGTAATTTCAAGAAACATCATATTTCATGCATGTCTGCCTGTGCATATATGAATGAAGAAGTATATGCAGAAATTACACTTGTGAAGAAATACTTGTAAGTAAAAATCCTGGTATGAATGTTTTGTATGCAGATCTAGAGCACACAGCTGTGTGGATGTGATTTTTGAAAGGTAAGTACTATATTTGTAGAAAGCTTGGGCACAGCAGGGCACCTGTACAATGCCATGACCACTCTTCTTCTGTTATTACACATGAATAAACTCATTCTGTCTAACAAACATTGCTTACTGCATGCTCATACAGCCCTGTGAAAGGCACCAGTCACCTTTCCTCACCATGCCATCAAAGAAGCAGGAGAGCAGAATGGCATTTCTCTGTGTCATGTATCTTACCTTTAGTTTGAAAAGGGTATAGAATATCTGCTAATAACCTGGAACCTAAATTTTGGGCTTGACAGAAACAGCCATTGACATTGTTATTTCTATATAAGTTCGCAAGATGAGTATTGACAGTCACAATCATGTTCCTGGAACTGATTACAGCAATCCCTTTTCAGGCACTGAAAAATGAGCTTGACACTACGTTGTCAGAGCTGTTCCAAGTTCCTTGGTGTAAAAGTGACTTTGCTCTGCAGTTTGTTAAATGTCTTGCAGTGATTTTAGTAATGGTCAATGTAGTGGCTAATTCATGACTGCATTCTTATTTTGGCTTCAGAACATCTTTAGTCTTAAGACTCAACTCTGAAAAACCTCTTTAGCTTTTTGAATGTTAAGCAGCCAGATGAAATCTCTCTGTCAGCAAAAAGGAAATATATGTTCTCCTTTCGCTCTGCACAGCTTCAGAGAATATATTCTCACAGCATCCTGCATATAGTGTTCCCACAAATGTTAAAAAGTTATATATCTACATTTAGAGCAGACTATGACAATGAATTATTACCCTGCCTTTGGGTACTACTGTTACTTCTGATATCAATACTACTCATTTCTCAAGTGAGAACACTTGATGTGGAAGATCTTACACCTCTGATTTCCAGTGGGGAAAAAATCTTTAGTACTCAAGGTACACCCTGAATGCAATTTGTTTTACTACTTCTGGCACAGAAATACCAAAACTCAAGTGGACTGATGTGTCTTCAGAAATCTCAGAACCATAGCCAAGTTCACAGGCAACCCTGCAAACAAATCAACCTCCTCTAGGTGACCAAGACTAAAGATTTTCTCAAGGGAAAGAAAGGGAAGACACTGTGCAAAAACAAGTCTTGGAAAGGATATTTTCATTTTTTGAAGAAAGAAACAACTTTATGCAAACTTCCTATGCAGCAAGTACTTAATGTCCTTGCTATTCCACCTGAGCCCCACAAACTATGAAGGAGCTCATAACTTTTCATCACTCAATAACTTAGCAGCCTATCATTACAGAACTGGCCTATTTGGCTATAGTTGTACTAACAAACTAAACTTAGTCCAGACTAGGTTTAAGCACTGGCACCTGATCAATGCTGTTACATGGCTGGCACATTCCCACATGTGGTTTTCTCCTAAGGCCAAATGGTTTTCTCCCATACAACAGTCAGATTGAGGTCAGGGTTCAACATGAGCCAGGGACTATCCGCAGTATGGATGATTCTGGTTTTGGTGGGAAAGAGGGTTTAAGTGGATGCAAGTAATAGAACTGTGGAATGGTTTGGATTGGAAGATACCTTAAAGATCATCTAATTCCAATACTCTGCCATGGGTCTCCCACTAGACCAAAGCCCCATCCAACCTGGCCTTAAACACTTCCAGGACTGGGGCATACATAACTTCTCTGGGCAACCTGTTCCATCCCTAATTCATTATTATATAGACACAGCATAGCTGGTTCATGATTTAAACTGTCCTATCCTTTTGCAGTACAGTAGATTGAAAGAGCTACATCTGACACAATGGATACCACAGCAGCACTTAGATCCTCAGAGTAATATTTAGCTGTTACCATAATTCATATAAATAGCATTTTTAAACTATAGTTGTACAAATATCAGGAGGAAAATAAATAAATAAATAAATAAAACATAAATTAACCATGAATGAATCATTGCTTCTATTAACATTTATCAAGCCATGAATCAGTACAGCATTAGGTATTTTTAAATGGATACTCTGCATACCTCTATCTATTTATTGGAGGAAAAAAAATATCCAGAAAAAAAAAAATAAATAAGTAAATAAAAATTATCAATTTTCCAAAGAAATCTGACTATTAGGTGTTACATACAGGATCAGTTGGTATAGAACAACTCTTAAACTGTTCATAATTTCCTAAATGCCTGCTGTCTTTCAAGGATACATACCATACTAGCTTTTCTGCAAATGAACTTAATCTACTATGATCAATTTAATACATAATACTTGCATTCTGGTGTAACCATTATATCCTCCAGATATCCTCCAGATATCCTCCCTACCAACAACAACTGAAGCTCAATTTCCTTCCCTTTGACACAGACTATTCAATTCAATTTTATATTGATATAACAATGTTCTTTCCAGGTACAGTACCAGATCTTAAAAGCCCATCTAGATTCTTTATCATGTTGAAATAGGACTTGACTCATTTTTCTCTGATATATACAGAGTAAAAAGCTTAATCTTTTTAAACTTTCACTTGTGGGAATATGGGAGTTGTTCTTGGTTCTGTGTGTTCCACATCCCCCTTCGTGTCCAATTATTTGCAAAACACTTAGAAAAATTCATTAACAAAGATGTAAAGTCTATTTATCATTTCTTACAACAAATGGGATAAGGAAAAAAAACTAATGGCTTGCTTTCTGCTAAAAATAAATTGCTTTCCTGTAGCAATCAGAATTCTATATGGAAGCTGATTCCAGTAATAGGTATTGGTTAGAAAAAAGTTTTGATAATCAAGACTCCAGGTTATTGGGATTTCTCATTTCTCTAAATAATTCTTAACATGTCATGTCCTCACTTTACACACTGCTAAACTGAAGACTAAAATGAAAATTTATTTTATAAGATATAATAATTCTGCTATTATTTTTATTAAACAATTTGAATTTATTAGATAAGAGTAATAGAAATTGCATAGTACTTTTGCCATAAGACCCCAGGACTTCAGGCCATATCTACTATAAACAAGTCAATTCAGAACAAAAGTAGGTCTGTAAATGTCACCTCTGCCAGTGTTGGAGCAGACAAAAACCTTGTTTCAGATGCTGAGTATCACTCAGACATCACTCAGAAATTACTGGACTACTAGAAATATCATTCAACAAAAAATAAATAAGTAAATAAATAAAAATAAATAAAAATCCCAGTTTGAAGCTGGGTGTAGCTAACATGTGAAAGGTCAGTTCTGGTGCAGTGGGAAGTATTCTACTCTTGCAGATCACCACCTGCACATGGAGCGTTCTTAGATATAAACATTCCCACAGAACATGGGAACAACTTGTTTATGAGAAGAAACAGTGCACCCATTTTTCTCAGTCCAGAAATAAGGAAGTTCAGAGGTTGATATAAGCGTTCCCCAGCAGGAATAAACTGTGAACTGCCTTTTATAACTGTTCTTTTTTTTTTTTTTTTTTTTTTTTTTTTTTTAATTGGTTTAAGGATTGGAGAGCTCAAAGAACCGGTAGTGAACTGTGAGGTATTTCTACTGTAGGCCAACAGTTTAAATATGAACCAGTCATATTGTCTAATTGCTATCAGAGCCAGTACAGTGGTCTGTATAAAATGGTCTTGTGGTCTTTGCTAGTTTTGCACCACAAAAAGGTAGGAGTGCCAGAGCTACTGGAACTTAACCCCTTTGTTTGCAGTGCTAGCAGTAAGACTGAACGTCAAGGAATGAGCGGTGAGTTGGCTTCCTTCCTGAAGTGGTCCATCTGCACTGGGTCCAAATAAGCAGAGCCCTCTCTGGGATGCCCCAACAAATGCATGGGCCGCCAAATATTCCTACCCTCCAAACACTTCTGCAAATGCATTCTTCAATGCATTTTGATAGTACGGCATGTTGCTACTGCTGTTGTATACCTGGGATGTGGACTACAGTCAGACAGAAATCGGGAGTTGATCAACTGTTGGGCAACAGTGATTAAAAACCCTCACCATTCCTAATGTAGTATTTCTTCCAAGGCATGACTGACTACTTATTCCTCAGAGCAGAACTTGCCTGGCTATCTTTAACAGCACCATCTGGTGACTTCCAGCACTGTAGCAGATTTTGTTTGAATGAACTGGGCATGTAAAAATTATCACCATAGCACCTGAAGGTTGTGTGAAGGTCTCATCCTTTGAGTTAAATACCAACTATATAGCTTTTCATTATCTAACAGGAATGTACCCTAACTAGGAGCAAATTACAGGCACACAATGCACACACATTTTTTTCGCAAATCCTACATCCAGTTCTGTAGAAATCTGCCTGTGGATGATGTTGAGGAAACTCAAATTGTGTGCATGCAGCTGCTGCTGTTTTGAAATGCTTCTGTTACATTTTGAGACACAAGGTCTGTAAGTATCTGTTTCTACATTTGAAGCCTTGTGTAATATGCATAGTTTCTTTATGAGATGTGATATCCTGTTTGGATTTTTTTTTTTTTGATTTTATGCCAAAAAGAATGCATTTCAAGCTTCTTGTACCAAACAAAAAAAAAATAAAAAAATATCTTAGTGCCTTATGGACATAGAAGGAATGTTAATTTTCAAAGGTGTTAATTTAGGTATAACTAAGAAATGTCAATATTAGGTTGGAATTAATTAGAAAGTGAATTGTGTGGGGAGGGAACAGTCCACAATAGGAAGTTCTGATGAATATTTCAGTGACTGGAATCAATATTTACTTTACTTGGGTTAGCACTGTACAATATATCTACTTAGCAAATAAAAATAAGTTTAAGGAAGCCAGGAAAAGCTTTAGGAAAGTTATTGCAATCACAAATGTTTGACCAGCTATTTTACTTGTGCTACATCTCTGAGCTTCCTGGATTAGGGCCCACATATCTCTCTGGGAGTCCAACCCCACAGCCAGGGAGGAGGCCATGCTGGAGGGGTTTAGGCACAACAGGTGTTGCCTGTATTTTTGCTGCTCTCTGGAATGCACTGGCCTCTGATCTGAGACTCTGCTTTTTCTTTCCTGCTCATAAGCCCAACCTTGAAGAAATACTCTCTTTACTTAATATCTGGCACTGGACTGTTTTTAGACTTTGTGTTGTTAGAATTTCAGATATATTTCATATCAGTTGTTAGCATGTCTTGGTGGAAAGGTGTACTGCAAATAAAAGCCAGATATAACCACTCTGAATCTGATGCTATCTGTGGATATCAGATATATTCAGAAACTCCAGTCCAGAACATTTTTAAGCACTAATATCCAACATAACATGTGGAATGCATAAAAGATTCTGAATCGAGGCATTTCACTTGGAATTTTTTTTAAGGCAGGTTTTGGGATCAGCTTCTTCAGATGCTTTGCTGCTGATGGAAAAGTAACATTGAACTTGTATAAAAAAATAGCTTTACATTTTATACTAACTTCTATTTTCACTTACTCTGTAAATGTAGGAAGGCCTACATGCACAGTCTATAATTGCAGCAATTAAGTAGAAGGAACTGCTTATTTTGTTGGTTTCCTTTTACAGAACCATTTCCACATCCTCTGTTGTGTGGTGGTTTTTCCAAAAAGAAAAAGAAAAAAAAAAAAGCGTACACATGGTGAGGAGCAGAAAATCCCCCATGGGGTACGTTGCACTTTCCACAATGTAAATGGGAAGTGAAAATAGATTCAAGTTTCTTTGAAGTATTAATGTCTGAATGTAAACCACACCTACAACATGAGTTGCAGCATAAACATTCATGAGTGATACCCAAGTTAAATAGGAAAAGGGAAAAAATGCCTGTGCCAACTCAATAGTAACTGAAGTGTAAAGTGCTATTAGCAGTATTTGCGTCTCTTTCTGGAGAGCTTTTCCATGGGAAAAGGAGGATGGTCCAAGATTAGGCCTTAAATGCATTTGTGCAAAATATATGGTTATTTAACATGCTGACAATGAAAAGCAGGGGAGCTATATGCTGGAGAAGGACAGCATGCTTAGGATGGTGAGGATTGCCGGCACTTACCTCATGTCACTGTCCCTTTCCCTTTGCAATCAAGTGATTAGCCCAACAAAGCTATATTGTGATGACCTGCCTTTCAAAGCTGGACATTGTCAGTTGTATTTACTGCCTACATCACAGCAAGATCCAGATGCTGAGGTCCAGGCCACCAGCTGCCACCTTGTATAAGTTCACAGAGGAGGCACTAGGCCTTGTCTTAGATGGCTTTCTGATGGGGAGATTTGAAGTGACTAGTAGCTGACACACCTCAGCTGAAGCTGAAATATTGTGTCTAACACCATGAGACTGTAAATCATCCCCACACTACGGAAGCAAAAGTCAGAAAGTGAACAGTGAGAGATATAGCCATCTACACCAAAAAAAAAAAAAAAAAAAAAAAAAAAAAAAAAAAAAAAAGGCACAAGCTGTGGAGATCAGAGCATGGCTAACATTCATCACTTTCAATGTGAATCACACAGAATCACACAGAAAGGTCTCTGCAGCTCTGCAAGGAAAGGAAACATCAGCAGCAACTTGCCAAAAGACCACAGCTTATAAATTTGCCTGTTTCTTTTTTTGAGGACACAGCCATCTCTATCACTCTGCCTTTACTGCCTAAACTACTTACTACTTAAACATGTAGGAGCTCAGTGAAAAGAGGAATTAACCATTAAAGTGAAAGAATGTGATTCAATTTCTCTTGTGATAATGTTTTATCATCTCACTTGATCTATTTGTTATAACTCAAATTCACTGTCGTAGTTAAAATTGCAGTTTAAAAATGTATACATTTCACATGGGAAAAAAGTAATGAAACTAGATAGAGAACAGCCCAACCACATCAAAAAAAAAAAAAAAAAAAAAAAAAATCCATTAAAATAAAATAAAATAAAATAAAAAACATCCTGTCCTGTTCAAAAAAAAAAAAATGCTCTTTATGATCAAGTCAGACAAAACACAATCTGGACTAAAGATGCTGATTTTGTAGACAATACCAGGTGGACTCCTGTTAACTTCAGCAAGATTTTACAAACACATAAGAAAATTAATCAGTGTAAATGGGACAAAAAAGTCTGTGGATACTAAGAAATTCATATATGCAACTCACATAATAAATAAAATATGAATTTTAAAAAGGTAAAAGAAAAGGATAGGACTTCTTTAAAATAACAAGCAAGCATTTCCTCATAATTCTGTGTCTGTGGAAATGGTTTTATTTTGTGATGTTAGATTAATGATTGTTATGTATATAAGCCCACAGATGTTTCAGCTGAATATGGACAGTGTATTTATTTCTGATAAATATTGCCTTCACTATAAATACAGTTCAGGTTATCTCAAAATTAGTTTAGATTTGGGTTCATTAAGTATTAACCATTGCAACTGCAAATATTTTTTTTTCACAAGGCCGGAGTCACCTAACTGACAACTGTCAAGTTATTGTCCCCACTGTCATATAGCAAAGGGCTAATGGAGGTTGATGGGAGTGTGTATTTTCCTGTTCTTGTATTCCCGTATCACCTGCATATCCCTGACTGCAGAGGGTGAGCAAGAGATGCTCACAAAATCTTAGTTTGAGTTTGCTTTACATTGTAATTGTTAAACATTCATGAGCATTGTAACAGGTTTCCAGATTATCCACTTGCCTGGCAAGTGGCCTCATTGTTAATGTAGAGATATTTTTTTCTCTTTCTCAGAGCTGGAGTATGCCACTTTCAAGCAGAAGTTGCTATTTCCTAGTTATTAGAATAGTCACTTGAATTCAGTTCCCTTCCCAAATTCAGGCAGAAAATTTATTAGTGAGTGTACCTCTAAGATTATTTATACACTCAGTAGCCTGCCAGTACTTTGAAAAACTCTTTCCATCCTGCTTCAGCAGATCTCTTTTGCTATCAAGCAGAGGAGCAGTTATCAGCAAAATTCATCCCAGCCCTTCCCTCCATACCTGTACTCTGGTGTAACCTACAATTCTGCTGCTGGAATTCCTTCATCCCAGCTGCCAAAGCAGTAAATAGGAGGGAACTGTAAAAAGCAGTAGCAGTTTCTAGCAGCTTTGCAAGTGTATCCTTCATTTCCTCTGCATTTCTTGCAAGTAAATGAAACATTTAGTTTCAACTTGAATATAGTGCTGTGTGGCAAAGCAAATGCAATATGTTGAGGGGGCTTAGGTGAGAATCCCAGACAGATTTACATTTGGATCCTGCAGCCAGAATTGCCTGTCCTCACCTCCACTTTGGCAGCTAAAGGAAAAAAAAAAAAATTAAAAAAAAAATAAATCATTATGCTTGAAGTGCTAATTGTGATGTTTTACATTGGCAGAGCAACAGCTAAGGTTGCTGTTTAGTTGAGTTCTGCATGTACAGTAGCATAGCACTCTTATTCCTACTTTGCTTGAGTAGCTATTGTGACTTTCCATATTAATCCTAATTATATGACTAAAATGTTTTCATAAATAATTTTAAACACTGTTCTAATGACTAATAAATATAATGAAGAGTAAGTATAAAGTAGTATGGATCCAGTTAAATTACTCTTCAGTGTCCAATATCCATGGCATGTTTAATGATTAGACTTCTGTCCATCTATAAATAATTATAATTATTTGCATTCATTACTATCAAGCTCAGCAATTTGGTTAATTACTAGAAACTGTAGTTAACATATTTTCAGTTTGTATTAATAAGTCATTTTTTAATTTCTAATTATCACCATATCCTTTAAGTCTTTTATTCTTGATGCCATTTAGTTTTGATAAAGTGTTAGAAATAAGCCTTCCAAAGATTCTTAGGAGTATATTTTCATTTATTTAAACAATAGATTTTCATCAGTACATGAGTATGTCACTATATACTACTTGAAATTATACTGCAGTCTGGAGTTTTGAGTAGGAATTGCACTATTCAATGGCACTCTGGGATTTTGATAGTTCTCTTTGTCTTCTACATAATGGCATGCAGTCCCCCTGAAATTCAGTTTGAGGTCATAATTTGCAGCAGTTTTGAAATCATAGAGTTTGAGTCCTACCATAACAGGTTCCCATTAATGCAATTCTATTGACTTAATCAAAATTGCTCCTAATTTACAAAAGTGTTATAATTAGATTGTGACTTTAGATCTAGCCTTGGAAAATGAGAGACATATAAATTACATCAGTTCAAAATAATTTAAATAAGACAATATGACCTGTGCTGGTTAGGAATTTTCCAGCAAAATATGTTTATGCCAGCAAATATTGTTTCATAGAAATTTAAAATGTTATTTGGAGGCCTTTCAATACATCATGAAACCCCAGTTCCCTTGGGAGCTAGCCTATCAGGCAGGATTTCAACCTGAGCATGTTCTGGCTAGCTCACCTACTCTCTCAGCAATGCACACAAGGCATTGGTACAAAATTGAGGCAGTGGGAATCCTGGATTTCATCTCAGCTCTCAGGTGCTCCACAGCTTCTCTTTTGGGCTACTTTGTAGAGGTCCTGCTGCTTCCAGGTTCCTAATTAACAAAAGGACAAGCATCTGGCTTCCACTCTCATTGCTTCTTATCAGTCTGAGCTCCCAGGCCACCATCATTTATAAATCCAACTCATTGTATGTTATCAACCCCATGGCTGGTCACTCTGGGTTAGCACATCAGATATCGCCCTTCTAAAGCCTATGCTCACTTTACTTGGAAATATCTTCATTCTTATCACAAATTCCTTCATAAAACAGAGATGTTGTTTTTCTCACATCACTAATTGGAACTGCTAGTGTGCATCAAGCTTTTACGAGCAGCGAATTGTAACATTTGTTTTTTCCCAATGCCCAGTCACTTTCACACATCCCAATTCACAGTCTGGACAACTCAAAAGTCTTTCACTTTTTGTGTGAATATAAAGTTCAGGTCAGCATGTATCCACAGAAAAATTCGAAGTCGGGCTATGGGGATATGCTCTTCAGAGCCTTGAGCCTTTTAACATTATTTGTCACCTCACAGAGTGCCTCGAAAGCAATTTCCCATTCCAACTTGATTGTGTTTTATACTTAGAAGTGGATACAGCATCATAACAGACAATAATTTAAGGTATTTTCATATTGCAAATGCCAACCCCAGGAAGATATAGGAACTAGCTCAACTTCTAATTCTATTCATGGTACAAATAAAATCCAAAGATTAGCATCATCCATTCCTCTCCCCTGAAAACATTCTGAGCTGGGAAAGCTCTTGCTTCTGCTAATTATAATTTGCCTTTTCAGTGACATGGAAGAGCTCTTGAAACACAGAAATGGAATGGAAATTTCCTTTCAATGATCAGAATAAAGATGTTTATTCAGCAAAGAGAGAGGTGCTAGTCTGGCTGTTAGAAAGAAGCATGCATGTGCATGTTAGATTAAAGGAGCCATTCATGAATCATACATTCTTACCCAAATGTTATCCCTGCAGTGCTACCCAAGTCAGTGTCAGCTCATGTTACCAAGCACACAAGTGCTGGCCTTGAAACATAGACCTGCCCAAGGGCTAGTTTAATTGATACAACCAGTTTTCCTAAAAATGGTGTGTGTTTGCAGATTTGTAAGCTTGATATGTTGCAACAATGAGTCCCCTTGTAGTTTTTCTTGATTCTTTGTCATCTTGAAAGCCCTTCACTTCTCATCCAGTTTACCCTGTTATCCTCTGACGAACCTGGGCTGGGTGCCACAGACTCCCTGTGTGATCTTGGCAAGTCATTTGGGGTCAGAATTTTACTCACACTTAATCTGAAAGTTGTTCCATTGGTTTCAGTGGAATTACTCAAAGAGTGAGTTACTGCACAGAGAGAGTGGAGATGGGAAACTTTAGCCCTTCAGATATTTTTGTGAGGCTCAGGAACCCTATATTCACATCCATTTACATGAATGAATACTCCATTTAGTCCTAAATAAATTTTAGAAAGACCATTTTTGAAGAAGAGCTTTTGGAAAAAACATCCACAGAGTGAATTTTCTTGCATTAGTTAATCCAAGAAGCTGATTGTACACTCTTGGACTAGTATACATTAATATGTTGCTTATTTTGCCAAAGAATTTGGGCTCTCAAATGCTTTAAGTAACACCAAGTTCTCCCTCACAACTTCCAGGTCAATTCTTCTGAAAGGGCTCCTTCCTGCTTGTAGGCACAGTAGTTTTTAGTGGATGATGCCTGTCCTTGACACCCAAATTGGGGCAGCCAATGGGCTTCAAAGGCACTCTGATGCACAGGATCAGTGCTCATCCCTGTTGAATGAGTTACAGCTTACCAGCTGCTTAAAAGCTGGTCTTTTAGTTTTGCTGCATAAAACAGGGCAAGGCCACCTATTTCGAGGGCTTTGGTCCTTGGCTTCTCCTAAGCACATCCCTGTTTGGCTCACAGAGGGGCTGAAGAAAATCGGGGAAAGAGATTTCTAGTTCTTCTTCCCCATTTTATTTTCACCTTCTTATGAGTCTCATTAACTTGGCATATATATGAGTGGCTTCCTTTTCTAAGTCACAGAACTCCAGACAGTTTAACATCTGTGTAAATGCATTTCTTTCTCTAGGTGGTAGCTCAAATGTGAAATTTGAGAAAGAGGTCAGAGACATAAGGCCTGCACCAAGGTTGCAGATAATGTGGATGATAATGGAAACCTGAGATCGAATGTGCTTTCCATCAGCTCTCTGAGAACAGCTCTCTTTCTATGTAAACAGCTTTGGTATTTAGTCTTATGCAAACTTTTATATGAATCTCACTTAAGGCAATTGTCTTTGGCCACTCAAAGTTAGGAATTTTAGCCTAAAGCTATGCAAGAAACCTTATAAGCTCTGTAAGAACCTCTTACATATTTCTGCATTTATTTACTTCTCATTCTCCCATCCAGAAGTTCTTTGACCATTCCCGTGTTAGAAAATTGCTCAACACAAAACATTTCATAAGTTTGGCTCTCATAAGTTTCAAATTGTATGCTTTGAATGGTGGAAGGAACTTCCTATCTCCTATCATCATAACTTAGAAAGGGTTTTTTACCTGGGCTGGCAAACATTTCCAATAGGTGGTACCTGTGGCTACCTACTGTACCACCTACTGACTAGTCTGTGGTCAGATATATCTAATATAAGGCAAGAACCAGTAATAACATCAAAAACCCTGTACACAAGAAAACTCTTAGACCCTATTCATGCCCTGGGCAGTTAAACAGGACAGCTATTTTATGCAACTTGCTCTTTATTTGTTTTCTATGCAGAAAGGAAAATGAAAATCAATATAAAATTAGCTGTGCCATTCACACTCCTTGATAACGGCTTACCCTTGCCCATATTTTTCCTGTACTGCTGAAAAGTGGACTTTGGCAACTGAGTGTTTCGTTCAGACACATCCTTTGGAGACACATCTTTTGGTTCCTAAAATCTCTTACTCCCAAACCATAAACATCTGTGCAAAGTGCCTGTAAGGCATAAGGACTGGATAAATTATGGAATACCAAGCTTTGGTTTCTCAACTTTTGCTATCTACATAAGAAAATATATATATATATCTTACTGTTAAGCTTTGTTTCATTACATTTTCACTTTGGAAACCAGTGGACTAAACTACTTACAGATGTCAGTCATCTGTTACCTCTGGAACAACATGTTCCTTTACTTCACTTTGGGTCACAATAAAGTCAGTTCTAATTAAAGCATCCAACTGTAGTTCAACTAGATATCTAGCAAGTCCACTAGTTTGCCAGCAGGGGAGTGACTCTGTGGAGCCCAGTCTGCCACTCTTGCCCCCCTCCACACCACCTGCATCTCATGTAGCAACAGATTAGGCATCGTGGACTCCCACCAGACTTGAATGAATACCCCATGCTTAGAGTGCAGGAATTTGAAAGGTCCACATCTGGAGCACAGCATCTTGAATGCAAAGAAATACAGTTCCCTTGGGAGCTTAGAAGCTGATTAGTGACAAACAGCCCTAGAAAAAGGCATTTTCACTCTCCCTAGCACAATGAAAACAGAGAATTACTCTAACTGCTAAGGATAAAGCCGTCTAGAGAACTGTGTGTGGTTTCCAATCATGACTTAAGATAATTTTTTAAACAAATCAAAAGATAAGTCTATTTTATTAGAAAGGAACCATTTTTAAGAGTACTGTGGAAAAAGCAGGACTGGCTTGTGATTTTAGAAAAAATGCTAACCAGTGCTTAGAAAAAACAGGTCAGGCAAAGCTCCTCCAAGCACTAAGCTGCTTTCAGTGTCCTTGATTTTTTTGCTTGTATTTTTCTTTCTGACTACTCAGCCTCACAGACCAGAAAGATGCTTACTTTTTCTTAGAAACACTGTTCTACCCACTCAGGCCCCTGTAAATGAGCAGTTAAATTACAGACTATTTTAAAGTTGTAAATGAATATTAACTGAAATTTAATTCTATTTTCTGAATAAATTTCTGTCAAACCAACTCAATTTGTTTTTCTTTATCTCTGTATATTGTTCTAAGACTACATTTCAGGCTAAATAAATAGTGTTGAACAGAGGAGACTTACAGATTTTGATGAATAATACTGGAAAATGTACACTCTTCCCACAGGCAATTCAAACACTCCAAACCAAACTAAAGCTGATTTTCAAGAGATAGAAGAATGATAGTTTTTTTTTTTTATTTTGAATACTGAAGTTTGGGATATAAATACACATGGGATCATTCCTAAATTCAGAGCCAAACCTAAACCTTCTGTGGTTCACCCAACCCTATGTTTCCATAAATAAACAGACCGTAAGCATGGAAATTCAAAAGGCAGATGAAAATGTATTGAAACAAAGCAAATTTACAACACAGAGATACATCACTGTAAAATTTTGCTGGCGCCATTAAGAACAGGGTAAGGAAATGGCATATTGGATACTGAAATGATAGTGAAATGCTTTGAGTACTCTCCTGAAGATTTATATAATTATATTTCCAAATGTTTCAGATTTCTGTTTTTTCTTTTCTTATCTCTAGGAGGTTTTCTGAGAAGGCTCATTCTGAATGCAACAGAAATATTTTCTTTTGAGCTTTTAAGCAGAAGAATGTGAGTCTTGTTCCATGGAAATAATTTCCAAACACCCTTGCTTACAAAGTCTGTTTATGTAGATGAACCAAATTAAAAAGATTTCAGCTAATGAGATTTTCAACATCACCTAAAGATTTTATACATATCTCTCTTACCACAAAGAGGAAAAAAATAGTCTACTGTAGAAACCTGCAGTTGAGCTTCCTAAAACAACACTGAAAATCTCCTCGTATGAATAAGAACACATCTCCTGGGTCAACATCAACAGTGAGCTAAGTGTCTCACTTAAATTATTAAATAAATGATAAAGATAATAATGAAAAAATTAAACCTCCCATTGCCACAAAACAAAAGTGTAAACTAAATTATTGCAACGAATCCTTGACTGTTTCATGAAATCATTCATTGTCATGGCACGTATTTGCCACATACTTACATATTCAGAATACTGAACAGAACTCATACCATAAGTGCCGGCTGTAAATGGTAACCGTAGGAAACAAATAGAGATATAAGCAGATGGAGATTATGCAGAAAAAGCCCTGTGTTGGTGGAATAAGTTACCATCCTCAGCCTGCCACCAACTGCTTACCATGCCCTCATTGTAAAGGTTATCCAATCCTACAGCAGAGCTGCTGAAGGGGAAACTACTGTATCTGCTGCAGTCCAGATAAAATAACTTATCAAAAGCCTAGTCAGGCTAACCTCATTTTGACTGAGACAGATTAAGGAACTTGCATGGGACAGGTTTCTTTGAGGGTAGCAAAAGGAGGACCTAAAGAAAGTCAAGACCAGAGACTGAAAAGCTACATCTGCTTGCATGGAGGGATCTGGAACAAGACACTTGTTTGCAGCTAAAAAAACATTCACCAGACAGTGGGCTCTCTTCCTAATACAAACAGATTATATTCAAGAGGTCAGAAATGAGGTTGAACAGAGTAGAAATTGTCTCAAGGAAGTATTCCTGATAGGCAATGTTGATATACCACGTTGTTTTTAAAGCCATGATCATGCTGGTGGATTTTACTGGATAGGTATATTTGAGAATCCCTGCTATGTTTGGAACTCGTTTGTTACGCTGACTATAACCAGATACTATTCTCCATTTCCTCAGTCCTTCATTCCCGATCACTTGTTTTACAACTATCTCTTGCACAATCTATTTTAAAATCCTTGGCACAAAAGGATTTGATATAATTCCAAGTGCTACCCTGTCTTTTAACCATATAATTGCTCCCCAAATTCACATGATTGGGAAGTCTGTTTTCTGTCACATATGGATTGATAAGGTTGCCTTCTTGCTTTTTCTCTTCCAGAAAATACTATATATCTTATATCATTCTTTCTGCCTCAGCATCATGCTCCACACTCAGCCAGGATCTTTTGGGTTTCTTCTTTGCATGTCTTTGTATGTCTTTCCATATAGCACAAAGGAATCAAAGGTTTTATTTTTTAGTCATAGAACTGGTATACTACTTTTGTGGGAACAAAAATTTTATGACCAAATTAAAAGAGCCTCAGAAAGGAAAATCAGACTAAAAATTAGAGATTAAACACAGCACAGTCTAAGGATCTGTTTACTCAGAGAAGGTATGCCCTCTTAATTACAATGTTATAGGTAAAGCACTTTGTCTCCTATCCCAAACGTGGATTTTCTGAATGCTCAGCCCAGCTGTGCCACTATACTCTTATTCTTGTACAGAAGAGGAATTAATTATGCCTTTGAAATTATGCTTCCATTGTTTGACTGAGATGGCCCCTGAATAGCTGAACAGATTAAACCACATCTGTATCAGGATAGCAATTGTTTATCCTTTTAAGATCACAAATGACATGAGCTAAGGATAGAGGAAAATAGCATAACTGAAAAATACACAGAATGGACCCCTTGCTCAGTCTACAACATTAACCTAGGAACACGCTGCACTATAAAGCTAAGAAAACCACTAGCTCTGTCCATTGTCAGGGTAGTGTTGCCAAGGCTCAGAGAAAATAAATGTTTCAGCAGACCCATATTAAGGACTCTCAGCCCTTAAAAATAAATCAATTTAAAAAAAATAAATAAATAAATAAAAAAGTTATGTCAACCTAAGGAAGATGGAAAAAGCCTTCTGGAACAGCACTGATCCTACCTTGAGATGGAGTAAAGGAGTAGAAAGGGACAAGAGTGGTGCAAAGATCAAACAGAATGACTTGAGAGCAAGGTACCCTGCTGCTGTGAAAAATCTGGGTTTGGAAAAGAAAGGGAAACAGAGGGACTGCTTCTTCTGGTAGAGCCTGGCCTTGAGCCACACCATCATATGTCATTAGAAAGAGAAGCAACATCAAACCTGGCTTCTCAGGGCTTGGGTACCCACAAACCAGGAAGCAAAGACAGAGTTTTTTGTTGCTTTTCACAGTCTTATAGGCAACTTCGTACCCTGCCCATATGCAGACACCTGATCACCTTCAGATCTCAAGTGAATCCATTTCACAGATAAACTCTTCCTGTAGGAGACATCCATGTATTTTGAGTGAGTCTACTTAAATGTAGTTGTATGTAGGTTTGGAGGGAACTACAAAGAGTCAGGAAATGGCTTCCTTTCCTGGCTTCCTCTCTACAGCCATTATTTTCCCCACCCTCATCCTGCTGTAAGGTTCAACAAGATCTACTGGGAATTTAAATGAGGTCAGCAGCAATGCCTCTCAGCTGAGGATGGCACTTTGAGTTCTATGCTTTATGGGAGCTAGTTTAGCTGAAAGCTTTGTCTCTTCAACCCCAAATTTTCAGGGTTTCAATATGCAGCAATGTCAAAATATCCAATATAATTCAAGGGCTCTTTTATTCAGCATTTAGTTACAGACCAAATTCTAGGAAGAGAAGAATTTTAGCTGGCCCCTAGAGTACAGACATCATCAGTTTTATGTCCCAGAAACTCTTAAGGAGCATATTTTTAGCCTGTCTGAGCTTCTGTACCATCCCTGAAAGGCATCCTGTTATGAAGTAGATAGCAAGAAATAAAGCACGTGCTGCTGACATACAAGGGCCCAGAGCTGTTATTAAAAGAAGTAAATCCCCCTCAATCTCCCTCAGCCATTCCTTTCTTTCTCTTTTACATAAGGATGTGAATTCAAAAAAGATCATTGCAAAAATACATGCTGTAAGATTATCATGGCTGAGGCATAGCAAGGTAAGGCTACATTTATATGAACAAAATTAAATGGTATTAGGGTGAATTCGCTGGCCCATTGGAGAACATCCAGTACAGTTTCACCTTGTCTGCGTATTCAAAATCCAAAATAAGTTAACATATCCGATCTTTCATTCAGGATTTGGGTTTTGACCATGCTAACTCCCAGACCACAACTGAGAACCATTTGGGAGACTCTCACATGACCCCTGCAGAGAGTAAATCAAATACTCTGCTAACAAGTTAAGATATTATCAAATTTCAGTGCTTGCTGTTAGATACCAGCACTGTTTAATACACTAAAATAGTTACAACCTGAGTGGCCACTACAGAGATAATCCAAACAGGTCTGGGGCAGAAATCATAGTGATGCTGATCACAGATGCCATATGGGCATCTACATCATTCTTTCCTCTAAATCAGGCTGTCCAGCTGGGCTTCGCTTCCCATAGTGTCCTGAAGCAAAACAGTGAGAAGGGAAGCTGTGCTGCCCCATGGGAAGTGCCATCTAGCATGGCAAGCACAAAGCCTTGAGGCATATAGGCACATGTGGTACCCAAAATAAACCACACAGCTAAATGGAAGCTCATTAATTACCACTATACATCACTTTAATCAATAAAAAGAGTAATATTTTGTTGAGACGTTGTCTGAAAAAAATATTAATTTGTCTTTAAAAATATTATGATGTAAGATTTCTTGTTTGTTTTACATGTAAAGTGTCACGGTAACTGACTGACACAGGACAGAGTAACATGGCCTAAAACCTTTCTCTCTATGGCATCCATTAATCTTACAAGGTAGATGAACTTTTTTTTTTCACTTTCTCAAATTAGCTGCCACTTTCCCTTCAACTCTTTATTTTTCTGAAGGTTCTAATTGGTTATATTTTAATCTTCTTCTGCCACTGTGAAAGAGATTTTGTTAGTTATCCTAGTAGACAGAACAATTATATATGGCATATATTGGGTTAATTTCAAATGAAGTACCTATCAAAATACACTTCTCTCATAAAATACACACAAGCTCTACATTGCTCTCATTCTATAAAGCAGGTAGCCTCATGTCTCCAGCAAAAATTAAACACTTGCTTAGAGTGCAACCAGGCCTAGGAGTTTTGCTTAACAGAGGTAAGCTCCATTAACACCAAAAGGACATTGGCTAGTGAGTCACAGAAGAGGCTCTTTTTAATAGTGTTGTT
Organism: Aythya fuligula; assembly: GCF_009819795.1. NCBI lineage: Eukaryota > Metazoa > Chordata > Aves > Anseriformes > Anatidae > Aythya > Aythya fuligula. The sequence continues at coordinate 104,485,004 of NC_045561.1, read as the reverse complement.
TTTAAATGGTAATGGAACAATGTGAGTTCAGCATGTGCTCTTTTGTTTTGGTGAGTCAAGGCTGTTGTGTACTGCTCAGTCATTCCTGTTCCCAATGAAGTGTCCCAGTCAACTTACAATGAATCCATGGAGCTATGAACAGGAGCAATAGCTCTCTTTTCTTGAAGCAAATAGAATGAAACTAACAAAAAAGAGGAACAGAAGTATGCCCTCTGCCCTACTGAGGCTTGGAAGAACTTTAGTACTGATTTCAATGGGCCTAGAGTAAAAGTCCTGATAAGTGCAGCAGAAAACCAAAATCTGAATGGTCAAAAGTGTTAAAATATCTGGAGTTAAACAGGAAGAAAAAAGGAATAAAACAGATGGAGGGAAAGTCCCATCAAGATTTTTTTAAAAATGGATCTACTCCGTCTTCTTGGACAGACTTTGTATAAAGAGATGGATGATGGAATATAATTCAGTCAGATGGAGTCCAGTGGTTTATAAGTCTTTAGCAAGACAACACTGGTGGATAAATAGCAATTTATTTCTGAAATCTTTATCTTTTGCCCAGAGCAAGGGTGCATAGTGCTGTGCCTTATACTGATTACTTTCTAAAATATATATGGAGAGGGAACAGATAAGCAACGTAACGCAGATAGGTTTCTGTTTAACTTAATATCAAAGAATGATTTGACTGTCATAAGCTGTCATAAGCTAACTTCTGAAATTGCTCAAACTGAAAGATATGATAGTAGGGTATCTCTGGGCTTTGACAAATTTAGTTACTTCCTTTGAAAGTCAATGAATTGAAATGGCCTGAGTACCTTTTCCTGTCTCCACACTGTTTGCCTCTAAATCAACCAACCTGCAAGGTTTGGAAGAGAAACGGAGGAGCTCTGGTCCCATACTGCAGTGGAATGTAGACAAAAGAGAGAATCCTTAAATGTATAAAAGTTTGTTTCTTTTTGTCTTTCTTTCCCAATACTCCTTCTTTCACAATCAGCACTCAAATATGTATATTGATTGGCAATAAAGTAAGTTAAATTCTGCAAAGTTGGTTCTGTTTGTGACAGCGATGTCCTAGTGTTTACTTCAGTCCACAACTCTTCTCTCTCTTCTTTCCTGTATTATCCAGACTGTCCCTCTGGGTGCAGAGTGTGTGAGTGGCAGTGTGGGTGTTTGGCTACAAGCCAAGGCCAACCCACTGCAGAAGCGTTATCCATCAAGATGACAAAATTCAATTTTGTCTATGCTCTGAAGAAGCCTAAGATTGGTTCAATATAATGTTCAATTACTATGTCTCCCATGTGATACCAAGGTATTTGGTGATTCAAGTCTTTCTTATTGAGAAAGTGCTTTTAAATTAATATATTTGAGAAGAAATTGAAAACTGTTCTCATTTTTATGCTTTTGTGCAGAGGAAGAGATGAAGATCATACTTCAGTGTGATTGCTTTGGGAGCAATGATCTGACCACAATATTATTCAGATTGGAGTCTGTGCAGAGCCAAGGTATTTGGTGCTAAAAAGACACATCATGAAAAAATAGCACATTCATGTAAAACACGGGAGAAGGCAATTTCTCAATCAAGGAATTTAAAGAAAGCAAACCTAATGGCTGAATATCTCCCCACTATAGCTAAAATAGTTTTCATCATACCTCCAGGTAGTAGGGAATATTCAATATCATGAAAGTACCATTGCAAATTCAACTGCAGAAGATGATAAATGCCAAGATTTTAACAGTATATGTTGCTAGAAAATCTGATATTTGTTTATTTATAAGAAAATCCTATCAGTAAGGGAGGCAAGGAAATTACAAGATTCAGATCAAGGAATTGAAGTATAGTTATTTTTCTTGTCACATAAAATATCAATATTAGTTTATCTTCTATCATTAGTGTTCTCATAGTTCATGTTCTCATGTTTTAAATATTACACTGTATCTGATTGTAAGACATATGCAAATCAAATTGTCTGTCTTGAAGATCTTTTTTGTAGATCAGTTGTGTATTTAAGGTTAGATGGAAGGCATCATAGAAATGACTGGTTCTTCATCATGCAGTAGGTCCATGTTGGAAACTAATCAGATTTGCACATCCTAAATCACTATCAATGCCTCAGTCTCAAGAAGAAATGTGCATCCATCTTACATCATGTTAATCTGATAAATTTTCTATCTGATAAATACACAATTGCCTCTGGTCCAGTTCTGTTCTTCCGAGTGTAGAAGCAGACCTGCTGACTTGTGCTATTGGATTTTTTGATGTGGGTACCTTTACCCAATAAACTGCACTATGTCTACCAGTGCATTTTATAAAAAGCCAGTAAACATTCATCAGATGGAAATGACTCACAGTCTTTACTGATTAGGTCATATTTGAGCCAGTGACCTAGAGCTGAAGAGTAATGACAGATTAAATTGTTTTCTACCATACAGCAAACTGTCATATGCCAAAATACAGTTGAAAGATGCAACTTAGCATACTTCAGTATTATAATAAGCAATTATCTGTTGTACCTTTAATTCCAGTCAAAGTAAAATCTTTGACAGTTCGCTACTTATGAAACGCTAACCAACCAAATGGTTAGGGTGAACTGGGAATGCAGACATTTGCATGCTAAGATCAACAGTGATTTTATCTTCTTTTTCAACAGCTGCAGAGTTTTGTCATCATACAAAATGCTACATTTTGTCTTCACAAAATTTGTTGATGTTAAAATCTAGAGACAGAAGAAAAATCTATGAAAGAATTACAAGAAATGTTGTTGCAGTTGAAGCATTCTTAGTACAATCAAGTCTGCTTTGTGTGTTTTGAAGCATTCCCAAATCAGGATTTTATGGGTTTTGTGTTTTTGGTGTGTTGTTTTTTGTTGTTGTTGTTGTTGTTGTTGTTTTTTGTTTTTGTTTTTGTTGTTGTTGTTGTTGTTGTTGGCTGATTGTTTCACAGACTGAAATATTTGATAAATGACTGCAAAAGCTGTTAACCAAATGATCAAAACTGTTGTTAATAGTGGCTTTCTATATGGCATCCATTGTAAATTGAAGTGGAAGTTGATGTGATTGCAGTAATAAACTTCTTAGGAAATCCTTATAGTACTTCCCATAGTTCAAAAGGAGGATTGCTGGGCCTCACAGCAATGATATTCTCCAGATCAAAAGGCCACAGATCTGCAAAGAAAGAGCTACTTCTCTGCCTTTCATATGTAACATGCATTCAAATCTGATTTGCATTCGGGATGGCATCTGAATTTTCCCTTATATTCACTTACAAGGATATTGAAAGAAAGTAAATTTGGTTCAGTTTTATGCAGACCTGAATATAAAGCACAGCTGTACTTGACTCCTCATTGTTCTCCTACTGAAAATATTCTCATGGTGTTTTTTTCAAGAGACTTTGTGTGCCAGCTGCAGTTTTCACACTATTTCCAGTAAGAATTAAAAAAATAAATAAATAAATGTTTAAGTCCTATGGTCCTATGCAGCAGTGTATTGTGTGAATATAAAACGAAACTCTTGTTACTGTCTCTCTTCACATTTTAGCATTAATAACTCCAATTTCTTTTGCAAACCAGACCACAGACAGTAATCCTTATCCAAGGGTGTTGGCTAATCTCCCTGGTACACTGGTGATCGGAATGCAGAAATACCTTATTTCATACCCTGAATGTAATGCAGAGATAATAATTGGAGACATATTTTCCACAGGAACCTAGGGTAAAATTTGTCATTTCAGTGAACTAGTGGCTTTTTCCAGTCATCATCAGCCTCTTCCAATCATCACAGTCTTCTCAGAATGACAGAGAACAGCCTTACAATGATGTCAAACCAGCTTCTCCAGCACTCTTGCTCTGTGGACTGGTGTATGCCCAATTTGTTTCTGCCAACACACCGGTAACAGTAGTACTAGATGATCGTAGTCATAATAATATATGGTTCATTCTGGACAACAAGAGTTCCACTATTTGACTTTTGATCCCTGCTGCTACATCCATATACCATTCCCTGTGGTCAAAAAAAAAACAACTGTTTTCTCTGTTGTTGCCCAGCTGGGAAGGTGTCAGTCCTATTCACCTTATCTTTTAACACAGAGGTTACCCAGGCACATAGCACTCCTCTTCAGCACAGGCCAGGAAATGCCTTTGTTTTGGCACAGCTCTGGATCATGATGCTTCTATTGTCATGTGATCTCAGGTCCAAAATGGATTCTAGAAACAAAACAATCTCCTATCATCTTTAAATATTTCATAGGCATGCTGTAAATGCATCCAGACAAAGCTGGTCCCACACAAACAGATCTCTGCCTTCAAGGTTTTTCTTGCTCCAAACAGCTGCTCCTTCAACATGTAAAAAAATATCACAACACTTACACAGAGTGATGCATGTTAAGGGCAAAACCAAGGCAGCAGGAATGGCAGTTGACACATGTTAATGACATCTCATGCTGCAGTGCTGGAAGGAATTATCACACCAAGAGTCTTACCAGAGTTGTAAGAGTTTGTCCTGATAGAACTGAAGACCAGTATTGTCAGTTCTGGACATGCAAACACAAATACAACAGAACCATTTTCAATATTAACATTATCAGCCTTCTGTTCTCCCTGTCCTACTTCTACCACCACCAGTGGAAAATCTTACTCTTTCCTCTGTATTTCTCTGAATGGTAGCTAATCAGAGAATATCCCTGAAACTGAGCATTCAGTTTGACAGTCTTACTTACGAATCTGTTTCTCAGATGCTGAAACCCCACTGAGACTTGTATTTCAGTATGAGTCATATTTCATCACAGTATGTTAATTTAGTTATTCATTTCCATTGAGGGATTGTCTTATAGAACACGTCAATGGAAGCCTTATTGTTTCCAAAAGAATATTATGTCATCTTAATGCAGTTTAGATCCAGTGCCTGCAGCTGCCTTCTGTTTAAGACTTGTTTCATTTAAGTTTATAACATTCTGAGAGACTAAATTCCCATTCATAGCTGCTTGGATCTAAGTCTTTAGTTTTATTATTGATGTGATGCAGCACAAGTTATCCCTCTAAAAGCTGTTCTCAGCTGAATGGTTAAGCAAAACATCAATCCGGCCCCAGGGCTCAAAGCTAATCTTTCAGCTCATTACATTTTAAAGATTGCAAACAGTCAGAAGGCCTGGAATTTATGTAACTTGGGTTATATACAGTAAAAGCATGTAAAAGTTATATAACTTAATGTTCATATCAGATGTTGAAAAGTAATAGGTAAATCAGACACAGGAACATAACAAAAAAGTCTCAGAGGAGTACTTGTGGTTATCCTTTGACTAAACACACACAAAGAGCAATGTATTTTTGCATGTGATTAATTCTCTCACCATTTCAAAATGAAATGCATATTTTTCCACTACTTAACTTTTAAAATAGCTTTCTCCTAAGTACTTCAATAATACTCTCAAATATTTGCAAGTTTAAATTGAGTTTATGAACAGGCTAATTAATTTTACTCTCCTCATTATTTGAACATCGGAGTTCCTATTTACCTGAGCTGTTGTGCAGTGTGGCTGTAGCAGTGTTACAAATAACACCAAGATTTTGTCTTAGAAATATCTAAGTTCACAGCCAGATTTATAAGTACAAAGGATGAAGTTATGCCAATTCAAAAACAAGATCACGAATCTTTTGTTTGTGCCTTTGTTTTTACCTCTTAAGACACATTACTCAGTGAATAGAATTGCCCTATCAAAATGATCCACAGTTTCTGCATTTAATTAAGATTAGATATACCTTCTTAAAAGTATGAGATGAATGAAGAAATTGCTGTGTGGTCCTCCAAGCTGCACTATTATGGAAGCCAAGAGACAAGTTCCTAGTAATTCTTTCTATCCTTAAACTTTATAAATCCCAGCCTGACGTCCTCCATGATTACTAGAAAAAGTATAGATATATATATTTATTTTTTTTTAAGCTAAGCCACTTATAAATTATGTCCTGCTAGGCTGTGGTATAATGCTGTGGCCTTCTTCCTGCCTAAACAGCCCACCTAATGCACCAGGAACTGCTGTTCAGTGAAATTAATATATAACTCCACCTTGAAAGGAGCTAGAACTGCTGGTATACACCTCAGCCACAGTACAGCACAGCTATCTTTCCCATGCTGGGCATGCACTTGGCCTGTGATATATCCTAGCAAGCAGGCTGTCATGCTTGTACCTGGATTGCTCCACTCTACCAGAGCCTCAGGCATGCAGAAACAACCACCAAGGTGCTGGGAAACAGAAGGGTCTGAAGATCAATGCATAAAATGGATGAAGAAATCATGTTATAGTTAATCCAATAAATTATAATTCATCACATTTTTGTTTTTTAATTTCTCAGATGACATCAATACAGTCATTTATTCCACCAAAGTTTGAACTCTTAACGAGCACCTAAATTAAGACTCATCATCTTTATGGGATTCTTGCCTCCTCGATGGGAAATAAAAAGCTTTTACAGAGCTAAACCCAGCTAAAATCCAAATCGATTCCCAAGACCCTTCAACTACGTTAAAATCTATTACCACAGAGCCCCTTCTTCTGGAAAAATAAGTCTTGTGCTTCAACAAGACCATCCCTAACAATATCGAGTGAAAGATTCAGCAACGGATGTTGTGGCTCTTGAGGTTTCCAGTGTTTTTCAGGCTGTTTATCATTATATTCACCCACTCACAAGCAGAAAGCACCAAATTCCAAAATATTTCATTTAAAATATGACACCCAATGAAACCTTTATTCCCTGGACAGCCACAAACAAAATGCATCTCAGTTTTTAAAAGTATATCAACAGATCTGCCCACTGAAGTCAACCTCATGTAAAACAGCTCTCTAACCTCCTACTTACATTGGAATCAGTTTTGGAAGGATTAGAAACAGATCTTTGGCCATTTAGATCTTCTTAGATACCTGAGAAGGATAAGAGTTTTGGACTTACAACCTGATTCTATTCCCACTGAAGTTAGTAGGAGTTTTGCCATTAACTTCCAGAGGAAGAAGATGAGGCCCCAGACTTTTGAGAGAATAATGCAGCAGTACTTAATGGTTCATGCAGACCTCCTGAGTTGAAAATACCTTTGTGGCTCCAAGTTTCCATCTACCTTTCCTGGATAAACATGGACATTTAGTTCTCTATTTCAAATTGTTTCCAACTAACATTTGCAACACAGTCATATTCCCTTTTTGTCTTCTGTTAAAAAAAGAAATACTTAGCATGTTCCATGATGTTAGGAAATGCCAAGGAATCATTCCAGCAAGTAAAATTTCATACATCTAGCTGGCTAGGAAGAATAAATAATGACCTTTTCCACATGCCAGCAAATATAAAACGTTCATATTTCCACAGGCACAAGCTTAATGGCCATCTGAGATGTCTGATTCGTTTATGATTTGAGCACTGTTTATAGGAGTTGACCAAAGAATTTACTTGATATCATTGAGGAATGCGAAACACATGAGTAAATTATACAATGCAGATACCCACATGCAATTCACCAAAAGTGAAATAAAGCACATTTACACTAAGAAAATAAATTTTTGCACACATTCTATGGAGTCATGCTACCCCAGTCTCCATCCTTTCAGATAAATTCTGCAATTTTTCTGTTAGCATATTATGATATCAGATTGGAAGCCTAATCTAACCAATGCTTCTTGTTCTCTTTATAGCAGTTCCTTTTCTGCTCTTCATCAACCTGTGTGTAGCGCATATGTTTATTGTAGGGCTGCTACCAAGTGCAGGCCTCATCTCATGAAGTAACTGCTGTTTATATGAGAAACATTAGTCCCTTATCCAAAATAGGCATCTAGAGCCATTGGAGATCGATTGCTTGGCTGGCAGATGCTGTTGCAGAATGGTGTGGAGCTCTGCTGATCAAGTTCTATATTTGTCTAACTTGAGCAGATGTCTTGGGCACATCTCAAACAGCATTAAATACTCCATCTGTGCATTGGAAACAATGGACAAAGATCTAGGTTTTTATGTTAAACCTGAAATTTAAGCTCCTTAAATGTATCCATAGGGTCTCACCATAATCAAGGCAGGTACCTCTAATAATAGATTCATCGCATCTGTTGTACACGGTTATCAGTGGGTGCAATGCATTAAATTCTGGAAGTTAACTCTCTCCAAAGGCTATGGCTATGTTTCAGTTAATGAAGTAATTAAAGCATATAAACGTTCAGCCTCTGGTATACAATTGTATGTATCATTTAATTGTTAGCACGCTCCCTGGTGTAGTTTTGGCCTTGGTCACCTAGCACTCTCCAAAACATATTTCAGGAGCTAGCACTGGCCAGGGACTCTTCCCAACAATGACAAAAGAATGGACCATGTCTGATTTTATTTACTGGAATAGATGTAGCTTATATAACTAGCTTAGATGATGTACTTATAATTTCAACATGGCCCTAGCATAGGTGAGATGAATCCATCCAATATGACTGAAACATTCATAGCTGGCCCATGACTGCAGATGTTCTACTGAGGACAAGAACTTTGGTCCCACAATTCCAGATGAACCCAAGGATTGCTGGTTCAAAATCTTGTCTTAAACTAAAATGACTGTGAAAGAATTTCTCGGTCTTACTTAGAACTGGCCTTATAACACTGTTACACAAACAAAACCTAATAGAAAACACATCTCAAAAACACTGAATGAAGAGGTAAGGTGAAGAGTACTGGATACAGTATGTACTGCTATGCAACAATCAAAATGAAAGCAATGTGTTCATTTCAGTCAAGTGGTATGCTTTTTGAGATATTTGTCTATTCATCCTTTTATGGAGCAGTTGTCCAGTACTGATATACAATTTCACCCTAAAACAGATATGCCATTATACATACGATGTCTAATACCATGTTATATAAACAAGTGTGCCATGATTAGGACACTTTCTTGTGTACTTCAGCTGGCTGCTGGAAGTTAAGCAGGACAAATGAAGGCTACTGTGACTAAAGGAAAATTTTCATATTTGTTCCTAAATTAAAGATTGTCATGCAATATGATAGACAGTATGTAAAACATGAGAAATATATTTTCCTTTATGATCTCTTTCACTAGCCATAAATACATTATTTCCTCTATAGTGACTTCTCAAAGGCATTAGGCAATCTGGATGTAATTCATTTGACTTATATTTTGCAGGGTTTTATTCTCCTGTGTTATCGCTTTGTCATAAAGGGACTGCATAAAGAGCATCTCAGAACACAGTCAGACTTCAGAAGGAAATTTTTTCAAAGCAGTAAGCTGGCTGCTTATTATGGATTATTATGTGGAACACAGTCAAAAGGTACAAACAATCTGAACGTCTAGCCTCAGTTAAGTGAAGAGTGGGACTGGTTTCATGGTCAAATACTTATACTATCTGGAACAATTTATTTGATTCCTGGAAGAGCTGACTTGGACGCTGAGATTTCCAAAGTTCCACTGGACACTGTGGAACTCACTGTGGGAGCAGCCACAGCCTGCTAGCCAAAAAGTTAAAAACCTGAGGTACTCTTACTTGTGGTAAGCTTTACACACTATGGCAGGTTTCACATGACTCAAATGAGTCATGACCTATGGCCAAAACAGTACTTGTAGTCAGTGGTACAAAGTATGTAATTGTGGTTATTTGGCTTCTTCTCTCATCCCAGCTGTAGCTGTAGGTAAAAGCTCTTGATGATTAGTTATAAAATGTGCTTTAAGATTTCCTGGGATAAAAATAATAATAATAATAATCTGAAGTGATGTAACATTCACAGTCATTGGTGCATTTAGTGTCCCATAAACTTCACATAGCTTTTAGCTCGGACCCTGCAGGGACATACTTTACTAAGTGGGCAGGGAAAGTAGGCAGTCAGGAGGTGATTATCATCTTTACATAAGCTTCACGTCTGACTGCTGGGAGTAGGAGTTCCAGCTGCGAATGTTCAAGCCACTGTCTGTGTTGAAGTTATGTCATCAATAATGTAGCTCTTGGCTGGAGTAATTTCAAATAATAAAAGTTTCTGTAGTTTGTAAAACTGGGTTTTGGATATATAGAAGGGAGTCTAATGTCCCAGTGTTGCTCTCCAAACAACATCTTTCACTCTAAAACAGTGTTAAGGGCCAAATTCTCTGTGTGGCTTCAACCCAGACTCTAACATTGCAGCTGCGAGTTCTACACAGGGTGAGTAGCCGTCTAAATATACTGGTCTTGAAGAGTGTACTGTTTAATTCACACACAACCCAGCAAGGAATGGCAATGGACCAACACAGAGATTGAACAGTCATAAATAAGCAAGAACATTTTATTTGTTTCCTTTTTTAAAAAACATCAGGAGTTTTCTTGGGACTTTTTTTTTGGAAGGTGACCTGGAAGAAAAAAAAATGCATCAGGTGAAATTAAAATGAGTAGAATGAAGCTTCATAATGCTTCATAATTCACAGTAAAGTTTAAACCAAAGAAGTCAACGTATGGTAAGTCTCAGAGTCACTTGTGGGAAAAATAGCCAAAGAAAGTGTAGGAGTGAGCTCTTCCTGCCCTGTAGGAGCAGTAACATTCTAAAACCATCACTTACTTGTGGTTATTGTATTCAGCTACCAGTACAGCTCCAGTACATGCAAGCATTGTTTTAATTTTCTGTGAGTCAAAACAATTGACCGTAACACTCTGAGACTTGCAATGTATTGTACATGTACATTGACTTTGCAGAGGTGAGATGCATTTTGTTGCTCTCAGATGGGATTTACTCTTCCTAAGTCAAGCTGTGGAGTGCTAAACAGAGTAAAAAACGTAGTGCTAGGGCGTGGGCATGAATGCTGGTATCCAGCCATCCACACTGTTTTTGTGTTGGCATGACTCTGGCATGTTTTCAGACAAGGCTGGTTAGTGGTCTTCCAAGCACCCAAGAGCTGACATGGACCACGGACCCTTCCATAGGTTAGAGTAGCCAGTCTGTTCTTTCAGAAGGGAAAAGGCATGAGAAACTGTAGCGATGTGGCCATTGTTAATTTGGCTCATATGGCTGTAGAGCTGGAGAACAAGCCCAGGCTCTGCTCACTTCATTAGCTTGTGTCTCGTCTTAGGTGCCTTAACAAGCACAGAGATTCTCACTCTCTCTGAAAGAGTTTGAAGTATCCAGCTCTCTCCATGCAAGAACCTGCAGTATTCAGTTTGGAGTTCAAGTATTTCACTGAACACTCATTTGGATTAGGCAGCGAGGTGCACACCTTGATTTCCTAAAGCTGAGGAGCACCACATAGTATCTGCAGTTCCCTCTACTTCTCTGTGAGCACAGAAAGTTTCCATCAGAAACCAATGTACGGCAATTTGATAATATCAATGAGTTCTTAATAGCAGTGATATTAATTAATGACTTATTAAGTATTCCCAGTGCAGAAGAACATGTTCAACACAATAATGAGTCTTTTATTTGAATTAATTATTATAATAAAGCTGAAGATTTTCTTAATTCAGAACAAATGGCTTGAACAAACTGTATCATGTAGGCTAACATTTTAATTGAATAAGTAATCCAAGGGCAGAGCACTAGTTAAATTTAGGGACTCATGACCTTATCATTGCTTGAATCTTCAGAGTCACTTACTTCTAACATATTCTTGTACTCCGCTCTCGACTTTTCAAAAGATTTTCTCAAGATTTAAGAAGTTCTGGTTTTAATATAGGAAGAGCAAATGCAAACAGCAGTTTGTTTTTTACTTTATCATTCTGTTTTACCAACCACCACAAACTTCTCTTGGCACCAGACATATCTCCAAGCTTGTCTCAGCTTTAATCCAATTCATAACCACAGCTATCACTTTTGACAGGCTTGTAGCCCCTACTTATGAGCAGAAACAACCACATTCATTTGGCTTAGGTCACCTCCTCCAGCAACTGCAGTCCTTTTTGTTAGACCAATAGACTGGGAGGTGCTGCTCTCCATGTGCAGACCAACATAGGATCCATCTAGACAGGAACCTTTCACTGATTGTCCTGGAACCTGAGCACTCTGAAGGAAATAGCCAGAAGACACCGCTCAGTGCCTGCTTTGTCATTCAGATATTTTCATTAAAGAGTGGTGTTACTAATCCCTTTTTGTAAGGCAGTAAATAAGGTATTTCAAACCTTGCAGCAAAAGTTTTCCACAGACCCATTCTGTTTTCCAGTTCTTCCAGTGATACGCTTGAATTTGATTTAGGAAATCACTCAGACTTCATGAAATACAACATCAAGACAAGGAAAAGTGAAATCAACCACTGTTCCTCTTTTGGTATAAGGCAACTGTGGGAGCCTGAAAGAGGCAGGGAGGGTCCCAAAAACTGATAGCTAGCTTTCATAATTCCTTGTCCCACCCCTGAAGACCCAAAGTGCAGCCACTACATCTGCTGGAAAACAACAGTATGAATGAGAATTCAGAGACAGGGTAGTGGCAGCCCTGGCAGGCTGTGTCTTCTAGGGTTCAGGAAAGATGGAGATAGCTTTGCAGACAGGACTGGTCCTCTCCAGCTCACCCAGATCTGCAGCTCTGAGGGACTGGGAGAGAGTGAGAGGCAATACTACATAACAATATTACAGAACTACACAACAATACTACATAACTTGCATGGGGTATGAGGGCAAGGAGGAAAGATTGTGCATTGTTACTGGGGAAGAAGAGTCATGCTGAATCTTACTAGGTATTTTTAGTAATCAAGACACAGTAAAGCAATATTTCCACTAACATGTATTACTTATTCTCATTCTTTGAATGTGGAGACCAGAAATTTTCTAGCTTTATCATCACCATTCATGTAGATTCTTTCAAAGTAAAGCACAAAGGAACTCCAGGGATTTGTTGAGGCAGATCAAGTGTGCATGGTGTTATCCTTTCCTAGGAATGAAGGGTTCCTTCCAACAGGCGTTGGAGTGATTCAGTGAAACTCTCATTGTATACAGCTTAATAAATCTAAAAACAAATAAAAGGAAAGGGTCCAATGCCTTCCAGCACCTTAAAGTCTGAAACAAAAGCTCAGTGGTAGAATTCAGTTCAGGGTAATTCAGCATAATGCACAGTCCTGTCTAGTTTCTGAGGAAACATAGACAATTTATCTTTTACCAATGATATTTACAAGTTCCCCTGGACTGGAGTCAGCTGAGCCTAACAGAATGCTCCCCACCCTGAATGGACATCTTCTGTTTTCTTTTTTCTTTCTTCTTTTTTTTCTTTCTTCTTTGTTTCTTTTTGTTCGTTTGTTTTTTTGTTGTTGTGGTGTTTTTTTTTGTTTGTTTGTTTGTTTGTTTGTTTGTTTTAAATTAACTCTTCAATTATGTCAATGATTTCTTCACTTACTTGTGATCTCTGTAATCCCAAAAGTCTGTCATTCATTTCTTCATTGCTGCTAAGCTTCAACATCAGCTGTGAAGAGTTCTGCCTCTCAAAGGCTTTGGGAGATATGGGTTTAAAATATAACAGCCTGAAAGAATAGAAATGAATTCCCTTGCTTTGTGAATTTTAACTTCTTATCCATAATATGTGAAAAGTGGGTAACACCCACCCTTCATTATTTTAAATAAAAAAACATGAGACTTGTCTGTATCTAGAGGGACACTGTTGGAAGAACAGGGCAGTAGGCTGTGGTTTCCAAGTTCATATGCAGCATACCAGTCAGGCAGGCATGAATCCAGACACGCAAAGTACAATTCATCTTGTCCATCTTTAGATGTCTCCATAGCAGGTGGATGTCCAAAACTTAGCTGCTTTTGTCAAGTAATAGGCATTTCTAAGGATCTTCTTACCTATTTTACACATCTTCTGTAGGACAAAGTGAGGTCCCAGCTTCTCCCCATTAACTATAAATTAAGTCAAGAAGAGCACTTAAGATGTAGGTATCTAAAAAAAATCTTGCCCACACTTCATTTTTCATTCATTCTTCTTACCCATTAAAGACTGGCAGCTGGGAATTCCATTCTGAGAGCCAAATCTCTCCCTAATACTGCCTAATCCATGGTTACAAATTCCACTCTACAATCCAGCTACCTAGTAGATAAACCTGAAAATGCCATGCGTCACTGCAACAAACCCTTCTGTGGATCCAGTCTTTAAAGCTCAGATTATTTACAATCTCTTCCCTAGTGGCTTGAGCTCCCACATCTATCACTCTTTCACTTAAGAGAAGGCTCCAAGGTACATTGCAATGGAATATCCAGCACACCACTAAGTCTCTAAGAAAAGAAATTCAAAGAGAAAATCATTCATATCTGAGTGCCCACCATGGTCAGGAGTGGACACTACTTACACAAAATGGAAGGTACCTGCAAGCTGGAGGATAACCAGAAATCACTAACCTATTGCACATCTGGGGGAGATTAAAAAAGAATGTGCTGAGATGTCTTTTCATTTCCTCCTGAGGAAAAATACCCCATCACTCATAAAAAAAAAATAATTGGCTGAAGATCAGCTCAGAGTCATGTCAATTAAAATAATAATAGTGGCAGCCATCAAGAGTTTTGGTGTTCAAGCAGTTGTAACCTAGTTCCAAAATTAACAGCCCAATTAAATATATATATATATATTTTTATATATATATATATATATATATATATATATAAGATATAAGATATAAGATAAGATATAAGATTTTATATATATATATATAAGATATATATATATATATATATAAGAGATAGAGAGAGTTCTCACCTTCTTAGGTATTTTCATTTGAGTCTGGCTACAGAGAAGTTACAGCTGTGAAATAACAGTTTGTGCCATGAAAAATGTCTTTTCAGTAACAGTATAGGAGACATCCCAGAAACTCCAGTTCCTCCTTGCAGTCCCCTGACACAAAACACAAACCCTCGCATGGCCCAACTGCTAAGGCCATCTCACAGGGGAGATCATGGAGGAACCTTGTCAGCTGTTATTGATCATTAATTTATTATCATATTTTATTGTAGCATTCCTGCTTCATGACAGATAAGCTGTGTCAAGCAATTTATAGTTTTTTTGAACTCAGAGGCTAAAGTAACAGTGGCTATTAAATAGTGCACTGTTATAAAAGAAGCTGAGGCCCCATAAAAGAAATAAAATAGGATGAAAAGTGTCTCCACAGATCTTCATCTCATCTTCCACAGTCTTATACTAGTCCACTGATTTCTGATTAATATCTCATTAAAAGTGTGGCAAATTTGGAGACGGAAAGTAAAACCTGTGTTAAAGTGAAAAGACTTGCCTAAAACAGATGACTTAATCTTTTTCTTCTATGGGTAGGTAAACAAACATTTGATGATGAATCAGTATGGTCATTAAGAATTGGCCTTAAGCACCTTTATATTGACAATCTGCAGTTATGTGAGAAAACCTGAGAAATCTTGAGTTTCCTGTTAAAAGTTATCAGTCTTCCAAGAACTCTTCTGGGCTACTTTAAATAAATCAAATTATTTTCCTTTGCACATGCATGCCTGGGCAAGAAAATAAATAAATAAATTCAAATACATTTCATGTGACACTTAGATACTTAAATTAACACTATTTAAGAATATTCCACGTTACATTCCATCAAAGGAGATATTGGTACAATTTGTTTTTGTTTTTGTTTGGGGGGGTGGGGGAAGTGTCTTATTTTATTTCATTATTTAAAGGAAAAGTCAAAAGGGTTTTGGTTGGACTGTCTTTTGTGTGTGTTTTGTTTTAAGTGTGAAAACAGATGGATTTCCCTTCCCTTCCCTTCCCTTCCCTTCCCTTCCCTTCCCTTCCCTTCCCTTCCCTTCCCTTCCCTTCCCTTCCCTTCCCTTCCCTTCCCTTCCCTTCCCTTCCCTTCCAAGGCCAGCAAACCTTCTTTTTTGCATATGTTATTGTGGGAGAACAAATTGCCCATACCACTATTGCCAGAATTGCAGGCCTAAATTCAGCATCTTTGTAAAGTAGTAATTGCAACAATATTCAGTGAGCTTTGCTTTGCATACGCTTTTGGAGTTTTTTCTCCAGTAATTCAAAAATGAGAGCTATCTTCATCAGCATCCACTGAAATCCCACCAGTGTCCTTTCTCCTCATCCTCTATTTAATGCAGTGAGGACCAGCAAAGACACTGCCTTCCCACAGAAGTTTCTACACAAACATCTTATATTTCAGCCCTGCTGTTCATGTCTCTATGTGTTCATGATTAAATGAAACCGCTCTTCATCTTCCTTGATGGTGTCCTAGCTCTGTGTTGCTCACATCATTGTGCCATATGTGCAGTATGGATGTGTTGTTCCTAGTGTAGCTGTTAAACCCCATATGCTTCGGTCTGTGGGAAAGAAAATATTATATATGCAATCAACAGGTTATTTCTCATGTAAGTTTGTCCTTAATGCATTAAAATGGATTTTCCAGTGAGATTTAATATTCATCATTCTTGATGTATTCAAGAAAATTCAGCAACCATGTTTAAATAAAATTTTCGCTCTAAAATTCAGGGGTAGTATGTGCCACTATGATATGGAAATTCCACTGAAAGAGCAACCGGTACACATGTGGAAAAGAGAAGTACATGGACTCTACAGTCAGTGTGTGTCATCTGATTTAACGTGTAATGCTTTCATGTCCCCTTTCTGAAGGTTATTTTGCTGTTGTATATTTCGGAATTTAGCGCAACCAAGTAGCAGATGACATAATTTAATTCTTTACCCTGGGATGATGTTTAAGGTTAAGTCCTCTTGTTCTAGAACCATGCACCATGTAATGCACTGATAACCTAGCACCTTCCCTATGAAAAGGACATAAGCAGTGAGATACATTACAGTAGGGAGCTGGTTGACATACCCAATAAGTAAACAGTACTCTGTTCAAGAAAGCTAATGGTGAATTAAAATTAACCCCTGACTGTTGTTTCCATGGGTACTATTTTAAGGAGTGATCCTTAAGGAGAGTCCTTAAGCTCAGGACTCTCTGTTATCTTTCAGGGCATGACCTTGGCTGCAGGCAGATATTACAGTGAAGTTGCAATTCCAGTGTGTCCAACAGTTACCTTTCCCTGTATGTCTTGGAACTACCCAAACTAAATAAATTATAAAAATAACATGGAAAAGAGCATTTGGAAATTTAAGCTGTGACATCCACGTTCTCAGTAAAAACACATGGTAGTTGTTTTTTTGTTTATTTGTTTCTTTGTGTTTGTTGTTGTTTTTCAAAGCCTGCTTTTGATTTAAAGATTGTAGAAGGTAAAATAAAGTGGTATTGCACAGTCAAAAAAAAATAAAAATGGACACTGCCACTTTTTTAAAGTGCCTACTAGCTTTTCAAAAATATCAATATTCACTGGTATCTTCAGAATACCCAAGTTTTTCTCTTCTTCCTTGGTGTGGCCCCCTTTGCATTTTTCAAGCATTCATTACATATCTAAAAACAATTAAAAGACTTCAAAAACATTCATGCAAAGCCATTAAGAGAGACAATGATCTAAAGTTTCTGTGTTGTAAACACTAATATAGTACAATCTTAATGAAAACCATCATTTCTTTTAGCACGTCAGTTCTGATCATTAGTAACACATGGATGGTGGAATAAATCTCAGGATCCATACGTACCCTAATGTTATTTAACAGACACTGTGGTGGAACATGTAATCAAGTTCTGAAGTGGCCAAATTGAATGCCATCATGACCAAAAGCAAGGAGACTGAAACATGGGTTTAGCTGAGACGTACAGACTGCATGTGTGGAGAGCAAAATCAGCAGACCAGTAATGGCTATCCTTTTGCTCTTCATATTCTAAAGATGCTAGAGAAAACCATAAAGAAAGTTAGTACTGAGTAAATCAAAAATTGATCCTCAGTCTACGTTTAAATGTCTAAATTTAAAGAGTATCAGAGAGCACTTAACTGCCCAAAAATACATTCCCCAGTGTGATTTTGGCTCAGATCAGCCAGGTTCATTTCAGGAGTTAGCACAGAACAGGCATCATTCTCAGTGGATGGAGCATACGGCACATCTTGTTTCATACATGAAGACATGTAAATGACATGGATGTGGCAAAATAATAATAATAATAATAGTAATTATGGTTGGACTACAAGCTAAAAAGCTGGTCCTGGTATTGTTTTGTTTAAATACCTGAAGATCAGTTTACTTAAATTTATCTCTGAACAACCTGGAAAGCTTGATACAGAGCAAGAAGAGAAGAAAGCACAAGGCATGCATGTGTGTGTCTGTGTACATTCACCCTCCATCCTGGGGGGGTGAAGGAGAAGGAAGAGAATAAGACAGCAACACAGGGCTGGGGACACCATCCCTGAAGAACTAGCACCAGGAGAATTTGAACAGCAAGTTGGTGAGAGAGACCACCATTACTTACTCAGCTGCTCACAGCTCAAAAAGCCTGAACAACTCACACAACCTCTCTTCAGACACATCAGCCAATATTTATTCTGAGCATGCTGCAGAAAAGAATTAAAATAGCTATTAAAAACAGGTGAGAAGCAAGAACTCACTCTTATCCCCCTCCATGACACCCAGGTTTCCCACCAAACAGACAAAGGCTGGAATTAAAAATGTAGTTTTGTTTGTTTTAATCTGATGACTTGATTTTTAGTTACTGGGCTGGGGGCAGGAAGATGGGGGAACTTTACTTTTCAGATCACTGAAAATGAGGTGAAGATATTTTTGCAATGTTTTGTTTTTACTATCAGTGATTAAAAAAAAAAAAAAAAAAAAAAAAAACAGCTAATGATGCAGCACATTCTGGGATTCTTGGGTACTTAGCAAGCTACAGAACTAGTGAATCATCACAGCAAAAGCATTACTTTCTCAAAGCAAGTCCACTCAGGCTGATCAACTCTGAGATCATAGTTCTGCAGTTAATGAAGGGTCTGATCTCTTTGGATGCTGAGGCCAGATGGAGACCACGTGAGACTGCCTTGGCAGGGACTCTGGCCCAGATTCTGAAATCTGCTTGCATATTAGATAATTCACCAGTGCCAAAGAAGGAATTTAAACATTCAGTTTAAAATATGTCTATCTATCTGGTAATTTTACCAGAGTCCTAGATTCTCAAGTGGACTTGTTTCTAATCTGGCCCCTCAGGTAAAAGACCTCCTTGCTCTAACAATGGTGAGGGAAAGAGTAAATGGGAACAAGAACACACTCTTGAAAAGTACACACTCTTGAAAAGTACATTGACAGAAGACAGCATTTCAAGCTGTACGATAACACAGTGTGTTAAAATGCACCCCTAATACATTATTTGTTGTGTGACTGAGTAGAAACAGCATATGCAAATTGATTTGAAGCATGCGATGTAATTCCCATGTATATGAGCTGTGCAAATGGGAATTCAAGTTTGTTATGAGCACTGACTGAGACACAATCTTTGGTTGTTTCATTTATTTTTTTCTAGCTCTGAGTCATCAGTCTCACTGCCTGATAATAAATTTGAATGCGAGTCTGTATAATACTTTCTCATTCTCAATCACATAACCTCTTGTCATCATGTCATTTCCAGGGAAATACAGTTCAAATCACATCTTGCAGTGATGAAGCGAGAGATTGCTTTTTTTTTTTTTCTGGAGGGGGAGGGAATATTTGTCACCTTAATAACTTAAAAATTGATGCTTTCGAGAGCTGTCTGTGTCAAAGTTTCATTGAGCTTGTGCCATTTGCCTGGTGACTTTCATCTTCATAACAACTGAGAATGTGCCCACCAGGCTCGTGAAGGGGGACACAACATGAGGAAGTGAAATGACACTGCAGATATGCAGATATTGAAAAAAAAAATAGAAGATGAATCACCTATTTGTAGGACCCAGTGCTGGCCATCACTCCAATTTTGAGTATACTCTTCTAGAAAAATGATGGCAGCTTGGAGACAACTCTTCCTCTTGTTAGTCTATTTTTCCCTCATACATTCTTTCAAGTGGCTTTGTGAAGCTTTGAGCATAAAGACAATGTATGGCCTGGAGTCAGCTCTGGGGGATGTATGGTGTATTTGCTACTAGAAAACGAATATTGTATGTGGGATGACAGATCTATGGACAGACTGCCTGTTCCTTGGAATAATCCTGAGTCTGATGTAAAAAGAAAAAGATGATCAACAGCTCCAGGAAATATTCCCAAGACTTTCAAGTCCTAGGTTTGAGAAGCAATGAGGGGACAATAAAAGCAGCATGGATTGGAACTGGCAACTCTGAATGACAGCTATTGTTCTCCCTAGATGTGTGTCATGAGAGCTCCAGGAAAATATTTTCCTTGAGAGCAGTTTAACTCTGCTTGCACACACCCTAATCTGGTAACCAGCAGGGTTCTCGACATTTCTGAAGGGATGTTGTGCTTACAGAAGGAGGAAAGCTGGCAGCTTGGAAGGGAGAAGCCTGTGAGCAGCAGAGCACGTCCAGCAGAGCCAGGGGTGCACCTTCCCACCCCAGTCACAGACACAAACCTGACAAACACACTTAACGCAGCTACCGCAGCTATCTGCACACAGTAGTGGAGACAATCTGCATTGTCTGCCCTGGCATACAACAATGAATGCTGCTGTCCAGGTGAAAACAGGCCAGCTTTGAGCTAAGGGATGGGGAAGGCCCACACAGGGCATCCTGATATCTTCTCTGGAGCTCATTGCCAGTCCAGGAGGTGACAGTGTCTGCAATGTCCTGGAACCCCATCCAATTTCATACACCAACCTGGAGCCCCTCAGCTAGCAGGGGAAAGTTCCAGGTTTCAACCATTCTCTTAGAAAAATGTCAAGATGCTTTTGCCTGCCCCTTAGACCACCACTGAACTAGTTAAAGATACTCTTTGCTCCTCTTGATAAGGCTGTGCTACACTGCACTGAAATTTAGTGACAGCAACTCTTAACCAGATTACAAGAAATCCTAGCTAGTGGTGACTAGATCAGATTACTACAATTATTTGTGTAACATTAAATTGATGGACAATTTATGCACAAAGAGCATGACCTCTCTCTCTTTTTCTAGTGCCCTAACCACTAACACAGATGATGAAACATCTTCTTACCTCTCATTTTTCTATCCCCACAACTTTGGAATTTCTGAGTGTAGGCCACAGACAGGATATGGGATGGGAGAGATTCCCTGAGGAAGGGGCCAAATGGACAGAACAATGGTTGGAAAATGAATAGGACCAGAGAAAGGCCAGAGGCAGAAGCAAAGATGTGGTAAAGAGGAAGACAACTACTGAGGAGGACATACTTGGTCTGGAGTTGGAGACAGGTTTCAGATCCCATGAAAAAAGGTAAAGCATCAACTCAGAAGGGCAGAAGGTGGTAATAAAGTGAAGGCAATATGTAGAGAACTACCATAGGAGTTAGGGGGCCTCAGTTTAATAGGAGAACATATGAAAGCAGGAGGAAATGGGGATGGTAGAGTCGTAGCACACCCTTCTTTCAAGAACTTGCTAATTTATGTCTTATTCCTCTGATTTTCCTAAAATAATTGTTGAGACACAGTAGCAAAAGTGCATGTCTCCATCGCCCCCTAGTGCCAGGTTCTCTCAGGAGATGCCTGGCACCTACGAGTCCTTTGACCACACTATGAAAGAGGTCTGAAAAGCCAAGGTTTCTTGATAACCTGCATAAAGGGATCAAGAGGAGGAAAATCGGAGATCTTTTTCCCTCATCATTAAAAATAAACACAATAAATTTCATCAAAATACTAAAGTAGATATAGAGGAATGCAAAGAGCCATGCGCTTGACTATTTAAGAAAATGTCAGCAGGTAAATGTAATTCACTACTGTGAACGTCGTGTACTTTATCAGACTGTACCTGGGATTACTGATGTTCATTTAGCTTTTTTTTTTTCTTTTTTTTTTTTTTTTTCCACAGACATTGAATGAGACGTGAGTGAGAGAGAGGCTCCAACTAAAACAAACAAACAAAAAACTTTCTCACTTTATTTATACATTTATTTATATTGGAAGTGCAAGCTTATTCTCCTTCAGGATTTAATGGCCAACAGGAGCATGGAAACTGGGCAGTGGAAGAGATTTATAGACTGTTTTATACTCCTTTGATCTTCATTTTGGCCGTGTTATTTGGATGATTTTGTATTTGGATTTAGTTTTACTTGCACAGGCTTGGTGCTAATTTGCAGAATACTGTACATTCATGTCCAGTACAGAAATGCGTACTTTCAAACTAATGTTTATGCATTTCGGGTAGTAATGTGGAAACTTTAAGGAAGGTCATCGCTACACAGGGTATATTCCAACAGGTGCAAATTCCTGGTATTAGACTTATTGCTGAGATTTGGTTTAGTTTAATACAGTCAGACCTCTGCTAAATCACAGCAATTCTCAAAATACCTTTAAAACTTGTGGCACAACCTGTTTGTTGAAACTGCCTACTCTCACACAGCTGTCTTACCACAATTGCTTAACCCATTGTGGAGTTCCTCTACTTCTTCCCAGAATCTGCATAAACTCAGATGTGAGGATAATTCCTGCTCCTTGGAACCAATTGGGAGTCAAAAAGTGATACAAAACTGTGTATCAGTTTGCAGTTTTGACCTATTGCATTGGTGGCACCCATCTGGAAAGCAAGAAGCCTATGTGTCCATGCTGCAGGCCCAGAGCTGACCTTCACTGGATGAATAACAGTTATTGGTCATATCCAGGCTCTGAGTTCCCACTCAAACATTGCAGATTAAATAGGTACTGTTCACTTTTGATCCCTAACACCTCTGCTGGAACACTGACATTCCTTATAGATGTAAAGCCAAAAAGCCAAACAGGAATTTAACCATCCTAAAAGCCACTGTCCTTTCCTGATCTTAAAATCACCAAGCAGGTGAGCTGAGGTATAAAGACAGCTCAGATGATAACTTAGTTCTCCTTTTGCCTGAGAGTTGCCATGTTTTGTTTTGTTGTTTTGTCATTGTTGATTATTTATTTATTTATTTATTCATTCATTTTTACAAATATAAGGGAATTATCCCAGGAAAAATTATTTTTAGAGATCTGTCTCCAAAATAGGATGCACAGGATTTAACAGTCAGAATGGCTGATGCACTCTTTGAAAAATGTGCATAGCCCCAGTGTGTGTTTTATAAAACTATGTTTAACAATTTATAGAGCTTGAACTGGCCATGCACACTTTATTAAGTATGTGGAAACAGCTGTTCACAATTAAGGTCTTTATTCTTCAAATACCTACTACTGGGCACAGAAATGACTGCTATATATAATCCAAGCCAGTGATCTATATCTCCATATAGACATACTCCACAGTATCCTTAAACTGCTTCTCTATATAATGTTGTTAGTTTTCCTGCATAGTAAAAAAGGGAAACTCAGAGCCTAATTTTCCTCTCGTTTGCACCAACATGAATCAAGGCAATGGATCTGTGCTGATGAAAGCAGATGTAAAATAGAATGATAGTCACATCCCTAGAGCCCATTTTAATTTTTGCGAGTCGCATATCTAAAAACTAAAACAAACACCTGCCAAGCTGTTACCCACAAAAAGGTCAATCCTTCAGAGAGCAGCAGAACTTCTCTTTGTGACAGATCTCTTTTCCACAGGAAGAAGGAACTGTGTGTCACCACTATTACGCATAAACCATGGGAACAGACAGCAACAGCCTGGTCAGAAAGCTGCTTTCCTTGACTTTACATACACCTTTTCCCTTGGCATTATTAAAATATGCAGGAATGGAATATTCTGTTACTGCTGCAGAACAAGATACGCAAAGGAAATGGTTTGGCAAGCTTGTTTCCAAGTGTAAAGGGCTGTCTTAGTTCCCAGTAGCCCTGCCAATGAAATTAAAACTCTTCAAACAACACTCAAGTTGGTCTTTCCTCAGAATACATTTAAATGTTCCTAAGCCCAGTAAGGTACTTCCTTTCTTTCAAATTCTTTGTGTCCAAATGTCAATTACTAAGGATGAACGTGTTCCAACAGATCCTTAATACAAAGCTCAGGAAAGTAACTCCTCATGTTTTAGGTGCCTCAGACATTTGAGGGCTGATACAGCAAGATATTTAAACAGGTGCTCAGTTTGAGCAAACACCAGTTCCATTGGATGCAAAAATAGTGAAAACCTGGAGCCAGAGGTTTAGAGAGGACACATGTGCTAATGCCCAATTAGTAAGTGAAAGTACAGTCTCATATCTGTTTACAAAATGTGTCAAGCCCAGAGACAGCACCCATGGAGCACCAGAAAAGCAGGTTTTGCAGCATGCCTTTCTTTTTGTGACCTGCAATAGTCCCTGCATGCACATGACTCTCTTTTGGAAGTTAATCCCAGAAGGACATGATAAACACAGCAAACACCTCCCAGCAGAAAGCTGGTTCCCAAGCAGTATTCACTATGAGCTGTTTGGTTTGGGTTTGTGTAATGGCATGTGACACATCAAGAAAAGTCATCAGGCAAGAATATTTTGGATTTCCCATTACAGCCTGAACATTTCACTGTAAAAATGTATGTGCTTGAAAAGATACTGATCCAGTTATGCAGAAATCTAGATCAGATAATAGACTAATAGGTAGTAGTTTAATACTAGCCACATGTGAAGCACTAGAGTGCTAGAATGCTAGAGTCTGAGCACAGAGATTGAGCCAATCAGTGTTTACCCAACTGAAAGCATTAGGCCACAGTAATTAAATAACTAGATGTTACTTTGTGTTTTTCATAATAATTTCCTTTATTTATGAAAACTATGTTTCGTAATGGTGGAGATTAATATCTCTTTGTTTGCTCCCAATGGGCTGAAGTCATGTGAGAACTGGTGTTTCTTTGAAAGGAGGAAATTGGAGATTAGCTTGAAGGTTCTTGGAAAAGCAACACAAATCTTCATTAGGGCAGTAATGAGCATTAATGCACTGTAACTAAATGTTCTGTTTACCCTCTTCATGTTAGAAGCAGGATGATAGATGGAGACCATTTCCTTTTTCTGATTACCATTGCAATTCTAATGAGTTTGGTGAATAAATACATGATTGAACTGATCATGGAAAAAAACAAGAGCATAAGGCAGTGATTTGATCATATAACTACCTTTCTCCCCCTCGAGACAAAGTCATTTAATTTTAATGGCTAAGGACATGGATGTTACACAATGACAAAAACGTTCATATTTCTTCCTATGAATTTTGGAGAGAGGCTTTTGCTGTTTTCTCTCTATCATCAAGAGATCTGTTCTAGATGAGAGACCTCACAGGAATAACCTTCACTTCTATATCCTTGCTCTTTCTCTCACTCTTTCTTGTTTTGTACCATCCTCCTGGTTATACTTCTAGCATCTTAGTTGCATATTGTGAGGTTATCAGTTAATGTGCCAAACATGGTAGTGCTCCACTAGTGTGCAGTGCTTAAAAGAGCTTAAGAAAATTATGGGGTTTTGACACATGACAGAGGTCTTAAAATTATTGTTCCTTTGTAATAACATTTGAATGACAAGCTGAAGAAATGTGTCATAAATGACTACATAAACACACAGAGATATCGTCAAGCAAAAAACTACCTTAAGATTGTATATTTGTCAGTCACTTAGACTAAAAAGTGTTCAATATATGTTGCAATTATCTCTATGTTGAGCCATCAAGAAATAATGTTCTTCTAGAAAAAACAAAAACAAAAACAAAAACAAAAACAAAACAAAACAAAACAAAACAAAAACATAGTCTATAAGGGATAGAATTGTTTAGTATAGGCACTAAACAGTAGCCACACTACCCAGCTGTACGCTGTAATAAACAAGAAAGTAATTATAAACAATGACTTTTAATATGTATTTCCTTTCATTAAACCATTTCAAAGATAGATTCATTTAAAAAAAATGTTCTCCAGTATAGCTTTAAATGCTAATACGTAATCTAGGTTAGTTGCTTTTAAAGACAGAAGATTAATATGGTAAAATTTCTTGTCTCATTTGTATTTATTTCTAAATATTTCCTGAATTATCTTTGAAAATATGAAATCTAAATAGTGTACGTGTATCATCAAAGCATTGTATTGGCATTCTTATGTGAATAGCAGTAAAGTCTGTGCCTCCTAACTCATATGCAAAGCACACAGCCCAAACACAAGTATCAGTTCCTTTCACTGCTACCTGTTGTCTTATAACAACAGCAAATCACAGGCAGCCATGAGTTCTGGCTCAGAGACTAAGTGGAAGCAGAAGAGAGAACAAATTAAGTTGCATTGCACAAGTTAGGAAACTCCTAACTCCCATTTGCCTCTATGTCCTATCAAATTCTCTTTTGTGGATGTATAGCAACATGCCCGCATGTTTCAAGCTTTATCTAATGGCCCAGCACATTCCCCTACTTTCCAATTCTCGGTCCCTTAGCAGGGCTGCCAAGGGTAGCAGTGCCAGGAATGGAAATCAGCCCTTAGCCAGCCAGTCATCAGTATTCACCACATTCCCAACAATCTTTGCATATTTAATTTCTCATGCATTTGGTTATGTCCTGGGACTGGCCCTTTAGGCTGGGTAATGGACCTGTGCTTTTGTCCTTGAGAAACCATGTTGAAGACACAGTGAGGCAAGCAGGTGACTGCCCCCATCTGTATGCAGATATAGTGTGGGGATTTTTTTACAGCATCAGCCAAAGAAGGAAAAATAGCCTTTACACAAAGATTTTTATTTTTTTTTGTCTCAGTAAAGGCATTTAATCTTGATAGAATTTCATTAATAAATATATCTCAGCGTGTTTTATGGCCCAACATCTCTTACAGAATATTAATGGAAAAATCCCTCTGCAGGTAAATACCAGTTCAGCCATGGAAAATTACATTTATACAAACAGCCACTGTTGTGGAGTTAGTTCTTGAAGTGATCAAGGAAAGCGTGACCCAAGTGGGACTAATTTGGCCCTTCACATATGGCACATAAACCTATGCATAGGAGACCACTAATCTGGGGAAGAGGCCAGCCTAGCATTAATTGTGTCTCTAGGCTACACATTCTTCAAGTGATGGAAATGAAAAAGTACAGATGTCATTTTGGCCCATGGACAGCTCCCATATTTTTTTTACTGATGCCACAGAAAAGCTGATCATGAACAAAGAGGCTAATAAAAAGCATATAATATAAAAGTTCTCAAGTTTAAACAATTCACCGCTTCACACCAAAATCTCTTAAAAAAAAAAAAAAAAAAAAAAAAAAAAAAAAGAGCAATGGTCAAATTTATTTTTTTCCATGTAACTCTTGCAGCTAAAAAGTTGCCATATTTTGGCTATAAATTTCTCCATAAAAATGGCACCTATTAATATGAATTTTATATCATATTAAAGTACAAAAAAGTCATAAAGAATTATACCATGCAGTACAATTTTCCTTTGTGTTTTGTCTTTCCTGTAAACTATGTCCCCAAATCATTTGCAGAATGAAATCATGCTATTTAATTTTATGATTTATATTATTAGTTTATATAGCTATCAGGCCACGTACCTGGGGTTCTCCATAGACCTGGTCTGAATGGGCCATGCAGTCACCTTGTCTGGTCTCAACAGACTTGGCAGACAGAAGCTGGGCCAGCCTGAATGTTTAAGAAAACCCTTCTTGCCCCTTATGCCTTCCCTCTCTCATCCCCATAACTGTGGCTAAGAATTAGTCACAGTTGCCTTTCTTCAGGATTTATTAGCCTCTCTTAAGCTCTGCTTCCAAAAAGCAGAAGAGAAGTCAAGTTCGAGGACTGGAACCCATTTAAATTCCACTGGCACTTACCACTAAGCAAGAGTTTAAACATTTATTAAGGACAGAGCTGTGGAAAGAGGCTGAGCACTGAACTCTCCCTGCTGGTGCTGCTAGGTAGGGCACTGCCATGTGTTGTCTTGCCATGCGTTGTCTTGCCATCTTCTGTGGCTCCTCTCCTGCTTCAGCAGAACCTCTTCATGGCATCTACACATGGAGCTCTGGTTCATTCCACACTCCAGAAGTATATTCGTGTGATGTTATCCCTTCAAGCATCACAGAAGATTGGAAAAGAGATTTCGTTCCAGTTTTGTTTTCTCTTGTTTGCCCAAGGAAGCCAATGTCCTCAGCTGCAGCATGGAGCAAGTTTTTTTTCTATATGGGCAGTCCAGGACATGTAATATAAAGCAGACATTTGACAATGATGAGACAGAGTCTAACAAAGCATAAATTTAGGTGCTAACTCAGAGCACCCTATCCCTGTCCTCTCTCAGCTGACTTACACAGAAGACAAAAGCAAAATTCCCACTGCTCTCAATGGCAATCATGAAAGCCCTTGAAGGCTTTCAACAGTTTTCTGACTGACCTGGCAACCTAACCTCTAACTATTCAGAAAAACAAGACAATTTTTTTTTCCTAGATTCATGCTGCAGGGACAGCTGGGCAAATCATTTACTTCCTATCCTGAGCCATCCAAGAGCACTGCTGCACAGCTGCTGCCTCCACCCTGAATGCCGTGGGCAGATTAGAGCAGGATCTTTGGCCAGGGGCCACAGGGGCAGTGGGGGATCGGGCGCCGTGACAGCAGCACAGGGCATGCAGGACCATTCAGCTTGCTGTCTGCTGAGGACAGGGGCTGGCCTGAGCCATGGGAGACCGACGACTTGGCAGGGGAAGAATGGCAAGGTGGGGTGAGGGGAGATGCTCCACAGCATGGGCTTAAGTTTTGGGGTATCTTTGAAGCTGTGGTCATTCAAAAATCCATTGGGTTGTGCCGATTCCTCCCTTTTTTAAGTGGTTCTCCTTCTGTGGAGCCATGTCTGAGAGACCTCTCTGCCAAGCAGAGAATACAGTGATTTAGTGGTAATGTCACTGCAGAAAAGTAACCTCCTTAAATAAAGAAGAATCCTTTTTAAAATCCTCTGCAATCCTCAGCCATTACAATCACGTGTTATATAAATGTATGCTAATATTGTCATTTACTTGACTGTGCCTCTTTCTCTTTTGATCCTCATTTGCCTGTCATCTGGGAGGGCTTGATATAAGTTTTTGCAGCCATATTTAATGTTAATTATTTAACTTTTTTTCTCTCCTAAATTTCTGGGTCACATGATGCTGCAGACTAAGGTTTACCTTTCCCTGGTGATGTGCAGGTCTGCCTGAAGCCCTTGCCACTGTAAATAGATATTCCAATGACGGCACAGAGATCACCTCTCAGAAACTGCAGCTTGATTTAAATTCACTCACGGCAGCTCCGCATCTCAGCTGGTGCCCTGCTGAGCTTAATTGGCCCTCTGAAAGTACATCTCCTTTACATCTTGATTATTTTGAATAGGAGGTGAGAGGGGAGGAGAGAAGGAGAGAAGTGAGGGGCAGAGCTGCAATGAGTGGAAAAGGAGGAAGGAGGAGTGGCAGTAGGCAAGTGGAGTGAGCTATGTCAATGTTTTCCTTAGAGACTGTAAGGCAGATCCTCAGACAGGAAAGAAATGCAACCAAGAATCCAGGTAACCACACCTCTTCCTGCCAGAAAGGGATGAAAAATGTTTTGGAATCAACCTTGTCAGTAAAGATCATTAATACTAGTAAATGAAACTGTGCCATGGTGTATCCCAAGGATATGAACGTAGCTGTCTATACTGATACATTTTGAGAATGGCTTCTGACACAGTTTTGGCCCGAGTTGGGGAGGATTCTTCTGAACAATTCCCAGTTGGGAACTGGCAGTTTTGGGGTTAGCAAAGGCCAGGACCCTTTCCCAGCAGGCAGTCTGGATGAAAACCACCTGTTTCAGATGGTTACTGAGTTCACTAGCATGAGTTCTGCTAAGCCACACAAGGACCTCATGGTCAGAAAAGAGGACCTGGTGCCATTCTGTTTATAGATGTAAGTTATGAAGCCAGTGTGTCCCGTCTTGAAGGGACACTGTGCTTTTCAGGACAAGGGATATCTTTATAGATCACTGAGCTTGCAGAAAGCTCTCAGAAAAGAAAAAAAAATAAAAATCCACTTGTATTCATAACACATTTAAATATCCTCCAGACTGAAAAAAAATAAAAATAAATCAAACCTTAGCATACCATTTCCTGGATAAGTGCTGCAGTCAGGAGGCTATTTTGAAGAAATTCTTCCCACAGGGACAGCTGAGGAAGGGTGAGCCCTCTGCAAGTGAGGCATAACAGCCCTGGGGTTGGCTTGCTCTTTGGCTTGTTCTCTACTCATGGTCCTCCTCTCTGCTCACCTTGGAACCTTCAGTCAGGCATGAACTACAGAAGAGGCTGAGAGGGTAGTCTTGATTGCAATCTGTGCATATTCCTAGAAGTCAAGGGCTGGATCCATATGAGGTCCAAATAATATGTCCTCCATGGGCTTCCATGGGACTACTCATGTTTCTGTGTCAGCATTTAGATGAGCTGCAGAGGTTTGGTGGGCTCTGTATCAAAATAAAGTCCCAGCTCCAGAACAACATCATATTTCTATCTACAAAGCCTTGTACTAGTACTGTACCTTCATTCTATCACTACTGTAATTAATTTCAGAATGTGTCCTCTCTAAACCACACTTCAATAGGGTTGTATTTTTGAATAATTAAGCTTTAAAAAGAAAATCTAATGAGACTAATGGCTATCAAATTACTAGATTTTGAAAATCATTGATTTTCTCATTTACACTCATACATGGCTGCTAAAATTAATTGATTTCATTTGCATATAGAGATTGCATTTGCTTTGACTTCCAGAATGTTTCTCTCACAAGTTTCTCATCAAACTTTCAGTATTCATTTTCATAAAAAGGCAAGTGATCCTTTAACTAAGCTCATTTGCATAGGAACTGAGACATTATCCCTCATCTAAATAAGCACTATTTTAATTATCCTTTTTGTTTGAATATATTTCATCCCAGAGTGCTCAGATATTTCAGCTGTGCTCATCACCATGGTATCTGAATACCTTACAAAAATTATAATAGAAAATTCTAACATCAGATTATTTAAAACCTTTTGCTTCTCCCCTTTTTTAGAGAAATTCTCTTTCTCTTTCCTACCACATCAGCTAAGCTGTCATTTT
This sequence comes from Aythya fuligula, assembly GCF_009819795.1. Taxonomy (NCBI): domain Eukaryota; kingdom Metazoa; phylum Chordata; class Aves; order Anseriformes; family Anatidae; genus Aythya; species Aythya fuligula. Next base: position 104,454,155 of record NC_045561.1, on the reverse strand, counting down.
TTCCACCCCTTGCCAGCTTTCCACTTTCTGCCTTATAACTTTCCCTTCTCCTGCTCCTCCTCTATCTTCCTGGTTGAATGGGAAGGCTGAGCTGTTCACGTATTTGGAAAAGGTTAAGGTGCCAAATGACTTGTCTTTCCCCTACTTTTAAAAGTAGCACTAAGAAAAACAGAAATTCTTTCCAAGAAGACCTATCCATAATAGCAGAGACAGAAATATAAAAAGAACTCCATATAATGATATGTCAATTTAATACTAGTGAAATGTGCTGGTGCTAACCATTTATTCAGACATATGTCTGTTTGGTATGAATAGCCAGCTTCCATCAACAGGAAAGATGCATCATGATCAGTACATTTCTCCTCATCATCTCTCTTCTATACCATACTTCTGATCATCTACTAAACTGTCTTCATGCTTCTTTCTCTAAAGTGTGGGATGATGCCCATCATTTCACAGAGTATATCAGAGCTTTAGAAAATAATTGCAGGGAGAATGTCTCTTTAACTGTCAGTATCTCCTCTTCCCTATCCTTTCCTCCTTTCAGCCCCCATTCTGTTTTTATTGGTTTGTTCCTGTTGAGCTGTTGTTCTTAAAATTTCTATGGACAGGAGGATGGATCAAATAAGCAGGGTTAAAATTATGTTCTGATTTATTTATTTATTTATTTTTGTCATTTCCCTCTCACTTCAAAGAGGGAGCCACTGCAGAAAACTGGATTTCTGGAGAAGCTGAGTTGTACAGACCAAGGAGACTAGGTTGTAGGTGGCCTGAGAGGCTGCAAGCCTCTGGCCGAACAGGCTGTCTCTGTCCCAGAAAGGGCTTGGAGGAACATCCCTGCAGTCAGTCATCAAATCAAGCTCTTTTGTATGTAAAGAACATGCATGTAATTTTTGTAGAGTGTGACATTTTGAACCAGTAGCTGTTTTACTGCACCACACAGTTTTATCCAAGGAATTAACTTATCAAAGGAAGAGACAGGGATATCCTGATGATCTCAGTCTCTCCTGACTCTTGGTATCCTAGATAATTAAGGCTGTATGGCTTGGCTCCCCAGTACCAGCAAGGAATAACATACGCTTGAATATCCATCCATTTCTGAGATCTCAGCTAGCCATCCCATTTTGTGAGGCATTGGTCACTAGTAATGTGGACTTGGAACTAGGAGATAAGCCCATTCTATCTACCATGTATAGTGATGACAAATCAATCCAGCTGGAGAACTGGAGGTGGGAAATGGCATGAAATTCAAATGAAGTCAGTGATTTCCTGCAGGTGGGATTTTCCAGAGTGGAAAAAGCCCAAATGATTGAACCAGTGAGAAAACCATGAGCATGTTTAATCTAGTAGATAATCTATTACTGCTTTAGGTTAGAAATGTATTCAAGTAAAATTTACATTAGGAAAAGTGTTCTGCAGTAACAAGAAAGCCTGAGCATGATTTTAAATGTGCTAAATCATGGAATCCTGAATGTTTTGATTGTCCAAGTGCTAGTGTAGTTTTTCAGTTTCCAAATCTTAGTTATTCTCTTGCTTTTCAAATTATTTTGCCTATGCCTATGCCAGACTGAATGCACTTTTTCTTGTCTCATCATAGCAACTAAATAATTTTGTTCTTCCTTGATAGACTAGCTGGGAATCCCTTGCTGTAGGGATTAGCCAAGGAGTCATGGTCAGAAGTCAAATGGGTAGGAATTTCTTTGGCTGCATCATCTTTACTGAGATGATAGATGTGAAAATAATAAAAATAAAACAAAAAATGCATTTGCCTTGCCAAAGGAGAGCATTCTGAAAATTATTCTCTGTCACTGTCTGCACTGTTTTTGAGTATTATCATCTGTGCTTGCACAGCGATGGAATATGAGCATGTAAGATCCACTTACCTAAGCTAAACAATAATTAGTATCAGATGGTCATCTCATTTTGCTACACAGGGAGTAGTTCTTAGAAAACCATGCATGCAGGTGATATGCCACAAAGGCAGATTGCATGTATCATAACAACAAATGCAATTAGGTGCCTGACCACTAGTAGTTTCACTGACATTTGGTTTGTATATCATTTAAGAGTTGGGTGACTTCTTAATATCCCTGAGTGCTCTGTAGTCTGCAAGAAGCATATTTTGGCATTGGTAGGGAGACTGCAGAGAATATCAATTTGAGCAGCTATTTACCTCAGTACAGAAACTTAAGGAGGGAAAAAGTTCAGTCCTATAAATATAAACTCAAAGTTCTGTTTCAACCAGATGCATGAAAATATGTGTAACCTTAGACTCAGGATTATTACTATTGACATTTTATTTAAGAATACTGTTTAAATCAGGCTTTAATTCCTGTGTTGTTTTGTTGGATTTGGGTTTTGTTTTTGTTTGCTTTTTTTTTGTTTTGTGTTTTTGTTTGTTTTCCTTTTTTTTTTCCACAACTCTCATGCACCCTTAGAGTGGTCTGATATGCCCTAAAACAGATTTGAATTTCATTTTGTTGATGATACTAAACTCTTTCTTTAGATTGTTAATATCAAAAGGAGAGGATTACTAATTTACATATATGCATGCACATTTATTTGACCAAAGTAATTCACCCTCAAAATAGATAAATTCCTGTCTGTTTTGTGCAGGCTTGCCAAGTGAATGAGGCCTGACAACACTCACTGCTCATTTGATGAGCAATGTTGGTTCTTATAGGTAGTGGAAGATATTTTATTTTTTGTATGTGCGGAGTATGCTAAACTAAAACGTATGCAACTTTGTCATTTCTAATAATGCCTTCAACAGGCTTAATGAAATAAACCATTGGTCAGTTCTGGCTCTACAGACAAAGAAAGGGATGTAGAACAATGGAACTTTTTTTTCAGATCAGAGTCCTAATAAGAATTTTATAAGTATGACTTGAAATTGTGGTAGCAAGTGCTCATATATTAGCACCAAACAGATCTGGGAAAGATTTTTTTCAATATTACAGTCTACTACAGATTGATTTCTTTACTTCAAGAATAGCAATATTATCAAGAAAGTAGTATGACACTTTCTTCTTAAAAAAGAAGGCCAGCCTGTGGGACTGTTTGTTTTTGTGTGTACATGCGTCTGTGAATAACATTGTTGTATCTTGAAATTGTTCTCTTTTGGAAAAGAAATTGTTAAATCCTGAATGTGTTCATTAAAAGCTGCAGGAAAACAAAATGAAGAACTAAATGAAGCATGAATACCATCCAGAAATTGCACTGAGGATGTATTCCAAGCCATAGATTTTAAACCACCTTTGCTGGTTTGGGTGCAATCCTTGTTTGGGGGCTTGTTTGTTTGTTTGTTTTAAGTGGAGTTTCTTGAAGATGTAATGGAGTAATGAAGCAAGGCATTTTAATGAACAGCACACTGGATGGCTATTGATCACCATGGACATCGAAAATTTTATATAGACAATTATTTTAAGATGTAGAAATCACCAAAAAATGTGTGATGTGTCACTATAAAATGGAGAGGGTGTTTTTTGAGTTCTTTCATATGGTCATGTACTCTACAGTAATAATGATAATGTTTAACACGTCTGGGTCATTCCATTACCAAAGTGCAGGCATTATGGACTGTAAATTGTGGTTTTAAGGCACAGGCTTGGCTAAGAGGAAATGTAATGGTCTAGTGCTCCAGCATGAACCCATACATGAGCTAAGCCTAAAGGCATCACTGAGGACAGAAGCACAAACCCATAACTGAAGGATTTTGCAGACGGCAGCATGTACTCCCCCTGGCTACTCTGTGCTCTGTCATTATTGCATCCAATGCACAAAGGAAGATTTCTAGCACAGGCAGAGTCGTTAAGGACCCTATCTATGGTTCAGTACTGCTCAGAGACTCAGGCAGTCATTTATAGCAGCAGAAGGGACAAGAAAGTGCAGACATCTTGAAAAGTTGTAGGAAGAGCTAGGACAGAGCATAATTTTTCTTTTCCTTAGGAACTGGAGGAAGAAAATAATGGATTTCAAGATTTTAGAACATATATTAATTTGTTTGTGGTTTTGTTTTGTTTTGTTTTCATTTAAAGTGAACTGAAAATCTGTGAGAAATCTGTTTTGAATGACTTACAATGTTTGATTTTTCCTAAATAAAATTATCTGTTTCAATTACAATCCATAATAATAATAATAATATGATAATAATAAGCTTTTCAAATTAGGTGAGAAAAATAGGTGAGAAAAAGAATGATTTTAGCTGCAAGAGGAAACTCATGTTCTAAAAGAGTTAAATCAGGCCCAAGAATTACGGGACAAAGGCAGAGGTGCAGAGGCAAAGGCTCTTCCCATGCTTTCACAATTGAAAGAGGTATAAGGAAAGCTTCCTGTTCCCTGTAACCATTGTTACTTAACCTAGACTTGACTAATGAACTAATTGCTAATGAAGTCTCTGCAAAAGATCAAAAGACACCCAGGGTCCCATGAGCAGGTCTTTATAATAATGAAACATTAACCAGAGTAAGATGGTTAATCTATTTTAGATGAAATCAGCATCACTGGTGATACAGACTCAGAAACCAGTTCTGAATTCTTTTCTATTCCTGGAAGTATGCTTCATTTCATATACAAGCTCATCATGGCTCAACTCCTATGTCTGCTTCAATCCATAACAGTTAACAGTGGGGTTCTCTGCTGAGAGCTATTTCCTATGCAGGATCTCCTATGTTAGAGCAGATTCTGTTCTGTGCTCGGGACACCAGAAAGATCAAGCTACTTCCAAAGCAATGAATAAATAAACAATCCCTTACTTTTCATTACCCTCATTATGGGAGGCCCAGTGTTCAGGCTCCTCTGTGCTCTACACAGCTGATGAAGAGAGATGTTGTTTAAGAAAAGGCTTTACAAAAAGCTCTCTCTGAACAGAAGCCACCTCAAATATTTCTGTAGGACAGGCTGAGAAGGATGTGTAAGATCTTCTTCCTAGGGCTGAGGTTCTATGCTCTGGGTTTATGGCAATTAGGAAAATACTTATCCTACCTCTATGTTAATAAGCGAAGCCAAATAAAGAGGAGGACTTCAGCCAACATCCTTTTACTGACTAATTCTGCCACAACTACATTCACCTTGGATCTGGGGTGTTTGGCTACAGTTCTCTCTCCTTCATGTGGGGATTACACTGGGACTCTCAAGCTAGGAATCCATTTCCTGATCATCTAGTGACATGTTAGAAGTCTGAGAGTATCTCAAAGCCATGGCTGCTACTCCAGAAGGATGCAAGTCTCCCGCAAGTACTTCACCACATCTGTGATCCCCAAAAATTCCTCAAATGGCAAAGGATGTCTCAAAATGCAAAGAGACCTAGGCAATAGATCTCTTCTTCCATGTTCATCTAATTTGCCCAGAGGCATGCACTGCTATCTACATGGTCTCCTGCCACTGCTGCTTCTCCTCCAGAACATATATACATCTTACAAAGCCTAAACTAGAAATCATTGGACTACTGAGAGACAAATAAGAGATTTATATTCAAGCTCAAAAAAATGATAAGGTGGTTCTGGAAGTAAATAAGGATCATATATTCCTGCCTAACAAGTAAAAACATTGTCAGGGTTCCTTAGTTTCAGGAAACGTAGATCAGTCTGCAACAGTAAAACAGAATGGTCAGCAAGAAAATCACAGAGATCAGAAACATTAAAATCAGTCAAACGATGCAAAATCCATGAACGCCTCCCTTCTAAAAATAGTCAGGACCTGTTAATTAATCTGTTGTTATGTAAATGGTGTTTCTGTCCAAGGAGGTAACCCGGTTTTAATTGAACAACTTTGTTGCTGGCAGTTTTGTTTGTTTGTTTGTTTGAAGTTAGGCTACAGATCCTTGTCAGCTGCTCTTAGGAGCAAAAGAGAAATGTTGCCTGCTTAACATCTGCTGTCAGATTATGTTGCCGCTGCTATCAGAAATGAATGCAGAAGACCAATTCAAGTTCCTGTCAGCTGTGATGCCTTTTGGACATGTTTCAATCAAGCAGCAGGCTTTTCTTTACACTTAAAGAATCATTAGAACAGCTAAAGTCTTAGGGAAAACACATTTTGATTGCAATTGTAAACTAATGTCTAATTCATTTAAATTATCATGTATTAAGTAAATATTTGAACTGCTTTGAGATCCATCACACATAATTGTAGCTCTATCTTGAGTTTAAATATTTCTTCCTCCTCTAAATTCTAATCAATAGAAGGCAAAACATCTCTTAGAGTTAGTGCTATGGCAATCTGATATGTCAGTGTATATGCCCACAAACTCTCTCTAAGCGTTATCTGATGTTTTGCATGTTAAATATTGATGGTTCCTACATCTCACAGTGAAGTTGGTAAAAGCGAATGATAAACCTAAACATACTTCAGATGGTTCATTTTCATGTGACCTGTCAGCTAAGGTCGGATTCTGCTGAGATGATGTCCAGACAAATCTTTAAGGTGCCCCTGGGCCGGCTATATATGGCACTGGGAGTTGCAATGTGACCCTATCTGAAATCTCTTCATGTCAAACAATTGTCACAACACTCTGAAATCTTTCACAGTGAAGAGCAGGGATGAATCAAGCTTGATGTTAGAGAAATGGCTGCATGGGCTCCTGTGTGAATCACCTTTTTCTTATCCAAGAACTCGTCAACAACTGCAGTTCTCTCATTTTCCACACAAAAAGAAGCAAAATGTTATGACACCTATTCTAGTAATGTAATTACAACATTTGGTGTTCTCCCAAAGCCTCTATTTCTAGAGCCAAGTGATTAGCCAAGTATCTCAGTTTTTAATCTTTCACAGAGGCTTCCAGGAGAAAACTTGGAAATGTTATGTTACCCCTACAGGCCTATAAACCAAAGACAAGTAAAAATAGTTAATAACATTTCCTCTTTTCTAACGTTCACTATTTTAAGCCTGTCACATGCCTTCAGATAGCATGTCTCATGGTATGGTTTCAGCTCTATTGTTGATGTAAATATCCACTGCCCACAGCTGTAAAGGGAACCCCCATATGGTGCGATTTTTCTGTGTTAAAAATTTGTGCTGCCCCATTTAAAGCCAATTCACCAGTTCAATCTAAAATAGTCAGCCTAAATTGATTTTGTTGTCAAAGGAAAGGAACATCTCCAAAGGACAATTCACCTCACCAAAAGACAGGTTTCTAAAACAAGTACCTCAAAATACCTGTACAGTAGACTAGTTTTTCTCTTTTGCCAAAACAAAGTAGAGGTAACCAGTTTACATTCAGTCAGCAAACTGTTAAATATCTAAGATTTACACCACATTGCATTTTGCTTTCCAGCTAAGATCTGAGTACTTAAAATCTTCCATTACTTTCCAACTCTGCACCTGTAATGATTCTGCCAACTGCACACAAAAAAATGAATTTTTCTGGTTCAGTGAAGTCCAGCTGATCCCATCACAATCACGTTGCCATGTTGTTTTCTTTCTAACCAGAATCCAAAGCCTTTCACCAGATGTACTTCAGACCTGCCACCATCAGAAGTCCGGATGTGCCAGACCCAGTCTACAAGGCTTACCAGGAAAGAAAGAAAGAAAAGTATAGGCTAGAAAGAAGAGCAAGGAGCCTCGGAGAAATGTTCAGACACAAAAAAAAAAAAAAAAAAAAAAAAAAAAAAAAAAGGCAGCTGCAAAGACAAAAATATTATTCTGTTCTCCATGTCTGGGAGCAGATAAGAAAAAAGCATAATGAGCTTAAATGACAGTACAAGGATGAGGCAAGGAAGACATGGTGAGCCTGGTGTAACAGGTCGCCTGGGAACACTGCAAGGCATCGTAGGAACAGGTTACCCTTCTGTGATTAACAAATCACAGAAGTCAAACAGACATCACTGATCTACCTTGGGCTAAGAGATGGAACATATGATTTTCTGAGATCCTTTCAGCCCTGCTCCTCCATGACCTTATGCACAAGCTGTCTGTGGACTGCATGCCTGGTAAGTGAGATATGGCCCAGACCTTTTGGATTAATAGAGCAAGTGTTGTGGGAATATATGAAAGTTGTACTGATTGAGCAACGCTTGGACGTGAGAACCCCACTCTTTGCAACTCATTAGTTGCTGCCACTAATAACAACAACATACTAACCTAAACCAAAAGGATTTGAGCATCGAACTGATTTTTTATTCTCTGCATTGTTGTTCAGGGAGAGATGTCCAGGGATAAATCCAGTAAAATAAAATAAAAAAAATAAAATAAAATAAAATAAATAAAATAAAATAAAATAAAATAATCAAACCTACGTATCAGGTACCATAACACCCAGTTTTTAGGCATGTGGCACACAGAGTAGAATTTACTTACAGTAGGTTCTTGCAGTTCCTATAAAGTTTCTGTATAAGAAAAAGGTACATCAAAAAAATAATTGTCTTCCCAATTTCCTACTAGTGGCAGTGCTAGCTGAAAAGAAATACAAAACAAAATGAGGAAGAGAGGTTGAAACAGTTTTAAACTCCAGACCTCCCTCAGCACAGAGGCACCTCAAAGCCTCAGGCAGAAACAGCTTTTCCTTGTGGGGTTTGGGTGCTGATTTCCACCCTCCCCCCAGCTCTCAGCTGATTTGAGCAGGGATTGTGATAAACCCAGGGGAGCACAACACATGCAGGGGCACACCAGCATAACAGAGGTGTATGCAGCTTCAGTGGCCCCAGGCTTACCTGTTTTATTCAGTTAAATCACATTTTTAGGCACATAATCTTCATTTAGATCTTAAAAATTCTGCATCTAAATCTACATCACTGTCCTGCAGATGTCAAGCACTCAAGTCCACAGACTGTTGAGGTCATCACAAAGAGATAACGTTGACATGCACATAATTTCTTGTTTGTTTGGTGTTTTTTTGTTTGTTTGTTTGTTTGTTTTTTCTTATTCTGACCACTGTCTGTCTCCTTAAATTGTGATGAGTAAAACAGAAGCCATCTTTCCAGGATGATGGGGAAATATCTAGAACATCCCATAGAAAAATAAAGCATTTCTCTGCTAATTTCTAGAAGGCAGTCAGCAAAGAAGCAAAACAGAGAGGATTCCTTTTTCTGACATGGAAGCATTTTTATTCTCTGATCACCATAATACAGCAAACCTTCCTTCTGCTTTCTTCACATTCAGAAAAGACGCATTGTCTTGTTCTCAGCTGGGATTACCAAGCTCTGATGTCCTGCTGCAGAGGCAAGGCAGGGCAGTTCATAGAGAAGCCAACACAAACTTTTCAGACAAACTCATCTGTAACCTTAACTAGGAAGAATCACTCCTCAATAATGTTAAAAACAAAATCAGAGCCAGGGAGTGAAAAAGGACGGGATAAATACTGTACATGCTGGAGAACTCCATCCCTCTGCTCTGCTGACTCACAACTTAAACATTGTACAAGTCAGGTGACATTACCACAGTGATAAATCTGATCCCTATCTACAGGAGAAGACTCCTGGGCCAATCCTTTGTTGAATACTGAGGAAATCATTGCCATATGTGAACATGTGGTGCCTTCTGACAAAATGCATATTTTCCATTCTTTATTGAGCTGTTTATCTAGACCAGAATTATGATAAACTGCTCAAGTGGTTCATTTTCCCAATATTCATATGGAACATATTAAAAATATGTTTCCATAACAAAAATTACTCAGCGGTAGAGCTGTGAGATCTCCCACACCCCTCCCTGCAGACGAGCTTCACAGCCAAAGTGGACACAAATGGCCCTGTTTGTGGCTTCCCGGCACTCAGTTGCACGTGCCAGGGAGGCAGCCCCACTCCTCGGCAGGGATGCACAAGGCCAGGCACTGCTTTCCAGAGTCTGTGAAATCTCTGCTCCCTGCCACAGTCCGGTGAACCCAGCAGGTTTCAATATATCGGATATAAGGCAGAAATTCTTCACTCGGGATGGTGAGGCACTGGCATAGGCTGCTCAGAGAAGCTGTGGATGCCCCATCCCTGGAGGTGTTCAAAGCCAGGCTGGATGGGGATTTGGGCAACCTGATGGCGGGCAGCCGGAGTAGATGATCTATAAGGGTCTTTTCCAACCCAAACCGTTCTATGATTCTATGATTTTATGATTCTCTGATATTCACTTTCTCCATTTCTTCTAATGTAGTTACTACTCAGTGAAAAAGGGAGTCTGGATCTAGCTCCTAAAAAAGACAATGAAGAATGAGGAAAGGCATTAGCTTTGTATCTACATGCCTGTACAGCCCTAGTCTTAGTCCTCAAATACAAAGGCTAGATATAGATGTAATAGATAATAGATACAGGTAATCTAATTGACACCTAACAAAACATTAGGCTAAATAAAATGTGGATATGGACATACACAGGAGGTCAGTCTGTTTGTAATTTGAAGTCTACCCTTTCATCCCAGCTAAGGTTTTCTGACATCTCTTATTGTATAGCCATGTTTCCATTTGCAGCTTGGAAAAAGTTTCAGTATTGGAGGCTGAGGTTTCACATTTGTCTTACCTAATTTTAAAAAATTATCCAAGAGCTTTTCAGAAACAAAGAGTAGAAGAAAATAAATAAATAGAAATAGAAATAAAAAATAAAAATAAAAATAAAAAAATAAAATAAAAAAGTAGTTGCAAAGCTTAGAGGCTCTTTGTTTTGCAGAAACCTTTTGTGAAGGAAGGGTTTGGGCTTTTGTTAAGATAAACCTTGTTTATTCTTTTTTATTCCCTGTGAAATACATCTACATCCTAAAAATGCACAAGTGTCTGACAAGTAGTAGTTTACACAAATCTCGTAAAGGCTTGCCAGAGTTTAATAGCTAAAATCCCCAGGCAGTCTCTCTTCACTGAGCATGTCCCTGCTCCTTACAAACTCTGTATGTGGCTGAACTGTACATGCTTCACAGCCACCGGAAAAATAAAATAATAATAACAACAACGAAAGTATTCTGCAGCATAAAGCTATAGGAAATAAATCTGTTTTCCTCTGTAATGGCTGTCCCTGCATGCCCTGGGCATCCTGCACACTGGATGTGGCTCTCTTGCATCTCCAGTCCACCCACTGCTAAACACAAACGTGGCAGAGGAGGGAGCTGCCTATGTCCTTCAGGGACAGGAGGTAGATCAAAGGCTGTGAGGAACAGGATGTAGAAATATGTGGACTTTCTGAAGGAGAAGACTAGGTCCAGATGCTATCAATGAATAGAAACTTGGACTGCAATAGTACAGGGACACTGCAGTTTGGGAAACCTCAAAGAGGGATAAGAGGTAAAGCTTGGGAATGGCAAGGTGCAGTACAGGTGCAAGCAGTGGGCATGGCTGTGCTGAGGGAAGACGAAGGACTGTGTGCATGCAAAGAAACTGTGCTCAAGGAATAGGATGAGGTTCTCATGGGCATAGACTGGTGGAGAGAAATAAAACTAACGGGAAAAAAAAAAAAAAAAGGGTTGATCAAGACTGACAAGATTTGGTAAGGGAAAAGGAGTATGGGAAAAGGAAAAGAGTGACAGTGGGGTGAGAATCACTAAATGGGACATTTCTGCGCTGGTTAATGATGGGCTAAGCATAGCACTGGGATGAGACCAGAATGGGACTGGAACAAGAACATACAGACAGCCCAACAGTTATGCATAAGGGGCAGAAAAGTGGAACGCAACCCTCCCTAGAACTGGAAACTTAGCCTAAAATCTTTCAGCTCAGTTCTTTGCCTGTGCTAATGCCCTACTTGTGTACCTATGTGAGGTCTGCAGCACCTCCATTAGATCAAGCATCCAAGCTCTGCCAGCTGCAGTGCTGCTTTTGAGCAGTACAATATCTGTGTGGGACAGCACATGGGAATTGCTAAGAGGAGAAGGTTAGCTCCAAACAATTTAATATGAACAAAACCTTGTATTGTTTGGTTCTCATAACTGGCAAGGGAAAAACATCATGAAGATAGAGGGACAGATGGTGCTAGACTTGTTGTATCGTACACTCCACGTGACCATCTCTCCTAGGATACTTTTCCTCCCTTTCCTGAATCATCTTCATGTCCCAGCCTCCATTCAAGAGCTTTGGAGGAGCCACAGAGCCTGGCAGGTAATTACCAAGGTTCCTTACCAAGGCAAGGTAATTACATGGTTCCTCTGGGACGAGGGGGACTCAGCTCTCCCATGGGCTTACCAGAAGAAGGACAAAACAAGAGGGCCAGAAAGTGTTTGGTTGTAATGAAGAAGTCCAAGAAGGAGTTGAAATCAATATCCAAGCACAGGGTATAATTTCCACTTGTTCATAACTGGAAATAACCCTGGTTTAAATGACTTGCACAGCTTCTCATGTGATCTGTGTCAGAGACAGGAATGAAATCCAGCTCTCCTGAGTGACATTCATCTACCTCAGCCACAAGACAACCCGCTTTCTCCCTTCTGTCCCCTGCCTCATTCATTTCACATCTTCCAACTTGTGTAACAAATGAGTCAGGGGACTTAACAGACAACAGATGCCTTCACAGCACAATTCTGATTCCTACCCCTGGCAGAGTGGAAAAAATCATGTGTGATTATTTAATTCAAGACTGTAACCTAAGGAACTCAATGAAAAATCACAGACAACAATAATTCTGGTATTTTGTTAATTTTTAAATCTTTGCCTCTGCAAATGTAGAAATTTTGTTTTGTTCTGTTTTTAAATCATTAGCTGTTGGGTGGATTTCTTTGTTTTGTTTTCTGGTATGGTCTAGCTTTGACTAACACATATAATCTGCCTTATAATCCCAGAGCAACAAGAGCATGAAGAGATATACTTGGGTTTCTCTTTTCTGATTCACTGTAGTCAAAAATGTGAAACCCCAGACTTACTGTGGTCCTATACAAAAAACACCCAAAAGACATATGTTATCCTGAATTCATACTTTTATATGTACTCACTCTGCTTGTACTGACTGTGTACATAAAATCATATTCTTTTCTGATGTGTGCTTTTACAGGAGCCCTTATCTTTGAGGACTTTGGAGATCTGCAGTCTGAACCTGTTGCAAATGTGATGCACAGTCCATGGAACAGATCTAACACTATGTATGTTTAATTCAGGCTAGGTTTGTTATGCAAAGCATCCACACACACACACAGGTTACACTGCCCCAGATGAGTCACACATTCATTATCTATTCCACTGGGCTGCCAGCATTTGCTGTGGAAGATAATAATGCAATAGATTCCCAGCAGAAAATTTCTCTGCAAAGGAAGCAAAACCATGTTCTCTGCAAAGGACATCACACCAATGCTGTCAGTCATGCATGAGTTCATAGAACTGGCACGTTCAGATCAGATGAACATTTAGATTCATACACTTCTAATACGCTTTTGTTCTCGTGGGCTATTATTTGGTTGATGATTCTGCATTCTCATTATGCTCTCTTCCACACTCACAATACACTCCAAACAGATAGCAATAGAAAACAACCTCAGTAGACATTTTCTTCCTGACTACAGATGTACTCACTGGATTTGACGAGCTACAAAGATTTTTCAAGTACCAATGACAAGGTTATGATTTCTAAGCAAATCCTTAAAATGTCATTAAAATATAGACTACCTCCCCACACTACCATTGAATCTTTAAGTATATGGCTATAGAAAATTCTCTGTATAATAAACAATGACATTGAAATATTGTGCCTTATGTGATTTGGCTAGGCTTCTTGACACTCCTTGAAGAGCTACTTGCTAAAGAATTGTAGACAGGGAAAGGACCGTACTGACAAGACCAGCTGCAACTTTAGCTACTGCCTCGCAACCTAAGCCTAACCTGACAAGGGGATGCTTTGGACCCAAAGCTCCATCATTCTGTTCATAAAGAGAGCCAAGATCATAGTGCAGTAAGCGAGTCTTCTCAAACTGCATGACTTTATCCACTGTTCGATTATGAGAGTAGTAATTCCTACCATTATTCATACTTTCAACATCTAAATTAACTTGCCAGTTTTACATGTTACCAGTAGTAAACTCTGAAGGAGATCTATTCATTTAGAAGACTATTCAAAGCTTAAAAATTACTTTCATTTTCTGAGATGATACCTGCACCACCCTTGGTAGCTATGGTTGAGACCATATATGCATATATATGGCCAGCAGTCTCAAAAGTCTCAAAGCCTGGAGATAGCGCATGAACTCTCCTGCCTGACTTTCCCTGCCTGGGGAAACTGCTCTCTCTCCCCAAACAGGTCATCACACAGGTGTGTGCAGGTTGGGCTCAGGTGCCAGCTCACACCCAGAGCTCATCTGACAATACACAGGAGGCTTATGAGCAACTGAGTCAGGCTTCACCTCTGAATCACCTTCTAGAACGCTGCTTTTTTTTTTTTTTTTTTTTTTAAACCTCTGAGAAGAGAGAGGTTGGGATATTTCCCAACTAAATCACTCTTGACATGGTGATTGTCCCTTCTCTTTCATTGTCTGTCTTATTTACAAGTCAGGCATATTTTAACACAGAAACCAAGCCAGAGAGTTCATACCCAGATATCCTCAAGGTTGCTGAACAAAGGCTTGAACTTCAACATCTCCTTAGAATCAATGGATGGGTCTTCAGACTCCATTGTTGTTTTGTTTGGGTTTTTTTTGAGGGTGTGGGGGGGAAGTCTTTTTTTTTTTTTTTTTTATCATGCAGTGTTTTATTAATTCTACTGAACTGCTATATTTATTCTTAGTTGTTTAGTTCTGCTGGAAATATGCATATGCTTGCCATGAATATGATGCAGTTAAAATAGGTCCATCTTTTCATACATATTCTCCTCATTACAGAAAATGAAAGAGGAAGGAAACATTAAGTCAAGAGAAGAAGGGGATTAGGACATGATTTCTAGCAGATCTTCAGCATGCCTTTCACTGTCTCTTGTATTCTCACTTTGTAGGCACATAGTGTATAGTACATGAAGTACAAATGTCATCAATCTACTGTTTACAGTCTTTCTAACCTGAATGGCTAATAAGTTTAACACATTCATTTTTCAGTACAAATTAAGGCTGTCAGAATGACTCACACTTCTATATAAAGGAAGTTCTAAACATATTTAGGGGAAAATTTAGCTGTCAAAGTCAGTTAACTTGTTGAAGTAAGAGGAATCCCATGTTTCTTTGTAACCTTTCAGAGAACATAGTATTTGGCAGATGCAGACTGGTGCAAGATAAGTGGTTTTTAAACTTGTTTGTGTATGTATGTGTGTGTGAAAGAGAGCAATTACAGACTCTGGAGAGCAATTCTGGAAAAGTTGAAGACATACTTGTTTGTCCTTTACTACAAGCGAGGACCTTTCTGTAAGTTAGTGAGATCTGAGGAAGGTCGTTTTTTTTTTTTTTTTTTTTTTTTTTTTTTTTTTTTTTTTTTTTTTTTTTCTGAATTATGTAGTTGATATACTGAAAGACATACTCTCCCTACAGCTCTTGTCTCTCTGGTGTCCCAAGTTATAACACTACTGCTTGTTGCACTTCAAGATCATCTTTTGCTGCTAGTTTCTGAAATGTCTTATATAAATATTGCTGCTCAGAATGACATTTTCCAAGAAAAAAAAAAAATATATATATATATATATATAAATTATCTAGCAAAGCAAAGGTATTGTAAGATAAACATGGTTGAAAGTCAATTTTTTTTTTCAACCAAAAAAGGCTAAAATAAAAAAGAATGCAGAAGTTCTTCATCAGTTTCTTTGCTCAACTAGCCAAGAACCTAATTTTGCATTGTTTCAATGGAAGTATTTTGAGCAGCTCCTAATGAATCCCCTCTTATCACTGTTGGTGAATGGAGACCCTAGAGAGATGAGACAACTTACCAAGAACACAGAGCAAGTTAGTTGTTTCTCCTGCCATAAGTATACCCAAAAATGTGCCACAAAAAGGCATGGGAACACGTCGCTGAAGTGAAGCCCACTATGCCACATTCAGTCCCTCCTTTCCCTGTTCAGAGATGCAGAGCTTAACACCTAGGTCCAAAATATATGAATCCTTATGGTAAGTCTGAGTACCTGGGAAGAAGTGTGGCTGACTTTTTCCATATAGGTTGCCCTCACCTGCAGGTTACATACCTAAGCTTCTTCAATTTACAGCCTTTAGGAAACTCAGGCATGCACCTTAGGCAGCTGGATCACAGAAAATAGTTGGAGTCTTTCCCTAAATGCCTAGAAGACTTAACCAGTGAAAGCATAGCTCATGCTGAGTGTGGGCCTTGTGATTTTCATTCTTGGCCTTTAAACATTTGCTTAGGAACCTGTGACCTTTTGTGGATTTCAGCCCTTGTTTAGCCATTAAAGCAACATGCTCCAGCAGGCAGCTGAAGCAGCATGAGGGATGTCACTCTTTGACATTTCCTTCTTCTCAGCATCCCTTTCAAAGAAAAGAAAATTTTCAACAAAATTGTTATCACTTCAGGATCATGAGAAGATCACCTTTTAATCCAGTAGAGGATTAAAGTAAAATGCCTGTTAATGATGAGACCAATTAACCAAGTTTTTAAGGATCAAAGAAAGCTTTAACATGCCACTGTCCAGCTTATCTGTGGGCAGGTAATGCTAAACTCATCCATTACTGGAATTACTGCATTTTTAGTGAACATTTGAACTCTCCACTTCCATTCATCAATGTTAGATTAGATGGTGTCCTGAGATGGGTGACCAAAACTTCCTATTATAAAGATAATTTTCAGTTAAAATTGGAACCCAATTTTCAACGTACTTTTTGTTAAACTGTCCTTTTTCTAACTGATAGTGTTAATAAGCCAATGGGGTACCAACAACAGGCTGTAAGAGATTGCTATTACCTAATCAAAAGAATTTTCTTTCTGAAATATTATTTTTGGTACCTTCTGGGGGGAAGGAAAAGGAAGCTCAGCATCAGCTGAACTGTTTCAGGTCAGGCCAGTCACTATGGCAACAATTTTTTCTGATATTAGAGAGTATCACTTGGGAAGTATTGTTAATGCAATGATTTCCATATATTCACTTTAGTCTTAGTGCTTAAAGGCACTGTGTCCTTTTCTTCTGAAAAAGACTGTGGTATAATGCACAACATACAGAATATAGGGACAGAAAATTGTGCATATCAAAGAAACTGGATGGTCTCAGACAAATAGAGGCTTTGGAAAGTTTGGCTGGCAGAAACCCAGATTTAGCTACCAATAGGCTGATTGACAAGCATAGCTGTCCTGGCCCCTTTTTTCTCCAGTGACTGCAGTGTAACAATATTTGTCTGCTATTTAGCTGTAAGTAGATGCACAGATGCAGAGTATTTCTGAGCAGCAGAATACTACCTTGAACGGTGACTGTACTTGAATTGTTTCATTTCTTGTCACATTAGATTGAGCTGTGTTTAAAATATGCTGGGTTTGCTTTTAACAGTAAAGATAAATATGCAATTTGACTACTCTCAGGGATTTTCAGTGTATAATGTCATTCTTTTCACATTTTCTTCTCTAGAGGTAGGCACATAGCTTCTAAAAGTGCTTTAAAAGAAGTGCTTAAGGATGTGCTGGATTCTTAAATGAAATCTCTTGGATTATTTGCTCTGATACCATTAGAAGTGCTGGATTCGGTGCAGGATTAGGGGTGAATCTGATGTCTACAAGGCAGAAGGTCAGAGACACTTATAAACTGCAATACAAGTATTCAGGTTTCTTCGTTGTCTGCTAAACAGATCCAAAATTCATTATAGGACCAAAGGCCATTACCTCTACTGAACCCATATTCAGTCAAAAAAGTACAGTGCAATAGGTGTCATAAATACAAATCTTACACTTTTTTTTTTTTTTTTTTTTTTTTTAATTCAGTGTACTAAAGAAACTTTTTCACCATCTACCACACTGCGAGGAGTAGTGAGCCAAATTCTGATTTCACTTCCACCCATGTAAGCCCTGAGCTGGCAAAGGAGACTCCTCAGAATTTACAAGCTGGTAAAATGAGCTCAGGATACGACCCAGTAAACTGCATGAGGTAATGCTTACCTCTATAGCTGGCTGGAGGGTTTCCTTATGGACCATGGAAGAACTGCACAGCCTGTGCAGGAATCGCTGGGTGGAACTCAGCGGCCTCTCTTCTGCATGAGGTCAGACTAGATAATCAGAGTGCTCCCTTTTGGCCTGGAAACCTATGAATCTATTAAATGAAAACAAATGTTACAATTAATCAAGCTGCTTTTCCTCTGCTCTAACCCACAGGGTTAGTCATGAAAAATTGGCCTCTCAAGACACGATTCTTTATGGCCATTTTGACTGGTGTTTGGTGCAATAGTGCCACGAATTAACAACACCAGAAGTGTCAATCTTTCAGTTTCATTTTTCGCATTGGTTATCTTCCATAACTGAAATCCTGAAATCCTTATTCAGTTCTGGCAGAGATGAAGCTTGAATGATGTTAGACCTGAAGAAGACATGAATAAGTGTCCCCAGCAAGGACTGGATGCAGTAAGCGTTGTTAGACTTGTAGCATCCAGCTGAAGTGCAGACATGGAAGTGTCTGCCAGCTGCAGCCTGCAACAGTGAGACCCTGAATAATAACAAAGGGCATACATCACATGTAGGCAGAGCTTAATGTCCTAGAATGGAAACCCTGTTGCATCATTCCTGTGGAGAGGATTGAATTATTATAATTGTGTAAGAGTAAACAGGATACATGGCATATATTTTTACCTGGGTCCCACACTCGTTATATATTTGGCATGGCCATAAACCATGCCCAATGCATGTTGCAAAACCTGAGACCCATCTGTGGGAACATGAAGTGGACAAAAATAGAGATGCCTCCATGGCACAGTTAAAAGATGACATCTTAACAACCCTACCCAATGATTAAGCTATCCTGAAAATAACTCTTCTCAGTCATTAGTTCCTCAGTGTAATTGTTTGACTTCTTTCTGTGAATAAAAAACAGGAATTTTTAAATTTATCTGAAATGTTAAGTAATTTACCAATAGTTAAAATCATACAAAATGTACAAGCTGCAAGAGATAAAAACTGTGGTTACAAAATGTGATCTGCATTATCACATAATTCCTTGGAAAATGGGACTTACAGAAGTGAAATTCTGCTGTATGTAATGTAGGTTGTTTATTGCTCTTGATACCATGGTTTGAGTAAGATCTTTACACTGAGAACAATCTTTTAAAACAAAGAAGTTTTCAGAGATTATTTTCAAGATAAGTTATACAATGGAAATTTTTTCTTTCTCTTTTTTACCTCATACTTATCCATCTACCACCCTGTACTATTTTCAGTCACCATAATGGAATAAGAGACAAGAAACTTTCAGTTTTTCTGTGAGAAAAATAGAAAATAGCAGTGCATAAAGTTAGTTTAATATGAAAAAAATAATGTATTATTTCATGTTTAAATCTGTTACAGTTACCTTTTGCTGTTAGTCCTTGGGCTTAGACATGTGAAGTACCAAACAAGCTAGTAGAATATGACCTGACAATTCAGCAGGGTGAGTTTGAAATGGCAATGTCTCCTGTGATTATCAACACTAGGAATGATTGATGCAGGCTTTCCTACCAGGTTAAATAAAACCTTTTAATACAGCTGTCATCTAAATGAACATATCATTATATGGATGATTCAGAGAAATTTAGCTTTTGTATTGAAGTGATTTCATGTATTGTACCCTATTATCCATGACAAAAGGCAGTGCTTTGGTGCCCACATATAACCTTCTTGCAATTTTTTCAGGTGTCATTGGATGTCTGAGACAACCACATCAGGTTGGCAGATATGACCTGCCTCTTCTGAAGATAAAGCTGGAGGCCAGCCAGGAAACTGTAAAGCAGCTACCATGGTACTAGGCATCAATAGTTAGTCAGCTGAACTGAGCCTGAGGCGTCCAAGTTCTCGCTGTATTTAGCAGAGATCTACTCGGTACAGTCACCAGAGTCTGGAGGGTGATTCAAATTGCCTTACGATAGACAGCTAGTGGCTAAGCAGCCAAATTGCTCACTAGATTTCGATGAGTGCGTTAACTAGATCTCCACTAACTCTAATGTGAGTCTAGATACCTAGCTTGCGTGTAGATGGGTATACATGGGCACATGGAGTGTCCTAATCTCAAATGGATTCCTAAGCCTAGGGCTCAACACAGCTGCCTAAACATTTAGTGTTGTTTCAGACAACCAAGACATCTAACCACTTTTCAAGGAAAGCAAGGGTCTACTGTACATTCTGCATTACAATTCTGATTGTTAAGGGGTGTTTTAGACATGTTTTGGCATATCATCTGCCACTAAGAGGATAAATTCAGACAACTGAATTGAGTCCATAACTCCGTCCCTTCCTTCCATAAAGCCTTCAGCATGTGCCCCTGCATTCCAGATTGCAAAGACCCCAGCCTCTAATAAGAGCTAAGCATGCTTAAGGTAATATTGTATGCAGAAATGGACAATTAATTAACCAACTGCACATCCAGTCTGGATGTTGGGAAAACTCAACTCACTGGAGCCTTTAGCCAACGGCAGTCTCCATCCTCCCTGTCTCATCATCCATCACCACACTCATTTAGTGCCTTTTTAAATCTTTCCTGCCCATGACTGCATTTACAAAATAGATTATCAGGGGCAACCAACCTCAGACTGCCCAGAAGAGGGTCAGATTAATAACTGGGAGGGGGTGCTCCCAAACTGTCAAGGGCAATCAGAATTAATGCTTGACAGGAAATAAAACCAAGCAGATGAAAGCCAAGAAACTGGGGACTTCCCTAAGGGATGATGAAAACACTTTAGAATAATGGCCCAATTATTTAATTCTGAATTTCAGTGAAAATCCTATAAAAGTAGTTAAAACACCCCCATTAGCACTAAATGAGCTCATCTTGATTAATGTTATTAAAACAATTGCCAAAGGGTTTAGTAATGATTAAGTCTTTTATCTCAGGTGATAAATTCTTAACATTCTAGATACATTAGTATAAAGCATAAAAATAAAAGTTTATTTTAATTTTGATTTTTCTAATTCATCATCTTCTTTCTTCGCCTCTCCAACAGATCCAGCAACATGTGCACATTTCCACCCTAATCTTAGTGAACACTACACAAGAAAATTATGCAATAATATTCCCATTGTTTCAGTTGGGTGCTTAGGTGCTTCAACCTGTTCTGCCCACTAACTTTAGGCACTATTCAAGGCACCAAATTAGAAGATTAATCTTGCTAATGACTCTTAACAGTTAACTGTGTGGGATGGGATAGTCTGACCCACAATCTGCCTGCATCTGTCTCTTTGTACTGATCTATCCTGGACACCTTAATCAGATGCCTATATTTAGGTGGATGAATCTCAATCTTCAAACCCTGCGTAGGCACACAATTAGAGTAAAAATCTGAGCCTAACTGAAGCCATTAAAAAGACTCCTATTGACTTCAATGCTGAATTTGTGTAGACTTACAGTACTGGTTACTGAGAATTGTGTTTGATAGTTTTCACATACATCCCACAGTGTCCTGGTCTTTCCCTCTCAGGGGTCTCAGAAGAACAAAACTAAAACAAAGCATGGGTTTTTATCTGGGAATACAGTTGAAGACACAGCCGCAGTCTGTCTTCCTCTGCCAGTGATGCTTATGGTCCATGGCAGAGGAAACCATCCTATCACCCTGTAGTAGCTCTGCTGCCCCTGTTGATTGTGACAGCCAGTGAAACTCCAGTTGCACTGTCTGTAGGAGCTGAAGTCTCTGTCTTTAATAACTCTAAGTGCTCAGCACCTTGGTGTGTAAGTGTCTTTTGCTGAGAATCAAAAGAAAAAACTGTGAGCTTTTATTTGCATGGATCGATTCCCAGAGTTCACAACAAATCAACTTCTTTGAAGAATTTCAGGAGTTTTAATTTGTTACTCATATGTGTGGGTGCATGTGCTAAACCCCTTCCCTCCCTCCATCCTAATGATGAGTGCATATTGACATCACTCAACTGATGCTGGGTAAGTTTTATTGTCCTTCGTGCTCAAAAGATGCAATGTGCATGTCATAATATATCTTGAGAAGATCCTCAGAGTCCTTAGTGACTTATCCCGGGTTCCTGTGACATGTCAGCAGGCATTTTCCATGAGTCAGGGCTGAGAGCACACTATGACTTGGAAGTACTCAGGCTGTGTTGCACTGAGAAAGACGGGAGGCTGCTTTTCCTTATCTTCTCTGCTACAGGCTCCTCTGGCTGCATAAGGGCACTCTGAGGTTTCCTCTTTAACAGGCACAAAATGAATGTCTGAGGAGCTTTCCTCTCCTGTGCAGTCACATGAGCCATAGTCCTTATCTCTAAGCATACAGATAGTTCTGTTAGAGCTGCTGGAGACAGGAACCACCCAAAAGAGACGAGATGCAGACAGCACCATTGCCCTTCTTACTGCTCTTTGCCAAGTGGCATCTCCTCCTCCCAAGGGTACTGGGAGTATCGTGTCTGTATGGCAAGATCTGAGGATCTTCTGTCCTCAGATGGGCAGAATAGAGCCACAGATAACTTATGAAAAGCATGGGAATTGCAGACACCAACTACAAACCCAGCATCCGTGTGTGGGCATGTGGCAAAGCTTGCATGGGCACAACTGAGCTGTTCCTGCTGGTTACGGCACATCTGCATGGATCTCCATCAAACCTCTACAACACATTGCAAGCCATCCAAAACCCTGCAGACATCCTTATTTCTTTGTGCTGTTCATAAGTCCCACACAGGGCAATCCACCATGGCTGGATACAAAAACACACAGGATAAGGTTGCTCCTAGCAACTCCATTTAGCAACACCAAGCAACGTTACAGTGGAAAGAGAAAAAAGTGACTTCTATCCTGTTAGGTCTCTTGGCAAACCTGCTTCCACATATTGTTATCAAGCTATTAGTGATGCTGACAAAGAGCTCACTTGATCTGAAATGACCTTTGCTCAAAGAAGGTTTTGACGTTGGTTGCGTGCCTGTAGATGGAACAGCCCTTGGATTGTATAAAGGCAAGTGTCAAATAAATCTAAGCCTGTAAATGCAGGCCTTGGTCTAGGAGAAATAATTACACCAAGGGATTTCATGAAATCTAAGTAAAACCAAACAAGTTCCAATTACTTTCTCTGAATCAAGTAATTTAAAAAAAAAAAAAAAATCCCCATAAATTGCATAAAACCTCTGGTTCTTCATTTCCTGACATTTCTCTGACAACTTGAAAGATCTGATGAAATCTCTGGAAATGTATAAAGCATGAAATGTCCTCAAATTTCACAGATTTTTTCCTTTCATCTCACTCCTTGCAACATGTAGCCATTATCAGATAGCAGTTTGCTTGTCTTCACCAAAGCTTTTGCAAAATGTCCTTATTTGCTGCTGCTGAGGAAAAAAAAAAATAAATCTTGAAGTTTCAACTGTTTCTCCCTCTGTGTCAATAATCTGGCAGCATGTGGATCCTTGCATCTTTCTGGAAAATATTTCCTACTTTGTTAAGTTCACAAGCTTTGCCTCCTAAGGAGTCATTTGGCCTCTGAATTTATTTCTCTCTGGCTTTATTTAGGCTCCTACCAAATTCCAGACATTTTTATCTTTGTCAATGAGGATCTACCTTACATCTTCTCCCTCCCACCAGGTCCCAGTCCAGTTTCTCCTCCCCAGGAATGGTTTTCTTCTATCCAAAATAAAGATGAACAGGCCTACAGGTGAATCCTGCATAGCCTACAGGAGTCTGTCCAGCCCTATCCATAGTAGCAGACTGAGTAAAGCCAGGACACAGTCACAGACCCCCATCATCTGAACTGATAAATACTTACAGCAATGCCAGGAACATTTCCAAACCTAGCCAGTGTCACAGCCAGCAACCTCCCATCAGTTCCTGGGCACTTCTAGAGAGGTTGCATAGTGCAGGGGCTACACTAGAGCAGGAACTACTTGCTAGCCAGATTTGATGCAGCTACCATATCTTGAAGGCAAAGAGACTTTAACAGCATGGACATTGCCAGATGGTGGTTTCAGGCAGAGAACAAGACCTGGCACCATTCAGGGCAGACATACTGCTGGGCTCCCAGCACTCCTCTCCCAGAACCTCTTCCCTGCTGCATTTGTGCAACCAAAAGCAGAAATAAATAATAATAAAAAAAAGGGGGGGGGGGGGGGGGGGGGGGGAGGGAAGAGGAAAAAAAAAAGAAAAAAAGGCACGTACTTGTTAATCAGCCCTGACCACTGAACGTGTCTGCCTGCTTCTGAAGGACATGTCTGCCCACACAAACAAGCCCATGAACATTGTTTGCACATGTGGGTGTTCCTCTTTTGATTTTACTCTGCCATGGGTTTTGCTGACCTATCCTCCATATCCAGACACTCCCCACATCAACAAAATACCATTCAGTGTGGCTGGTTAGATTGTGCTGAGTGACTGCTGCTACTTAGGTGCTGCTAAATTCCCATTGAGAAGTAATGCTGAATTTGGCTGTAGGTGTTTTTCCCCAATTAAAACTAGAAGGTCTGTGTTTTGTGAATGATGGGGGGGGGGAGGGAGTGTGAAAAAATAGAAGAGCCCCATTCAGTTGCACGAGCTTCATGAGCAATTAGTAACTCAGAGGGGAAAAAAATCATGAACCAAATCATAGGAAATGGCAGCAGAGCTGCAAAGATGACATCATAGTTTATTGGAATTATTTAAACATCTTAGACATATGTGCAAAGCTCAGTGGAGAACTCAGTGCTACATGCCAGTGAAAATCAGCTTTTCATTCAGGATCAAATCTAATATCCTCCTGGCTTCGCACTGGAGTGCTTTACTCATCTTTTTATACATGGCATCTAAATAAAGCCTCTGTGACAATTAGCTGCACCGAAACAACCTTGGGTATCACATGATGATGCATATGCTTTAGCTGATGTGCATCCGGAGAGAAAGCTAACCAGAACCACAGGATATTTCAGACCTCGGGGGGAGGGAAGTGAGCAACTCTGCTGTGGAAAGTAGCTGGAAGTTATCCAGCTTCCCCAGGCCAGTCAGTCATGAATATCCTGCTTTGGCCACAGAGGGGCTGTGGAGGAAGCAGGCTCACAACAATTGGGAAAGGTTTGTAACCACAGGAGTCAAATGAATGAAGCCAAGAGGCCGCCAAGTGATGCAATTCATGGAAAAAAAAAAAAAAAAAAAAAAAAAAAAAAAAAAAAAAGGAAAGAAAGAAAAAAGGAAAAAAAAAAAAAAAACCTCTACAGCTCCTACACAGGAGCATTCATCATTCACTGTGACCTTCCAGGAATGTGCTGACAGACACAAACCGTTTTGTGTGACATTGTGCCAGTGAACTGGAATGACTGCTGCTAGCAGCATTGTTTCCTAACAGCAGGGCACCATCTTCTGGAGGCTGCAAAGACTGTCCCAGTTGCTTCTTGAGCAGCACTGGATGGGCTGGAGGGGGGTGAGAATGATGCACCAGCCCTTTGAAAACAATTTAGGATCTAAAAAAAAAAATACTGTTCAGACTTCCTATTAAAACCGGGTGCTGCCTCAATTAGACACAGGGGTCTGAATGGCGGAGAGGGGTGTCTGAAGGAGGTGGTGCTGCACTGGGGCAGGATGGAGTTTGGGGAGATATTTCAAGAACATCAAATCTGCAGGGCTGACTAGCAGATACCGTTGTGCTGCTCATAGGCACGGCCATGGCTGGACAGACAGAGTGACAAAATGACAGTATGACAGAATGATATAACCACAGAATCAAAGAATCACAGAATGGCTCAGGTTGGGCATGACCTTTGAAGGTCATCTGGTCCAACCCCTGGTCAAACAGGGACACCTAGAGCAGGTTGCCCTGGACCATGTCCAGGTGGCTTTTGAAGATTTCCAAAGAAGGAGACTCTAAAACCTCTCTGGGCAACCAGGATTCCTAGGTCTTTTCTCCAGAGCTGCTTTCCAGATGGGTGTCCCCAGCGTGTCCTGGTCCCTGGGGTTTCTCCTCCCCAAGTGCAGGACTTCACACTTTTCCTCATTGAACTTTGTGAGATTCTGGTCAGCCCACCTCTCTGGGCTCTCACTGTCCCTCTGGATGGCTGCACAGCCCTCTGGTGAATCAACCACTCAGTTTAATATCATCCACGAATTTACTGAAGGTGCACTCTACCCATCATCCAGCTCATTAATTAAACAGGACTGGACCCAGCATTGACCCCTGGGGTGATTCACTTGCTACTGGCCTCTAACTAGACTTTGTGCCACTGACCACTGCCCTCTGGGTCTGGTCATTCAGCCAGTTCTCAATCCATTTCACTGACTGCCCATCCAGACCATACTTTGACAGCTTCTCTATGAGGATCTTATGAAGCACAGAGTCAAAAGCCTTACCGAAGTCCGGGAAGAAAACATCTACTGCTCCTGCCCTCATCCATCAGGCCGATGATTTCATTATAGAAGCTTATCAGGCTGGTCAGGCATGACTTCCCCTTGGTAAATCCATGCTGACTACTCCTGATGATTTTCTTCTCCTTCACATGTCTTAGCTGTTCCATCACCTTCCCAGGGATCAAGGTGAGACTGGCTGGCCCATAGCTCCCTAGGTCCTCTTTCTTCCCCTTCTTGAAGATAGCAGTGACATTTGTTTTCCTCCAGCCTTCAGGCACTTCTCCCAGTTGTCATGACTGAGCAAAGATTATAGATAGTGACCTCACAACCATACCTGTGAGCTCCCTCAGCACTCTTGGGTGTGTTCCACCAGGGTCCTTGGACTTGCAAATGTCCAGGTTGCTCAAGTATTCCCTGACCTGATGCTCTCCCACTAAAGGTACATCTTCCTTGCTCCAGACTTCCAGCCTAGCCCTGGGACCTAGGATTCCTGAAGGCCAGTCTTGCTGGTAGAAACTGAGGCAAAACTGACCTTCAGCAATCTCCAGACACAGAAGGAGAAAACAGAAGGCATTACAAAGAGAACAAAGTACACTTCTGATTTTTGTTTGATTATACTGTGTTTTCCAGAGACTAAGATATATTTTTGAATTTTATGGTCCAAAAGGAGATCGATTTGAACCACCACCTCCAGATTTGCTGGTGGTTGTAAAATGGTATCTCATCAGACTGGCTGCTGACAGCAGTAAACTGGTATCTCATTAAGTCGCCAAGACTTGATATCAGTTACATTTTCCTAGGTAATTTCAGAGTAAAATACATTTTAACTTTAGGTGTATTTTATGAGAAAGAAACATGGTTCATATATTGGATGCAGGCATCCATGCATTTTATGACTTACACTGAAATTTACTAAAGAAATCAGAGGCACGAGGACACTGTTTCCCATTGATGTGATCATTAACCTCTTTAGGCTGCTTTGGACATGCCACATTTTATTTCTGCTCCTAGAGCTGTGCAGTGCTGTGTCTGCACAGCTGAGGCACCTCCCGGGAACATCCCACAAACCTGCACCCTGCTCATGGCCGCCCGCCAGGGAAGACTGCTGAAAGCAGAGGGAAGGCACAGATTGGGTGACTGACATTTCCACAAGTTTTTATTGTAGGAAAGCACTGAGGGTGACCCCCAACATGGCCCTATGCCATGAAAACACAATCAGCACTGTACAACATGTGGAGGCATGTAGACATTCCTCTAAAACTGGTAGCCAAGTAAACATGAGAACATCTGCGAGTCTTAGTTTGTGTCATGAAGGTCAGCCCCCAGAGCTGTCTGCAAGAAACAACTCAGAAATGTTATCAAAAACACTCTGCCAGGAAAAGTGTTGCAGGAGGGGACATGATTGCAGTGGCAGGCATGTTCCCTTCAGCTGCACCTCAGCTCGGGAACTTTGCTGCCCTGGGGTTTGCCAGTGTGTCTGTAACAGCAAGAAGTTTACAAACACTGCACTGCCAGGGCAAGCCCTGCTTCTGTGTGAGTGGAGGACATGGAGGCCTTGGAGGCATACGGGTAATATCCAGTTGAGAGGTCATATCCTTTTAATTTCCCTATAAGCTAGGTAAACTTTATTCCTTGGTGATGAGCCAGGCAACAGACTGTGGGTTTGGTTTTGTCTCCAGTGCTGTCTCTCAGACCCTCTTTGCCCTCTCTCCTACCCACTCCAGGCACTAGCTCAGTGCATATGCCCAAGTATAAGTAGTGTGGATTTCACCCTGTCCTGTGCAATGTTGTTGTCCAAACTCTTGGACTCTGTTCCATTTTATACCTGCAAACTCACAAGTTCCAAGCCCTTTGATGTCTGAGATATGTCTTGCTATTCTGCTCATTGAAAAACAGAAGTCACAGAATTTATCTGAAGAGCAATGCCATAGGTACTATAAACAGAAGTTTCTGGGCAGTTGGGTACATCTCCAGCTGGCCACATTGCTGCTCAGCAGCAGCAGAAGCTCAGAACAGACAGGTTTCCTCATCCTCTTCCTCTATTGCCTTTCCTGAAACCCTTTACACACTGTGTAAAGGGAGAGGGCATTATTCTGCCCTGGGTACCTTGTTGAGGACTTCTGCTGCCAGGCTGGCAATTCAGAGGATTTCTTTTTGAGTGGCCCTGGGGCTCCACAGCCCACTCAGGGGGAGAGGGCCTGCTCAACAGGAGGGATGGATGTGGGTATTGATCTCCTGGAGATCCTGACCATGTCTGGGGTTGCACACTCATGGATTCCCATGTGTATGCCTGGCTTTTAATACTGCAGCTTGGAACAGGCTCATGTGAAGAAGAAGAAATAAAATAAGCAGATACAATAAAAGGTGAAAGGGGCTGCTGGCTCCACTGTGTCCTCCAAAGAGCTGGTGGGTCACCTGGCCACAGCCAAGGAGAGGACACACTTGGGTGATACGAAGACAGAGGCTGGGAAGGTAAGGAGTTGATAAAGGAATGAATGTAGGATTGCTCTCTAGGTTCAGAAAGGTGGTACATTGTGCAGCAGTCAGAAGAAATAACATACACTACAACTCTTTAATAAAAAGAGAGTAGAAGATGCCAAAGATAAACTCTTCTGTCCTTGCCTGGAGCAAGGGTGACTTCACTATCCAGATGGTGAAGTGGTCAATCAGGAAGAGAGAAAGGATTCACAGCATTTGTGTGTGACACTCACTGTAAAACTGGGTGCTCAGTGATGCCCTGCTAGCTTTAGACAAGTGCTTTGTTTTCACACTTCACCTCTCACAAAATCACACACACTCCATTTCTCACAGTCCAGTTGGAACACCCGGTCTCCCATTGCTGCCTTCCGCTGAGGTCACAAGGCTGTTCCCATGCCTCTTGTTAGCTTGTTTCTTTGCAGCCTCTTCTGGGAATGGCTATCTAGGTGCCCTGTGCATCTGGGATCAATCCAGGGCAAGTGCCTTGCACCCGGCATGCCTCCTATCAGACCGGCTGGGAACGGTTCCCAGGGACTGCCTCAATAATTGCCCAGTGGTATCTTCAAGTGTTTATTGGAAAATGGGGAGACAATCAAAGCAAACCTGTAGGGAAGCATAAAAAGAGCAGATCTAATCTAAGCTGTGGGTAACAGCCCAGCTAGACAGAGTAAAAGCTTCCAGTTACAATCCGTTTAAGAGACTAACTTCCTCCTATTCTGCTCTTGATGCAATAGCTGATTTTATGAGATAATCAGACAGAACTCTCCAGTTATCTAGGGGAAGACTTTACCTCCCAGTGAGCACTGAAATGCTAAGCCCACCTGATGTCAAATGGCATAATTTAGCTGGTGGCAGTTTGCACCAGTAGATATCAAAGAAAGATGTGACTCGGTAACTGCAAAGGCAACGGTAGTGAAATGTAATACCCGTCCACTACATAATTGTGGGTTGTGGCAGCACAGCGCCAGGAAGTCTATTAAATAAAGAGTATTACAGGGACTTTCATCCCGAGGTATCCCAAGCCTTTTGTGCTTGCTACATCCCGTGAATCATTCCTCCCTGTATAAAGACAACCGACTTGTCTCTACCTTTCCAAAGCAAAGGCTGAATTCCCAGCTTATACAGCACCAAACACTTCACTAATTTATACTGAAGATGTAGAAAACTGACACAACACTCTTTAAAAACAAGATTATGGACATTACAATTTATCAGAAAGCAGGGAAACACTACCATAGTAAGGAAATGAGCACAAGGTATTCTTTATCATAAAATCCAAGCACATTGCATTCAGTAATTGCTAGTTACTTTTTTTTTCTGAGCCTACATGTTGGGACATGGAAAATTGGGCATGGAGACGTTTTTAAGAAGGAAATTGCATCTTAGATTTTAATACATTTCCAGAACTTCCAAGCTTTTCAAGAAGTACTGATGAATTAGAGGATCTCAGTCCTGAGAGATGAATTTCAAAGACCATAAATGGACTTAAATTTCAGATGATGGGTGCTCTGCCATTCTGAAATTCAGGCCTTATTACAGTGTTTCCAGTTAGGCACCCAAAGTCATTAGTCACTTCTGAAAACCTTGGCATAGAGTAAAAGAGAAAATCTCCAACTGAGCTAACATCCTTCATGTACAGTCTCGTAAAACAAAAACTAGAAAAAATGTCCCAAAGCCCATGAGTGAGTCAATCTCATTCATTGTGGCCATAGTAAGCTGTAAATTATTTTTATTTAATAATAGCTAATACCTGTTTTTTATACTTTTTTTTTTTTTTTTTTTTTTTTTAAATCAGTGGGCTATAAGTGAATTATAATCTTTAAATGCAGCATCGTGGAGCCGTTACTACAAGAATTAGCATAGTTACTACAATAGTTAGCATAGACAGAGCATCATAGCAAAAGAATCCAGCTAAACAAAATATATACTAAAGTATTTGCTCCTTAAAAGACAATGGGAAATTTTAAGCAGGGAAAAATTTGGATGCCTTTCTCACATATTATTCTTCAGAGTGTATTTCTCAGTCAGATCAAAGTCAGTTGTGTTGTTTTTCCTTTCTTGTTCCTTTTGGTTTCTCCTGCCAAGCCTAAGGCAAGGCAGTGGTACTGCAAATCCCAGCATCAGGTTTTCTGTCCTGTTCTTCAGAGCAAAAAGCCAGGAGTAAGCATGTGTTTGCACAGTGTCCCCTAGGATTGCTTGCAGAGCTGCTGCTTAGGCAGCCCATGGCTGTACCTGCACCAGTCACCTGGCCCAAAAGGCACAACAATCGACTCAACAATCAGTGGGTCAAAATTATCCCCAACACCACTCTCGTCTTGGGGTACTTAACCATCCTGGGGTACCAGCCACCTGGCCATGGTGCTGGGCACCTTGCTCTGGGTGGCCCTACTGGAGCAGGGAGTGGGCCAGCGGCCTTCTCAGGTCCCTGCCCACCTCGGCCGTGCTATGATTCTTCAGTTTTGTATTATGCCAGAATCGTACTCCAGCTGGCCAGGCCTGTTTTAACATGGAGCTAACCCCTGTCAGCCAACCTACTGCACGCATGCACAGACCTGATCAGGTAGAGGAACCATTTGGCAGATAGGGCTGGCTTTTTCAGATTCAAAAGTTTCAGCCTTGAATAGCCAGCAAGCACCAGCGCTCAGCTTTGAAGCAGGAAACCAAAGCTCTGCTGATTGCTTGAGAAGGTCCATGTTTCATGTAGTGCAGCAGGCCTGTGCCAGAGCCATCAGCCTGCAGCTCAGATAAGCCCCAAATTAAGCCTACGCTGAGCTGAGCTCCACTTGTCTCACCACAAAATTTTTGTTGTCTGGGGACAAGCAAGAATGCTCTTACATGGGACTGAAAATATGTGCAAAGCCACCTTAGAGCTGCACATGGAGCCACTCATCTGGCGCCTAGATGAGGACCTTGCAAAGGTCATTTGCAGCATTTTTATAAGTGATACTATACATTTTTTTTTTCTGCACAACCCCCTTCCATTGTTGCTGCTAGCTAAAACTGGTTGCTCTACTAGGCTGAAGGTTGATTTAGGTGTGGCAAAGCCTGCAGCTTTAAAGAATAAATAAGGTTGTTGTGAAATCTTTGCAGGAAGCATTGGTGCCACAATCATTTTGTTCCTGCCACAGCCCTGCAGCCTAGCCTGCTGACAAAAGAGAAGTGGGTGAGCATACAGAGAGAGTCAGGCCTAATGAAACCCCATCTCAGAGTCAATTTTTAGTAAAAATTGCAATCACTGCATTATTTTCAGGAATGGCTGTTGGTATTATCTGCAGTAATCCACATCAAATGTTTTATTTTCAAAGGGAGTTTATAGAAATCCAGATTAGCCAAAACTCTACCTCCGTGTTTGTCACCAGTCCATTTTCAGAATGTCTTCCATGGGGCAGCACTCATGTAGCTGAATTTTAATAAACAGTGTGAGCCCTTCCAATTTGTATATTGGCTAATGGTTTCAAATCCAGGCTGAGGTTATACCATGTTATCCCCTTGCACAAAACTATGTCGACAGCAGTGCTCTGGACACCTCACAGGTTTTCATTATTCAGTGGGTGCCAGAAGTGCTCAGAGCTTCTGTAAATTAACCTGCACCTAATAGGGGGGCTGGGAACACATTGGCACAGGCTTGCTCATGAGCTATGGCCCTTTCGTCTCCCCACCCTGCTTACGTGCCACTGCCCGCAGCTATTCATTTTCTTCTTGGCGGTCAGGGTTTGGAAGGGCTCTGACACATAACTGCATTGTTGTCACTTAGCAACCTTTGCTGTATTTCCTAAATGAAGTGTTTTATAGAGGAATTCATCTAAGTTGGGAATTTATAACCAAACCAAAGTCTTTTCACTCTGTCACCAGATAATTAAAGTATAATAATTAAAATTTAAAATAAACCCGTGAGGGCTATTTCTCACTGATAGAAATAGAAACTAGGAAAAACTGATCTAAGGTCCTGCTGCCAGTTACTGAGATTGTGTTTACCTAATTTTTAACCTCTTGTCTGCTCGTTGTAAAAGGCTGCTGCTGAGCTGGGGCTCACCTGGAAGGTCTCGGATATCACCTCTTGCCAGAGGCTCTGTAAAGTCCTAGCTGAGCTGGAGTTTAGCAGAGTCAGAACAATTTTAGTGGAAGATGTGATTGTTTCCTAATTTATGTACACCAGTTAAACTTTTAGGCTGGATCAATTTCAGCATTAAGGCTTACTCCTCTTTTTAATGTAAATCATAACAATTAAATATTATCAAGTATAAATGAGAAGGTTTGAACTAGCATAAATGCACAGGAGACATTTGAATTTAACAA
The DNA here is from genome assembly GCF_009819795.1 of Aythya fuligula. Lineage (NCBI taxonomy): Eukaryota > Metazoa > Chordata > Aves > Anseriformes > Anatidae > Aythya > Aythya fuligula. The sequence continues at coordinate 104,421,183 of NC_045561.1, read as the reverse complement.
TGCACAAATAGGTAATTCAACAATATTTTCCACTTGAACCAATCCTTGATTTTTACAAAATATGTCCCAGTAGGCCTGAATGGTTGACAATGTCTATCAGAGCACAGTCCTATGCTGAGCAGATTAAGGGTGACAGTGATCTCGGTACACTTCCTGACCCTCTCTACCCTCAGCCAGTCCAGCTCTGGCTGCTACTCCCTTGGCTGTAGGGGAAAATTCAGGGTGGGAAGGGAAACTGAGGCAGGGCTGCATATGGCTGGAGACACCTTGTACATTGGGGTAGGTAGCAAGGACAGCCTTCAGAGGACTATGGATGCTGGATACTCAAACCAAGACATTAATGCTTAGTCCATCAGCAAGGGTCCAGCTGTAATCAGGATTGAAAGCCAACAGCTGGCTACAACTGCATGGGCAAGGCACACAGAGGCTGGGAACCAGAAAGCCATGGTGAACCTTGTATTGGGTTCTGCTGCCCTGAGGAAAAGACCAGAAGAGCAGTGGCCATCAGCAGCCCAAGTCCCAAGAACCATGCTAAGCTGCCAGCATGGAGAGCATGCACATGAAGTTGCCCAGTTTGATAGAGCAGACACTCCCTGTCTGTGGGATTGGTGGCACAACCACAGGCCCTGCAGAGAGGCCAGCCTATGGTCTATATATATGGGGACAGGTGCTGGTGAGCTCAGTGTCGCTGCCCTCCCAGGAACCAAACATGATGCTGGTGTAGAGTGGAAGGAAAATGTGGGTGAAGGAGACATGGCCCACCAGGACATGGCGCACCAGGACAGGACTCACCAGGATGGGGACCACCAGAATGTGGCCCAACAGGACATGGCCCACCAGGATAGGGCCCATCAGGACAGGTCCCACCAGGACAGGGCACAAGTCCTACTCAGCTCTCTAGGAGAGGGTCCGCAATGCTTCCCTGAGAACCCCATTGGTGGCACCGAGCAGGCAACAGAGGTGTGTCACTCTCTTCGAGTGGCTTTTTTTTTCCCACAAGATAGCACTAAAAAAGGAAATGAGAAGTGGCTTCCTTCATGGCTGAGATTCACTCTGGAGGGCTGCTTCTTGCTTGCCACTCTCCTCCTATGTTGCAACACAGGAAATTTGCTTCTGCAAACACCTGGTGTTGTTTCAAACAGCCAGATGGTCCTAACCTCAGTCTGCTGTAATTGATGGCCTACTTGTCTAACCCTGTAACTATCTCTCACTTTAGGCACAGATGCTGCATCTCTCTAAATACCGTTCCACATTAAAACATCCTACCTTCCTGTTTCACATATCAATCAATGCAGCAATTCTTACAGAAACCAGCAATGGCTTGTGTAAACCAGGAGACAGTGGGTATAAGCAAGCAGAGATAAAATTATGCAGGCTTAAATTACGAATTGGATGTGTGGTTGAAGGATTTAGACTCACATTGCAAAATTAGCTGGGACATAACCAGCAAGCAAACAAACATCATGTGGTGACCCCAGAGCAAATCTGCTAGTCGATGTGACTTAGCCCACAAAAGCCAGGCTGCCCTGGTATATGCCATGCTCTGTCACGATGACATATGCTCATTTGGTGTTTCTATGCGTCATGCAGACTCTCTGCCCATTTCCAGCACATCCAAATAGCCTTATGCAATTTTAATGTTCTGGGGCTTTCCGGTAGTCATTTCTCTCCAGGTCCGGGGTTCATGATGATACACCCTAGAGACTGCCACCATATCAGTGACCATTAGCAAAGCAGTGCCATTTCATGAGCTTGAAGACCAGAAACTTTTTCTTAACAAATTGGGGTATACCCTGAGCTCCCCACTTCCTCTCAGTCCTTGCACTGAGCATACCAAAGACACGGTACCTGTGACCCTGGCATCGGACTCAGGAAATTGTGGCTAAAGTCACTCAGGCTACCAAGACCTTTTGTTTCCTGTTATTAAGTGGAGACGGTATTTCTTCCCCCTCCCAAAGGCCAGTGAGGACAATACTTTATGTGACAGTCAGGTACTCAGAAGCTGAGCCACTGATGGTGGTTCAAAAATACTTCTTGTATCCCTGCCCCCTCCCCCCCCCTTTCCTCCCCTCCCCCAAGTTTCCTATCTCAGTATTTCATTGGCATTAATGTCTAGTCTTCAGAATATGCCTGGGACAGAGGCAACTGCCTTCAGCCCCATCTTGCACATGGAGATCTAAAGCACAAAGTACAATGAAGGATTCACCCCAGCCAAAACAGGACATCTGTCAGGGCACGGATCTTGTTCCTGACTTGTAACCAACTTTTTGCTTCCCCAAAGTCCTTGTGTCTTGGGCAGGTGGGTTTGATCCAGGGATTTCTTTACTTGTGGTATATCACCACTCTTGGGCTCATCTGGATATGCTTACGTCCTTGCTTTCAAGTTCACTAATAGGCACTAGACATGTCACTTTATAAGGTCTGCCCTCAATTACAGGATTACTATAAGAATTAAGAGGTCAGGTGTAGCATGAAGTCCAACACAAGAAAACTTAGGTTGCAGCTTCATGAGACATACTTAGACAAAAGCATAAGGTCCTTGTTCCCCTCTTTCTCTGATCCATGCACTCACCCACTTATGCTGTGTGGCATGCACTGTATCACTCCCTGAGCCTGTTTAACTCTGCTAATGCAGAACAAAACTGTCCCAGGAGTACAGCCTGTTGGTAGGGTGGAGAATCAGGAGGAGAAAGAAAGGAGACAGGGAGAGTGATGATTTTTTTTTTTCCTTTAGGCAGTAACAAACCAGTAGATCAGATCAACCGCCCATGAAACCACAGCCTTGGTTTAAAAGAATTCACTAGGTCAAAAGAAAATGGAAGTGATTCCCTGCCAATAATACATGCAGAGGAGCAGCCCAGAGAGAGAGAAAATATGAGCCTTGCAGAAAGGTGCAATGCTTGTGCTGACTCCCACATTGCACAGAGAGTGCATTAGAAAATGTAGGTGTGTGCCTGAGCTGCTTCCTAAGTCACTGCACCAGTCACTGCACTAAGTGAAAGCTGGTGCCGACACAAAGCAAGCAAACAAAATCCCTACCCCGCGTTACTTTGGGAATTAAGGACAATTCTCGTATTATTTCTTTCACACAGTACATGGATCAGAAATTAAGTCCACAGTACAGGGCACTGCGTTTTTATGTGATATCTGGATCCTTACAGGAAAGTGACTCTGATAATATTGTGTCTCCCTGTATCTTTCATCTCAGTACTTTCCCAATTAAAGCTTTTTTAGTTTCTGAGCATTATCATTTTTTCTTTTAATTGTTGTCCCTTCCACCTTGAACTTGACAGCTGAGTTGGGTAACTGAAAGGTCACATTTTTAACATGACCTGTTGAATTCCTGCTTTCACAGAATTACAGAATGGCTGAGGTTGGAAAGGACCTCATCTCATCTCATCTCATCTAACCCCTCTATCAAGTCCCCAAAAGCACATTACCCAGGATGGCATCCAGACAGTTTTTTAATATCTCTAGGGAAGGAGACTCCACAACATCTCTGGGCAACCTGTTCCAATGCTCAGTCACTCTCACAGTAAAGAAGTGTTTCCTGTTATTCAGACAGAACTTGCTCTGTTGCATTTTGTGCCCATTGCCTTTCATCCTATTGCTGGGCACTGAGAAGAGTCTGGACCCATTGCTTTGACATCCTCCCTTCAGATACTTACACACAATGCTCCAGCCCCTTCATCATCTTAGTAGTCCTCCTCTGGACTCACTCCAGTAGCTCCATGTCCCTCTTGTACTGGGGAGCCCAGAACTGGCCACAAGACTCCAGGTGCGGCCTCACCAGGGCTGACTACAGGGACAGGATCACCTGCCTTGACCTGCTGGCAACACTCTTCCTAATGCATCTCAGGATACCATTGGCCTTCTTGGCCACAAGGGCACACTAATGGTTCATGGTTAACTTGTTGCCTAACAGGACCCCTGGTCCTTCTCCTCAGAGCTGCTTTCCAATAGCTCAGCCCCCAGCCTGGTGCTTGAGGTTATTTCTTCTCAGGTGCAGACTAAAGCTAAGAAAGCATTCAGTATCTCTGTCTTTCCTGTATCCTTCAGTCACTAGGGTCCCTGCCCAGTTCAATAGCAGGCCCACGTTTTCACTAGTTTTTCCTTTTGTTACTGATATATTTGAAGAAGCCCTTCTTGTACTTGACATACCTAGCCAGATTTAATTCCAAATGGGCCGTAGCCTTCCTTGTTGCATTTCTGAATACCCTGTGTTCATCCCAAGTGGCCTGTTCCTGCTTCCACCTCCTGTACACCTTCAGCTTATGTTTAAGTTCTGTCAGGAGTTCCTTGTTCAACCATGCAGATCTCCCTACCTCCTTTGCTCAGTTTCTTGCTCACTTGGATTCACATTTCCCAATGTGTTTATTGGCTCCCAAGTATGATTTTCCTTTACCTCCCCATATACATTTTGTCTCTAAGAAGCCTATGTTAGCAAAGCTTTTAGATTTTACTGGCATTTTGCGGAAATGCTGAGATGATAGTCTCAGCTTTCACGTCATGCTTTAATATTGCAGGGGCTTGCCTTAGACAGAGGCAGAAGCAATTCAGGGCCAGACAGTGAGATCAAACTAGGCTACAGAAAAACTGAAGCACCTTTCCAAGCTTCTGAAGACCTTCAAGGAGGAGACTCCACCACCTCTCTGGGGGGCCTGTGCTAGGGCTCCATCACCCATGCAGTGCTCTTTCAAGCAATGCCTAGACACATTTCAAGGGTCATTGTGGGCCAGTGCTACTTGGCAGGCAGCTATTTGGACACTCACCAAAGCGTACCAGTTGGCCAGGAGGCCAAAGAATAGTGCCTGCCCTTTTGTTGGCCAGCTATTTATTTGTACAGACATAGCCACTGAGCCTGAAATATAAATAGTCGTATCTGGTAATGGGGAATGGAAACCATCCTGGTCATTGGTTTTGATGTATTTATGGCTGCTTTTAACGTAAATCTAAGTTTTCAGTGCTAACGGTCCAAGCTTGCAGGGGATTCTGTCCTTCCTCTACTTTTGTTTAAAGAAGAAAAAGAAAAAAGAAACAAATAGATCCACTTCTACCTCTTGGCCTCCAGTATCCAAAAGGAATGACAGGAATTGTACGTAAATCCAGATGCTCACGGAGCTGCTCCTGTGTCAGTAAGAACAGAGGGAGACTTCCACTGGTTAATTTGGGTATTTATTGGTTATAAATCAAAGGGCCAGCAAATATGGAGAAATCAGTGAAAATGTTTTTTTTTTTTTTTTTTTTTTTTTTTTTTTTTTTTTGGCTATGTTAATAACAATGTTCTAAGATAAAGCTGTTATTTTTAAACAAGTCCTATTTTCATTTTGCACTAGTCTTTTTAACTGCCCTGGAAAGAAGGATGTTTATACAATTTCACAAAGAAATGTGAACTCTTCTGCTCCATTTACATTTCTTTGTTCCAAAATGTATTCCTCTTGTTGAGATTCCAGCAGACAAGGAAAGCAGACACAGCGGTTACTTTCCAATGTGAAACTTAAAACCACAATCTCCCGCTCAGAAAACACAGAATGAGTCACAGGAAGGGGCCACTTGCTTGCAAAACTCATTAAAAGCAAGGCAAGGCAAAATGGATTTCCTGTATCAATAAATAGATTGCTGGCAGCAGGCAGAACACCTGACAGTGCTAGAGGGTAAAAAACAGTCCAAGAGTAGCCATTAGAAGAGAGATCAATTCTTCAGCTTGGAAACCGTATCTCCCCAGTACCCAGTTTGATTTCTTGGCATTAGTTGACTTAATCCAGTAAAGTGATAAGAATATGCACAAATTTGATTGCAGGGAGTTGCAACTAAAGCACACGCTTAAATGGGCTGCGTCAATTTTCCAAAGCGAGCTTTATTAAAAGGGATGCATGCTATGTATACTGCAGGTGAAAGCTTTGTTCCCCAGTTTCATGAAAATATAAAGCAGCCCTAGTCCTTATCAAAGCTTAAAATAGAGCTGTAACTGCAGCTTTCTTTTGCTGTTAGTGGTAGCCCTCAGGTGCTTAAACAGGGATTTCCTTTTGATGAACGTTATTCTCTCCTGCTTGGCAAATGAAGCCAAAATGGCCTTCACTCCTTCTGTTCAATGTAGAGACATGGGATTTTAATAGAATCACATAATCTTTCAGGTTGGAAAAGACCTCTAAGATCATCTAGTGCAACCTCTATCCTAAAGCCTACCACTAAACCATGCTATTAAGTTCTACATCTACACATTTATTGAAGACCTCCAGGGATGGTGACTCAACCACTTCCCTGGGCAGCCTGTTCCAGTGCCGCACAACCCTCTCAGTAAAGAAATTTCTAATAATCAACCTAAATCTCCCCTGGTGCAACTTGAGGCCATTTCCACTCATCTTATCACTTGGATTTTGGTCCAGAGGCAGGGAGCTCAACACTTGACACCTAGGTTCAACATGGGCATGGAATTAAGAAGCTGTTTTTTGGCCACTTACCCTGGTTTTGTTCCCTTTCTCTAGTGCCTCCTAGAAGAAAACTCATTTCTCATTTCATCTTTATTTCTCACCCTCACATTCCAGTGGCTAGAAAGGTCTTGATGAGGACCTCCTCCTAAAAACATCCAGCACCTAATCTCTGTGTACCACGTCTGGGTTTTCACTAGAGCCAGCCTCTTGTCTCTCATTTACAACTACTCCTCTCCTTGCATTGCTCAGTCATGCTACAGAAAGAAATGAGGTGATGGATTTTACTCCAAGCAGAAGGGTTAGGACCACCTTTGGTGATGGCACTGCGAGTGTACTCCCTTCACAAGTATTTATGCAATAAAATGAAATAAGTAAAATTGCCCCCAGGCTTCACTTTTTTTTGCCTATTCAGAGATGAGTTGAAAGTTACAGTTTTTAGGTTCTTGGCACTAACAGTCTTCTGCCTCCTGCAATAATCTGTTCTGATGTACTTGATGGCATCTGCAATGCAAATGAAGACTATTTATTTGAAAGGAAACAATTAACGTGGTATTCTGGGTAGTGTTCCCTACCTTCTCCACAGCATCAAAAAATAACAGTCTTCACTCCTCAGGAGGTTTGTTCCCCTGACTTTTCTGTGTTAATGAGATGTTCCAGGAGCAATGAATATGTCCTTATAAAGTTTGGTTTGCAGAGGCAAAAGCATCATTTCTCTGACTTTTAATTAAAAAAGCACCTTCATTTCAAAGCCTGTCTCCAGAGCTCTAGTGTAAATGTTTATACAAGCCAGAGACATACAGAAAATAGGGAAGATTGAAGAAGCAGTGACTGTAGGCTGCCCAAATACGGCTGCTCTTGTATTTTTAACACAGACCTTTAGCTGCTGTAGAGCCTAATCAACCCCAAACATCTTTGTTTTCATACCAACACCAGCCCGTCAGTATCGCTACGGCTGCAGTTAGTTTGCTTAGCAAACCTGGCAGAGAGAGCAAAAAGCAGTTCTGTATTCTCACAGACATGAGGAAATGTTATTTGCTTCTTGCCAGCTGAATGGCCAATGTCAAAGAAGGAAAAAAAAGTGTGTGTGTGTGGGGGGGGGTTAAGGAGGGGGAACAGTTGAGAGGGAAACTATGAGAGAGAATATCTGGTCTTGTTACTGTGAATAACAACAATCCCATTCAAATCAGATAGCTAGTTTTCCAGATCACTCCAAGAATTAGACAAAGGGAAAATGGGAAAAAATCTGGGGTATGGTAAGATTCCTGACTGGTCCTGCTGCTCCAATTCCCATCTGGTTACTCTTGGCTCCCAGGTGCTGTCCTCAAACCCCAGCACAGTGAGAGCCTGAAACCTGACCCTGCCTCCCTGACTCCTTGCACGTGAAAAGGCTCTGGATCAAACACTCCAATACAGCAAAAAATTTGCAAGTGCTGGAAGTTACACTGGATAGCCCCAGTAAGAGATAAGCAACTGAGAGGATATGTACAAATTCCACACTTCAGAGCTCCAACGGTTCTGAAAAAGCACTCTGCCGAAATCAAAGCATACACAAAAATAGAAAAGTCAGAAGAAATTTACATTTGCCTTTATTACAATATATAGTTCTATCGTCGTTGCATTCAGCAGATCAAAATGAGGTGTTAAAATGATTTTCATCATTCCAGTAGCACATACATATACAGAGTAAATACTGTATATAAATAGTCTTTGAAATAATAATCCATATCTACAAATAAAAATACCCAATACTCTTTCTCCTCCCTCCCTATATTACAGCAGTAACATTTTATCTGTAACACAACTAATACAACAATCATGGTATCCTGTCCCTCACACAACACAGCTGGAGGGGTATGGTCATCAGCTTCATGAAAATAAACATCAGTCACTCCTCACTGCTGCATATTCTAGTTTATGTGTACCGTATAAATAGACTATACAGTGATTTAATGTCTCTGCATATTTATGCTAGCCAAATATTCTTTCTGTAACAGAAACCAGCATTACACTGAAAGGAAAGTTGAGAAAGTTTTTTTTTTTTTCTTTCACAGAAAGAGTAGGAATTTGTTAAACCGTCCTTTTTTTCTTCATTAGGAATTAACACAGCAGTGTAAGTATTATGCATAAAATTGCTCAGCTACCACAACAAAGTATCTTAAGCTCCCTTTAAAAGTATGGCAATGTTTCTAGCAGGTCAAAACTTGGATTTTCTTAACTGTCTTTTCTGTGAGCAGGTTTGATAAACATGAGTTATATAAACACACATTTGTCTCACTTTCCAGCTATATTTAAACTTTCAGACACAAAGGGTTAGTTATACCGTACGTCAGAAGCACAGCGTTAACTTCACAATCATAGCAATGTTGGTCAGAAGGGACCCCTGGAGGTCAGCTAGTCCAACTTCATGCTTGCAGCAGATAGCAGACAACATGAGAGCCAAGTCAGCCACAGCTCTGTTTAACCAAGTCTTGGAAAACTCCAGGATGGGGATTCCACAGCACCTCAGGGTTGCCTGCACCAGCGTGGCACTGCTCTTACAAATCTGATGGAATTAAAAGGACCACTCATTCACACTATCATTTGGGTTGTAATACATGGCAGTAACAGCCCTGGACAGGCTATTTATTAAGTCATAAACAAATACACACAGGCTTTAGACTTCGATTGTGGAGAAGTCTCTGGGACCTTTCTTTTCCTGGTGAAAGCTACTGCATGCAGTACCTTAGGAAAGCCAATCTCAACTACTGTGAAGAATAAAAAAACCTGATGGCCTCTAACTGAAGAGAAGGGCTGATTTGGTTTTAATTTGCATAATGGACTGAAGCAGACCTTTACAAGAACTGAGTAACACAGAATTCAGTTGGTACATTCATCCATTAATTCAATCATTAGCGACAAGTATAAATGGATACTTAAAGCGTGGCTATATTTAGAGATGCAACCATCTCGGTTTGGCAACCTGAGATCCTCACTGATTGTCTGACAGATTTAAGAAATGTGGTACAAATTTTCTGACAGTAAAAAGATATTTGCACCTTCTTTAAACTTTGAAGACAGCATAATCAGTCTGGGGCACTGGATATGCATTTCGTCCTCTTTCTGTTTGTCTACTAATTCCAGTATCTCTGAAATGGATGTGTACCTTGCCTGAACCCACAACGTTCATGTGAAAAGGAAGACTTAGGAAGGTCTCTCCACTGCACATTGCAGCTATGCACACTGCAGTTGTATAAAGGATTGCACTTATTAATTACTATTGAAGGCACAGGGAAATCATAAATTGGCCCCCTGACATCTCAGATAAAGTCTGCAGCACAAGAAGTTAAAAATCCCTATTATAGAATTACCATCCCACCTATGTTGTTACCACTCTTTTGAGATGCAAAACCAGAATTTGTTGAAACAGAACAAATGTGATGCAGAGCAGCTGTTCCCAAACCTTTGGGTGCTAATCAACCACAATCACATCTTAAAATTTCTCCTGGACCACTCTGCCTTCCTATTATTAAACCCTTAACTGAAAACACTGCAAAGCAGCTGCAAAACATGTATCATAGCCTCACAGATCACAAGTTGGCAGAGATCACAGCTTATGAACCACTGTTTTAACCATACTGAAATACTATATACATGGAATCTCATGATGCCGTTTTCAATGTTTCAGAGAATAATACAACTTTTAAATACATTTTAAAATGAAGGGAAAAAAAATCACCTTCTTAGCTACCAGCTCATTGAGGATTATTTGGCCATTTCATGCATACATTTAAAAGTACCACATTGTGTAAAGGCAGATCATTTGGAAAATATCATCAACTGATCTGCAGTATTGCTTCTACAATGCACAGTTAAATCTTAAGGCAGTTGAGAGCAAGTAGCAAAAACAGTATCTACAGCTTGTGTCTGAACAAATGAGAGGGAAAAAAAGATGAAAGATTTTGTTTTCTTGGAGCACAGTAAATCGCACTAAAAGCATCTGTACTTTATGATACAAACAAAAATACAAACAAAAAAAATCCATTCAGTAAAAACCTGAGATGCATCACTCACCAGCATCAAAGTTCACACTTAAGCCAAAAATAACATTTTAAATAGAACTATTCAATATCGACAAAATCTTCAGTTTTCTTGGCTCAGCAATGATATTGAAACTCAACATATCCACTTCGTAAGATATTTTTACTGAAAAATCACCAGAGTCAAACCATTGACTTCAGTAAGATGGGCACTACACACAGCAGCCTATATCTTACACTTTCACACGTATCTTAACCCAAATAACTGTTCTGAAACATGGTACTCCTCAACTTGAAGAAGACTGGCAGAATCCGGCCATCTTATTTAATTTACTTCCATTTACATTGCACATCATTTATTTCCAAACACAAAAAAAAGCATTAGCAGGTCAAAACAACATGTTGAAATAAATCAACACACTCCATCGTCTTCGATGGCTACACCAATTTACAACAGCTGAGGACCTAGACCAGTAATGAACCGTTAAACAAACATCAGATGGTCAAGCAAGGAGGAAAGAGGAATGAGAGAATGGTTAAGGTTGGAAGGCACCACTGGAGGTCATCTGGTCCAACCACCCTACTCAATCATTCGCTCTTTCAGAGGATGGAATTTTGACATATGAGCTGCAACATGTATCACAAAATGATGTCAGGAATGGTGAGCACCTTCAGCTCCCTAACTTGCAGGGGTTTCTGAGATGAAAGACAACTTCAGTAATACAAGAAAGATACAGAACCACTTCATGACCTTATGATGTGTTTAACTGCAACTCTGTCATCATTGCACTTTTATTTGACTTTAGGCAATGAAACTGTATGGCACGATTTGAGTTGCTGGATGAAGGAACATTAGGAATGTAATTCCCATTCCTAGTACAACTCACTCTTGTCATCTGGAAACGTGACTAAGTATGAAGAAGCATTTCTAAGTTTGCTCACAGCAAAGGAATACAATGCTCACATCACAGATTCCAGCTGAACTGCCAACAGCAAAAGCCAAGTGAAGTCCTTGCAATACAAGCTAACTCATTCTTTGATCCGAGGCTGACAGTTCGGAGATGCAGTTAAGATGAGGCTGGATGTACATCCTGAGTTTCAAAAGGTGGTAGAGGTTCTCTCCAGTAGGTGAACTGACTGTAGGTATCAGAACAAGGAAAGTCTGAAGAATGGCTTCTTTTCAGCAAAGGGAAAATGTGATCTACCACTTCACATAGTCTGACATAACTGAAAAATAAATAAAAAGATCTTCTTATTTTGATTTTTTTTTTTAAATAAGTCTCCAGTCACCAAGGCATGGCTACTCTTACATGAACAAGTTATCATCCTTGAAACTGTAAAATTCAACTCAATTTTGGTGCCTAGCTTCCAGGTAGCATTCACAGTTCAGATAAGAAATCTGTTCATTTGTGGTGGTTTATTTAAGGTTGCACACTTATAATTCTTTTACGTGATTAAAGTAAATGGAGTATATTGAACTAAATACTAAATAATGTCTTTATCAGTTTAACTGAAGGAAAGTAGAAAGTCTGTATTGTATTTTACATGTTTTATATTTTGTGTGGAATATTCTAAGGAATCTTTCATTAGTAAAATGAAACCTATATTTGGACACAAGTTATAAGTTATAAAAGGAAATTATTTAGCCTGTAAGGTTTTAGGGATAAGATTACTTACGATGAGATGTTTGTCTTTGCATGTTCTTGTATAAGTTCTCCTTTGGGGTTAACTGTAAATATGCGGTTTAGAGAAACCCCCACTTGCTTGTATGAATAAACATCCTAAATAGAAAAAAAAAAAAAAAAAAGAATTATGATTCTGCCTTTGCACGGTCATGTCTCTTCTTGCTGAAATCTACTACACAGAAAAACATACTTACACAGTATTGGTACTAAATTTACCTAGTTATTGTGCACCTGAAATTCTATGAATTTCTCAACCTGAAATATGTTGAAAACTTGAACTCAGACTAATGAAAGGCTCATGAAACAGATCATTTGCAGGTGTGGAGTTTGTCACTGTAAATTAAACTATTGATCAAAATCATGTTTTGTTTTGCTTTTTTTCTCCAGTTACTTCCCTTGACACAAAAAATAAAATTAAATATAAAAAAGTAATGTTATTTGGGAGTAAAAGTATTTGCGCTTTCATTTTTCAGATAATATTTCATTTCCTGAGTGTATTGTACTGAATATCTTGCAACAACGTACTGGGGTTAAAACATAACTGCTAGAAAATAGTGATTAGTTTGTAAGGACAAGATTACAAAAAGCTGTAAAAATTCTGCTTACACTAAAACCCCCGGAAAAATCTTTTACCTGCTGAGTTTGGATTTATGCAATGTCCATATATTGGCTATGTATCGATGAAAGGGAAAGAGAGGGGAAAGTAAGGTATAAACACTGTAACTGCAGCAGTGAGCGCCAGGTGGTAATGCAGCTACAACTCTGGGAATTATTTTATGGCATTCAACTAGAAGTAACAGTTGAGAATAACTTTTAAGAAATTCAAACTGTTAACACAAGCAACGAACAAGTTTTGTTCTGGTCTGAAAAAAATGTTTGACAAAAAACATTTGACAAAAGCAAAGATAAAAATAACCCCCAAAAGATGAGACCAAGCTTCCATTTTACTAATGTAAATCATTGGGTATAGTTTTAAAAATTCAAGTGGTAAAAGACTGAAAGGTTAATGAACATATGAAAATTATTTTAATTTTTATGTTGTACAGGTGCATAAGTATTGAAATTTCACTTAATTTTGAGGGGAGAAAACAAAAAGCAAAAGCAAAACAAAAAAAAAGCAGCACATAAAATTGAGAAAGCTATCATCCTGATGTTCACAAGGCCAGTAGCATATTTTACATCTGAAGACTGCACTCCAACAGCAATCAAAGGAGTATGAAAATAATGGTTTTATTTCCCTGACATTCAACAACAACAAAAATGAAACTAGAGGTAGGCTTTATCCATAATACAAAATCACAGAAGTAGCTACAAAGTTATTTCAAAATCATATGTCTAAAGGTATCTTGATAGTCAAAATTAAGCTGTGTATGATATAACAACCAGATAAAGCAATTGGACAGTGAGGTCCTCCTGTCCTCACTAATAATGGTTTTAAATTATGTAACTTGCTAAAAGATGAAGCTGAAAGAGTTGTCACTGCTCATAAATATCAACAACTCTAAGAAAAATGTGAGATAATTGTAGAAACAAATTCCAACAGAAAGACATGCTGATTTCTCCCAAATGTAGCTACAACATCCACAGTTTCAGAGCCAAAATATCTTGCCAGGCACTTCTGTCCAACATTTAGGCATCTAAAAATGCTCAGTCTCCAAATGTTCACTTTCACACTGGCAATAGCTAGTGTCCATATTTATACTTGTGATTTCCTCAGGCTATCAATGTTTTTGCCAGTGGACATGTCTAAGGTCTTACAGTTCCAAGCAGCTACAGCTGGGATCTATTCCATGCTCCTCAGGTCTCAGCATGTCTGAGACTGTTGCCTTTTGTGGATGCATAAAAGTATATGTCCTTTGGGCCTAAAAGAGAGTAAGTAAAGCCTATAGCCCAATTCTGTAGTCTTCAAATGGGTGAGAGAGACCTCACTTTTCCTCTCAGTATCAAGGACTTCAAAGTTAAATGTTCAATTTTAGTGGGACATCCAAATCCTTCCGGATGTACTTAGGGTTTGAAGTCCCACTGATATTCATCTGAAGGATTTTGTGTCTGTCCAGAAGTAACTCATCAGCGCTGTATCAGTATGGGATAAAACGGGATCACTAAAATGGGATCAGTGTTTTCACACAAGTTTAAAGATCTTTTATGTAGTTAGGATTTCAATCAGTATTTCTTGTTATGCTAACTTATGCAGATGTAATGTAGTTACTTTGTTTCTCTTCTACCTCTCTTCTACCTACATGGTGAGATCTTTCTGGAAGAACCTTTATATTATCCTTTGTATGAGGCCTAATCAAATATTCTTAAGTCCTATTTAAAGCTTCTAGGTTCTAATGTAACAAAATCACAAAATAACAGCAACCTTTCTGTTCTCTGTAAAAGACATAAATTTCAGCGATTACTTACAGCAGGTCTGTTTCCAAAAGCAGCATAAAAGGGTTCTGTGTTAGGATAAAACAAATTTTTTATGTCTGTCAGACACTGAACTTTGAATTTTTCTGGCTTCTTTTCTATCACTTCCCTGAAATTATATAAAAATAAAATAAAATAAAATAAAAAGGTGAAATATACATATGAAATATAGCATAAACCAATTTACTTTCTTTATTCAACATTTTTACCTAGCTGGATATTCCTATCAGGCCCCCACCTTTCTCCAATAAATCTTCATTTGGAAATCAGAAGGCCCATGAAGACGAAATAGCATTCCCAAGCTTACATAATGGGCACAATAAATAAATCCTCTGAAACAAGGGGACTTCTATTGAAGTCTAAGTGATAAAGATGGTTAGTAAGCAAAGATGGTTGATTACAGGGAGCAGTGGCTAAATAAAATCTTAAGACATAAATTGTTATTAAGTAAACCACTTCCTGAGAACTGCAGAATGATTCATAGATTATATTAGCTCTCACTGTGTATGGTGTTTTTTTTTTCCACCTTTTTTTTTTTTCTCCTTTTAAATTAAAGGATTACAATTAACATATGTGCTGAAAGGACCTCAGCCTGTTAAGATCCTTCTACAGTCAGGGTCATCCATCACTGCTAATTAGCAGAAGTTAAGGAATAAAAAAATCTTCCATTTCTCTTCAGTTGCTCCCTACTGAATACAGAATTCATTAATGAATAGTGGAGTTGTCTCATCTCTGGGCAAGAGCCCTTTCACAACAGCTTCTCTTGGCAAGGATGCTGAACAGGTGGCAAAGTCTGGAGTTCCCATAACAGAGGAAGACACCAGCATGACACAAAAGCGCTGAAGAAGCTCAGAATCCCACATCCTAGCACCAACACATATGCCAAGGAAGATGCAAGTAGCACAGAGGCTTCAAAGCAGTATAATACGGCCCTTCAGAATAGCAACTCCACATATAAATTAAAGTTTGAGGATGTGCAAAAGAGGAAGACAACCATTTTCCCCCAGTTCCATATACACCTGATCTCAGAGCCCCTAAAGCCACAACTAATAAATCCATGGATAACAATGAAGTCATTTCTTGCCTACAGAAAACAGAAGTTAAGACATTGGATACTGAAAAATGGGCGTTCTTTAGTCTAAAAAACATATCAAAAAGAGTATCACTTCTAATATATTGCTAGATATGGAAAACGTAAGATGACAGTACCTACCCTTTCAATAAAACTATTTAATCAGTCAGAGAAGAACACTGAAAGCCTCTACGTTCTCTTATATTTAGAACATGACTGGTAAGACAGCCTGCATGTCACTCAATCAGAAGAGCATCTGAACAACCTATCATTAAAAATTCTAATGAAATTCTGTCAC
The DNA here is from genome assembly GCF_009819795.1 of Aythya fuligula. Classification (NCBI taxonomy): domain Eukaryota; kingdom Metazoa; phylum Chordata; class Aves; order Anseriformes; family Anatidae; genus Aythya; species Aythya fuligula. Next base: position 104,405,269 of record NC_045561.1, on the reverse strand, counting down.
AGCAGCTTTTAACATCTTAAAATATTTTCAGTAATCACTTGACATGCCTCACTGAATTAGGAAGAAGGTACAATATTCATGATCTGTGCTATTAGGATTCACTTGTTACAAATCAACACCTAGAAAGGACAACATTATCCCCACAGAGTATCACAATGCAGTCGGACTATAAAACATTCATTTCATTTTCATGTTCAAGAAAAATGATTACGAATGATTTAAAGTGCTCCCATAGAATAGGAAAAGAAAAAAAAAAAAAAAAAAAAAAGCTGAGAATTCAGCCTCCAAGTTTCTTTCAGCATAAAGGTGATATTGCAGTACCTGTGCAAAGCTGAGAATAAGCTGCTCGGACTCAGCAGCACTGGCCCTTGAGGCAGCACAGTTCCCCGTTCATTGACCCAGTGCAAGTATCCTCTGGTCATGCCCGCCATCCCAATAGCACGTGCTGAGCAATACAAAAATTTATATCCATTTCTGTGAACAGAAGTGAAAGAAGAAATTACTGTAAAAAAAATAAAGCAGGTGTTTTGACATTAATAATTGTGAGTTTGTTTTTGCACAAATCAATCATAATGGTTAAAACAGACATGTTTAACCTACACCTATTTAAAATGAATAAAAATGTTTATTTCAGAATGCTGGATAACTAAATTCTGTCTGGCTCTACTACAGTTTATGATTTACACCTAGAGAGGGTTCATTTATCCCTGGTCTTTTCATGACTTCATACAGGTTGTTATCCACCCCTGCACAGTAAAACCATAGACCTTAGAATTAACTGAAATGATATCTGCCAAGAGGAAAACACTTGGCATATAGCAGACAACAGCATATTAACCTTTGCTAAATTAACAATGCTACACTCCTGCCTTTTGGGCCCCTTTGGAGAGGGTTTTGGGGAGAGCGGTGAAGATGACAGGGGAAGAAAAGATTGGTCTGCATGCATGTGTGCAGCAGCAACATGCAGTTTCAACTCTGAGCAAATTAAAACTGCAAACCATAGTGTGAGAAGTAATCTTGACACTTTCTTGTCTTGGTACTGAAATAAAAGTTTCAGACAAAGTCACTGGCTATCCTTGGTTCTGTCATGATGGAACAGAGTCCAATGACATTAGTGCAACTTAACAGGCATAGTTCAACCTAATAGCGTTTTCTTTTGCAAGTCCTACAAAGAAACTATTTGCGAAATAAATACTGTATTCAGTGCATGCATGGTCATTAAATCTAACTATTGAACATTTCTGTAGTGTTCAGCTGTAAAATCTAGCTGCTACATAATTAACTCGGTAATTTGAAAAGCAACATGACTCGAATCCATTTTTCCCTAATGCTTTTGATCACCAAAGCCCTAACAATAGACAGTGCTGGCAGGCATAGAAATAACAAGTGCAATTAAAATAAAAAATAAAAAATAAAAAATTAACGTTTTCACAAAAGGTAATGCTGAAGTTATACACAGAAACCAAATACTGTTCAGCACATGAATTCACAGGCTGCCCTGTCTTTTCTGTAATTTTGTATGCCTATACAGAATAAAAGCATTGACCAATGTCTCTGGCATAATTTAGATTCCATCATCCATAATTTATAATTCATTACCCATGTAAAATAAGAAGCAATAAGCAAGCCTTACTGTAACCCTAGTGCACAGAACAAATCATATTAATTATGAGGACAGTGGTTATGTGTACCAGAGGCTCTCCAGACAATTGTGGTAGGTTGAATATATAAGAACAACTGAATTTTATGCAAGATTTTTTTCCTGCATAAAGTAGAAATGTCAACTTGAACAGACAACAATCACAAGACCTTTTTGTTGAAGCTAAAAATCTGAATTCGTGAACATATATATGAACAGATATCAAAATATAACAGATATTTCATCTGATCCCATTTAGATATCGATTAATTTTACTCTTAACTTCCTTTTCTCTCAATTGCTATTGAAAAAACTGGTCATACTAGGATTTTCACCATGTTAATGACGTTAACTGAGATAAAGTTCCACTGATCTGCTATTACTCAACATTTCTTCAACAGTCAATAAAGAAAAACAGTTATTTCAAAACATCATTACACCTCAGGTGTCTGAGCGTACAACCAACAAGAGATTATGATGAGTTCAGGTCCTTCCATCAGTAGCAGTAACAGTAGCAGAGAAGACATTTATTCCTGTGGACCAACAGTCACAAGTGTATTTTAGCTACTGAGCTGTGCTATTGCAGCTCAAATACGTTGCCAGGTTAAGAGCCAGTTCCTCAGGCTCTTCACAGCAGGTCTCGTTGACTTTCAATGCCTTTAAATTACACTTTAAGCAATGTCTACTTATGACCTACAATCAAAATTAACTAATGACACAAAAATATTTTAAGACTGTTCCTTCCTGTTAAATTTGCAACTTAATAATGGATTAAGAGCAAATATATACATAGGAAATAAAAATTAAAAATTATATAACCAGGCACAAAGACTACCATCACCATCTTTAAAGCTCATCGTTATTTAAACTATATATATATATATATATATATACACTATATATATATATATATATATATATGAAAGCAATGAGTATCTGAAAAAGGACTACATCCACTCAAGATGAGATGTGCCGTGCTTTAAGGCTGATATTTCCCTTGACTTACTAAAAGTCTAATGTTTAGACAGCTCAAGTCTACATTGTTTCTTTAATTCCCTTTCTGCTCACTGGAAGGAGAAGAAACTCCACTAAACTGACTCATCCTGTATGTTTTAGGTTTCTTCTCTGCATGACAGATGAAGACACGCCTATGTCTCTCTACTCACCACTTCAAAAAACATACACAATTAGTTTAAGTTAGACACCTAACTACACTACCAGGCAGGTCACGTTTGGCAATAGGATCTCCACCTACAGTGACCACCCTCTGTCACACAGTCCTTATGCATTTTGCAATCCTGTCAACACGGAGAGATGGGAAGGTATATGAACATCTTATAAGCTAATGGCGTTTCAACTCCCAATTTGCAAGAAGTTCCACTTACTGCAGCTATACAGCTCATTCAAATGACTCAAGTTTTTGGAACTGCAATGTTATCTGTTTGGAACGGTTAAGAGAGCAATCACTACTCATTGGCAGGGGGCTTTTGCTCTTGATACCCAGAGAAAAGCCTGCTTTGTGACATTGCATAGCAGATGTTTATACTGTGTAAGCATCGTAGTATCTCATTGCTTCAGATGAGATTGCTCTTAAACTCCAAGGTTAACAGTCTAGAGAGATTTTAATTTTTAGATGCAAATGAATCAAATGCATAAACACATGCAAGCCACAGATGTATGAACAGATTTACTGAATACTCACTGGCTCACTTTATGGTACAACTTTGCAATCCCTTGGTGTGTCCAGTCTTTGCCAAGAGTAGGCAAAATATGACCTAAAGTATCTGACCTGAATAAAGAAAAAAATAATGTAATTGAAATGGAAAAAAAATAAAACAAAACAAAAAACAACACCACCACCAACAAAAGCTTACTGCTTTTAAATAATAACAGATAAGGCTAATAAAAGTCCCCCTAATTAATTTGGCTTTCTGCAAGGTACTAACTGCAATCAGAAGAGGATGATTTTATTCCCTTTTCTTTCAAGACAGACTGATATGTCTATGTTGTTTTAATCAGTCTTGTGCGGATAAGGATAAGGATGTGTGGATAAGCTAGTGAGCTTGCATGGAAGTTACAGAACATAGGCTATCAATCAGACCTACCGAGTAGCCAAGAGGATATTAAGCATACTTTTTGAGGTTTACATTGCATGTTTTCTAAATAAACCAAATCGACCTATAAGGTAGTGTTGGGAAATTACAATCTTAAGAGAGAAAGACTGGGCAGTGGCTTAGGATGGATTTGCCATAGTATTGTATGGTGAAGAGATTCAATTACTGTCCAGTTAGCTCAATAACAGAGACAAAAGTAGATCCCATTCAGTTCATTGACACTTAAGAAAACAGAAAGGAGGGGATACTAATGTGTGTTGGCACCAGAAAAGCATTTTGTCCTACAACTGATTAATCGCAAGGAAAAAAAAAAGATATTTCAGTTCAAATCAAGTATTTTAATTCATCCCAGATTAAAAAAAAATAATAACAATAATTCAAGACTAATTATACATAGGTAAGTTTGCTTTGAAAGAAATCTAAGGTCTTGTCTACTAGATAAAAATGACCCTCACTGTAATGCCCCAGTAATGCCTTTTAAAACAGAATGCAGGTGTTTCTTCTTTTTAAGTGAATCTATTGTACTTCACAAATGTGACACAGCAAGAAGTAAAAGGTCCTGCAATACTACAGTAAATACTATCATAAAACAATAGTAGGTAACAAATATGAGCACATGTAGCATATGTCTTTGTGAAATCGTGAATCTAGCCAATGATTCTTGCAGTATTTTAAAGCAAGGTTAAAAACACACACACAGACTCCACAAAACACTAGAATGTAACAATTTGTTGCCTTAAAATTTCCCGTTAATTACTCTTTTTGCTTTAGTCCAAAGGACAGAAGCAGATAAAAGTCTCTCCCTGAACTCACCGTGTAATTGTTCCATCAATGTCAGAAATAATAACTTTATCATCCCAATTCCATAGGTAAATGGTGCCTTCACAGCGGCAAGTGCCTTGATATTGTGTTGTAACACTAAAGGTCACATCATTGGGGCCATTCTTGAGCTTTAAGCTTTTCTGCAAGACATTATCAGCAAGATAATCAACAAACCGAGCATGTGAAATGGACACAGTGCAAACAGAGCCACAGATGATCATTGCCTTGGTCACACTGAACCTTATTGCTTTCAGCAAAGCTATTTTCTAGGTAATGTTAGCAGAGGTTTGCTTTGTGTGATGTACATGAGGCACGGCTTTAGAGAGTAGAATGAAACAAAAAATAAATTCTGTTTCACAGTAAGGGATATGAAAAAAATATCCTGAAAGGTTCTCATACAAATCTACAGGGATTTTTTTTTCCATACTGTGGTAAAGAAATATATGGAGGGAGAAGTGTGAGTAACAAGAAGTGCCATTAACAGTGAAAATGACAGAGTGCTTACATGAGGATTTGTGTTCCAAGGCACTACATCTCTAGCCTATAATAACCCACCTTTCTTACCATATGAGCTACTCGGTCTCCACCAAATTTCCTTAACTTTCCCACCCTGCTGCCCTTCCTGTCCACTTAGAGACTCACTGGGTGTAAGACAACTGATTTGATTCTTTTTGTGGGCTCATTCACTGTCACAAAATCTGCAGGAGTTTCATACTTTAAGTGTTCTTAGTTATATTTCATTGCAATTGTTCAATGAGTTAAAAAGTGAAAAGGAGGTGTGAATACAGAAGAACTGATGGGCAACCGATGAGTCCCACCCACTCAACTTAAGAGTAGTACTGGGTTCTGCTAATTTCTGCAAGACAAGTATCAGTGTGTTTGTATAATGCTTACTTTCTGTCTGATACAGGAAAGTACAAACACATTCCATCTGTCTCGTGGGAAAAAATCTACATTTCTTGCAAACTATTCAGGCAGTGAGCAATAGGCTGCATAATGCTGTACTACTCGTATAGGTTTCCTTCTGAAAATTAATTGGCTGTAGATAAGAAAGACGACAAAAAGCATTTCTCTAAAGTAGCCCATTTTTCCAAATCAAATTGGAATGTGCAGAACACAGAACAGTAACAGTTTTGTCACCATTAGTCAAAATGCCTCTGCCACAAAGGAAGAGAATTGGCTCAGGAGAAATTAATAGCCTGGCCTCATAGTAGGTTCACAAGCAGCTCTTTCAGAAGTTACTAACCAAGAACTGTATTTATGTAAAACTGTGCCTGTCTGTCTATGAATGAGGGGAAGGGAAAGGAAAGGAGGGGCAGGGGAGGGAAGAGACCTGTGGGTTCTCACACACACGGACTGAAAGGAACAACATTCATGTGTAACACTGAAAAGAGAAAGGAAAAAATTGTTTTGAAACTATAGTAAGAAATGGGATTCAATGCAAGAAGTAAAAACTAATTAAACCTTACAAGCCTGAATAACAGTTTTGTTCTTGTTGTATTAGAAATGACATTTCAGGACAAGGATGTAAAACTAACTCACAAGCTGGTCAGAAGTGAGTCGAAGGGTTTTTTTGTAACTGATTCCAGACAATAATGAGAGATGACTCGAGTTGGTTTGTAATGACCCAAGGTTTTGTTTGGCAGCTCTAGGGTCTTCATCGCTTGAAGAAGATTCATCTTTTACTCTGGAACATTGCACACACAGAAAATGATACTATCATGTCGGTAAATGCATCTCAGTAACCATTAAAAATGCATTAACAGTGAGTCACCAAATAAGTTATTGATTCTCTGCTTCTAACGTCTCACAGGAGGTCATTCATATCATGGTTTTAAATATATCAATGGAGAACGGAATTTTCATTCATGCTTGTTCCCCATTATTCATAGTTGGATTCGTCTAGTCATTCACTTGTCTATATGCTAGTTTTCACCACTTAAATTTAACAGATGTAAATTAATGAGATTTTTGAGTCAGCATAACACATGGTGGTAAATATATATAAAACACTAAAACTATAAAAACCTCTCAGTTCTAGAAGAATAAAACGGGAGTTGCTATGCTAGGGTTTATTTGGTTTTCTTTTTTGTTTGTTTGTTTGTTTTTTTAAGAAATTTAGCAATTAATCAAAGAATCCAGGTGATGAAAGTTTTATTAGCAAAAAAAAAAAAAAACTCCTCCTCCTTTTTCAATGAGCAATTTTAGATCATTGGATTGATCTTTTCCAGGATTTGCAGGATTACCCCATTCAGGATATGATGATGAAAATGTTTAAAAAAAAAAAAAAAAGCCACCCCACTGAACTCCTTTAGAGAATTCTATTCAAATACACATCAGCAGAAAAATGTTTATTTTTCTGCTAACGTTTTTTTTCTGATTTTTTTCTTTTTAGGGTCAGTTTTCTTCAGAGGGAAAGTTTTCCTATATTACACAGATCTATCACCCAGAGAAGGTAAAATATCCTTTCAGATCCTTCAAATATCATTTTCAAAACAATCAGCTATTGGGCTTTTATTTCCATCACACCTGGATGCTCTTTGATGACAGGAAGTCTTGACCCAGTATCAAGGTACCATGTGTCATGACTACCAATATTAAAGAAAAAATCATTATCCTTTTTAACATCAAATCTCAAAAGCTTTACTCAATATTCCACTTGCACTGTTCTGCTTGCAAGCAACAAATTCTTATCAACAGATTTGTAAGATCAGTTAAAACAAACAACAAGCACCAATTACAGAACCTAATCTGCTTGAAATCTTAATCCCACTTTAAAGCCTATCTTCCAACAACTGTGTAATAGAAACAGACCTTAATGTCACTTATTATCCAGAAAAGGGAGATGAGCCTTTCCAATTCCTTCTGTGTATCTCACAAACTCAGAAAACAGAGCCAAGTAAGACAACAGCTAGTCTCCTACAGTGCAGGGAATACCTTTTCCAGCCCACTCTCCTGGAGTGTAACTACTGATCTCCAGAATTAATGTCAACAACAGCCTTCTTGTTTCACAAAGGTGACCCCAGGGCTTAACTTAATAAGAATAAAACATATTTAAATCTGAATGCTATGGCCTTCTTCAGTTCTACAGCACGCATGAGCTGTCTTTACAGTCAGATCTGATTTACAGTCAGTCAGCAAAGAGGTAAGGGAGGAGAGCTGTCCCTGGCTAGAAAGTTTTGGGGGCAAGTTAAGACTCATCTTACAAAGCCCTACTGAGGCAGAGAATCTGGTCATATGGTATAATTACTTTGGAGCACAAAGGAATAGAATTCTGAAATCTGTGGAAAAAAGTAATAGAACACCATGCCATTTTCCTATCAATAGCCTGTGAAAAGAAGCCTGGAAAGTGTTAGACCCTTGAACCTTCTAAGATACAAAGGAAGAAATTAAACTGTCAGGCCATAAATATTCATAAAGCAAGTCAGAACTGACAACAACCTGGGGTCATCTATGATCTTTCCTTGAAAACTCCAGAGAGATAGTTTTAGAGAACTGCTCCAATTATTGTTTGCTGTCAAAGGGCTGTAAGATGTATGACAGAACTACCAGCCAAACCGTATACTAGAAAAAGCACACTTGCAAGGTCTGCAACCCTGACATGCCTTCCTATCTGCACTTAAATTCATTTTTATTTCATTGTACGAAATATTTCATTGATGCAGCATTTCTTTCTTAAAATATATGAGGTAGCTTCCTTTCACAGTTCAACTGTAACTCATGCTCATTTCAGGTACAGATAACTTCTTGGGTACCTGTTTGCCATGCTCATCTGTGAAGATTCTTCTCCTGTAAGTCTGCTCCCACTCATACCTTGCTCTGCCTTTGTTTCCTGCAAAAATACAAGTATGAGAAGTTGAGCAGAATATCTGAAAAACCTGTTCTGTCTTGTATAGACTCTTAAAAAACAAAAAAAAACTTTTATGCAAAAAGCAAGTGAGGTTTTTACACACACACGCCCCTTTACTTGCAGGCAAAGTACAATTTTAGGAATGTCTTAAAGAATAAAGGCTGTGCAAAGGACTAAAAAAATGCAAATATAGAACTCAGAAGAATTACATTTCAGTCTTGCATAGAAGTACAGAACTATCAGATTTCAGGTGGCTAGCACTGTTGAAGTTCTAGGATCAACCTCATAACTATCCAGTTAATTCACCACAAATAGCTAGATTTCACTTAAAAGGGCAAAATATCACACCAGAAAAATAACAGAAACTACCTTTCAAGGTATTTGAATCATCAAAATCAAACTTTCCAAATTATTTTTACGCTGAGGAGGTGCTAACCTATATCGATTTCTTCCCAAAAGTGAAAGGCTTTTAAAAAGTGAATGTTTTTGAAAGAAACAAAGAATAACGCTTCCCATTGCCAATTTATACCTGCTCTATACACAGCTCTATAGATAAGCAAAATTCCACTAAGAAAGAAATTCTAAAAACTTCAAGTTAACTGTAGAAACTAAAGTCTCTTGCTCTGAAGCCCATATCCACAGATCAGTACAGTGGTTATTTCACGCAAAGCTAAAAAGTTCATCTATTGAGGTACAACCATAAAGCTGTATTAGAAGTCATTTTCTCCCCTCAAGTACTAAAGCTTCAATAGTATAAATGAATATGAAACAGTTTTATTAGCAAACTTTAAAGATTAAATATGTCTAGACAGAAGATCAATATTTCATACAAAGTTTTGCTTTTTTCACCATAACGTTCTTTAATGTTCATTCACAGCTTTAAGGCCATTACCACAAAATTCTAATGCTCAGGAAAGAAATTCAAAAAGGCTTTAAAACTAATATACATTCAGTTTTCCATCTTACATTTTGCTGAATTTTACAGTGTACTCTAGTCAGAAATCTCTTTTCTTCAACTGTCAATGAAAACTGCGTGAAGGTAAATAAAACACATAAAAACGTAAAATTGGTGGCACAGCTCTTCAACTCTAAGTTTCCAGTCAAATTTAATCCATTAGATAACGTTGTCTCACATTAGTATAAGGAAAAGAAATGCAGAACCAAAACACTGCAAGTAAACATTCCAGGTAGGATCTGATCCAAGGCTTTCTGAAGTCAGACTTCAGATCCTGTTCAAATGTCTTTTAATGTGTACATCCTCATTCAAATTGAGTGCTGAGCTAGGACTAGAAGCAAGGTTCTGAGGGATGAATATGATGGTATCCACCCTTCCCACTGCACCCAGAAGGAAACTGCTTGCTTCTCAAACTTACCTCTTTAATAGTGCTGTTTCTCCCTCGCCAGGAAAACCACCACCTTCCACCTTTTTTGGGCATCTTGTCCCTCATGATAGATTCCACAGTGGCCTGTGATAAATGGGTGGTAAAATAAAAAGAAACCGAAACAAAGGACAAGCTGATATATGTAAATGAAAAAGTGCCAAATGTACAATTGTAACTGATAATAAATAGAATAAAAGTAAACATACTGTCTGTGAACCATAAATTCCACTAAAGCAAAATCTAATGGTATCCAGCACTGCTTTGAAGTAACTTAAGCATGAATACTTATGAAATTTTTAAAAGAAAAATGAAAAAGAGACAGAAATCAAAGAAGAAAAATAAAGCATAAATAGGTATTAGTTTAATGTCTGGAATGAAGAACCAATGTTTTTAAGTTAAAGTTACTTAGTTAATAATTTAAATAAATAAATAAATAAATAAAAAGATCACTTCCGTAAAAAGCTCTCATGGAAAACAGTAACAAACCAGCATGCAAGATGGTCATTCTCATTAAAAATAACCATAAGGCTCAAATTTAATCACCAACTAAGAAAAAGGCAAAAAACTAACTAGCTTTTATGAGTTTAGCATGATGCTATGAACTTAAATGACAGTGTTAGAAATGTTTTTTGTTACTTTTTTAAACCCTGGCTACTTTCTATTGGTTATATGTAGTTGAATCCCAGCAGAGAAAAGTTTCTTTCAGTAACCATAATGACCGGACCTTATGCAGCTTAACAACAAGAGTTGAATTATTTCTTCCAGAGAGCAAGCAAAATACAAAAGGGGAAATATTACAGTAGAAGTGGCCACAGCATTTGGTATGCCCTAGAATTGCTTAGCTACTGGTTTTCTGATGAAATGACAGTCTCTACTGTAAACCAAGTCATCAAAATAAAAATGCAATGTTGATAGTGATACAAAGAAAAAAAGACTATTCTAAGAAACGTTTGCAGTTAAAAGAGAAGATTGAGTTCTGCTCATGTACAAGACAATACAATGCCTCCCTTTTCTGTTTTTCCACAGGTTCTCCTTCGATATGCTATCTAAAGTATATTAGAAGAAAGAAGTGAATGAAGCTGAGCAAGTAAATTGAGAACTTTTTAAACGTATAAAAAAAAAAAAGTGCAGATGGAGCTACAGAGAACATAACATTGAGAACAACGGCTACAGTTTAAGGAGGTTCTCAAACATCTGGACAACTTCAAGCAGATGTTCTATTGACTTTTAATGAGACCACAGAATAATAGAATACCCAGAGTTGGAAGAGACACACAATGATCAGAGTCCAACTCCTGGCTCCACACAGGATCACTCCAAAATCAGACCCTATGTCTCAAAGCATTGTCTAAATGCCTCTTAAAATCCATCAGGCTCAGCGACATGGCCACTGCCCCAGGGAACCTGTCCCAGTGCCTGACCACCCTTTCAGTGCAGAACCTTTCCCTATCCCCCAGCCTGACCCTGCCCTGTCCCAGCTCCATGCCATTCCCTCGGGTCCTGTCGCCTCAGCGCCTGCCCCTCCCCTCCCCTCGTGAGGGAGCTGCAGGCCACCATGAGGCCTCCCCTCAGCCTGCCCTGCTCTGCTGTGGGCTGAACAAACCCAGGGACCTCAGCTGTTCCTCATACATCTTGCTCTCTAGACCCTTAACCATCTTTGTAGCCCTCATTCAGATGCTCTGTAATAGTTTTATATCCTTTTATACTGTGCTGTCCAAAACTAGACACAGTGGTGAGGCCACTTGCACATGCTTACAGTTAGGAATGTGTTTAAAGCGCATTTTGCTGAACATGGGTGATTCTTGCAATAGCTCCAGTTTTCAATCACTTCACAAAGCCTGTTTTGATTAAAGTCTCTTAATATTCTAACTCCTTAGTTCCGTTATTAATGTAAACCAAAAACTCTAATAAACAACTGGTTAAGAAAAACAGTAGGATTGAAGGAACTGCTATTTCCCTCAATAGGAAAAATATTTCATACCACTTGTTTCTATTTATCCCTCCTAGGCAAAAGCCAAGAGATCTGGATCCCAGTGAAGACCGATATGCACCTAACAAGGTTTGAATCACTCTGTGGAAGTGATCAGCAAGTACAACTATAATCCTTCCTGTAGGCACTCAAGTTTGGTGGGATGAATCCCACCTTTGATGATTACTGGAATATGTGCAGTAAAACACAAAACAAATCAGTCTCTGCAGCATCCTGAAGTTCAAACCAGGTTTGCCAGATGTTTGGGACTTCTAGGATCATTTTACTTTATATTGGGATACTACAGTGCAGCTACCTGTTTGCATATATAGGTAATGTTCTTTCTGATTTAGTGCTACATGGTGGTGGAGTAAAAAATTTCTCCAAAACCCATAATACTCTTAATTTATGGCAATAGAGATAGAATTTGAATTCACATAGGTAAAACAAAAAACATGTGCTGGGTTGCAAGTGGCAGAAGGAAAGCGTAGGATCCAAAATATGTTAAATTCATGGCTAAATAGCACACGTTAGTGCCAATATTGATACTTGCTCCTTTATAAACTTTCACAGTAGCATGCATTTCTGTCCTGAGGCAACAAAATGTAATTGGACTGTTCAATGTGTATAATATAAGCCAGCATACAGCTGTTACAGGGTCATAGCTATTAGTCACTGCCACTGTTGTAATGATCTTAGACTAGGAAATAAGAACTATTCACAGACCAAATTTAATGGTTACGAGTGAATAGATATAACAGTGAATAGTTATGTGTGAATAGATACAAAAGCATCTGCATATCTGTTGTAAAACTACCCATTTTCTCTACCTTAGTGAATGATGCAACTTAATAAACAGTAGAATGTCACAGCTCCCACTCTGACCAACCTTCATATTCAATCTCACCTTTGGCAAAGGTTTCTGGAATGCTTGCATTGCCAGCAGAAGGGGACCAGCTGTTGTCCAGTTGTAGTACCTAGGCGTTCAAGAGAGACAATTACTACATTTCGTAATCTCAGGGTTCTAGTGCACAATCTAGTATTTATCATCTGGTACGTTAAACCCATGAAGCTCCTTTAGCTCAGGTCCAACTCTGGCCTGGACCAGCAACAGCAGTCTCACCTTATTCCACGGTATATTCATAGGCATGTGTTACTTTTTGAGAAACATAAGAGAAGCTAGGTCCTTAAGCAGAAATGGTATTTGTCATCCATTCCTTACTGTACTTCATTATCGCAACACGAGCTACATTTTTTACAAGCAGGTTTCTCTGTTTCTGCATCAAGGCTCTATACAAAGGTTATGGACTGGAGTCTGTAAGATGTTATGGTTTTTCTATGATGTGCTGAACACAGCTCAGCTTACATTGCAGACAGTAGGATTAATACAGTGGTATCAATCATCTGTCTAGAGAACATGACAGTTAAGATCCTCACTGAGTGCTCCTCTCTTCTCAACACATCAGCAGACACATGAACACTACCTTCAAATATCAGAGGACTAAGGCATGGAAGCAGTAAGTGACTGACCTCAGACTGCAGAGAGGGTCAGCTATACACCTCTCAAGTTATCCTTGTCTGATGAAGGAGACAAGGTCATCATATACCCAACACATTTGTGATTAAAGAGTATTGAATAAGGATGTACTGGACACGTCCGATTTTTATAAGCAATGTCTATAACTAAGGGTAGCCTAACTCCTAACTGCAGCACAATGTCATTATGTCTTCTCTACGCTAAACACAGTAAGTCAGCTGCAAGAGGCTGTCAAGTTAAAATACCCTTCATAGAGCTGCATCTAGCATAGGCCATAGTGCTGCACTGCCCAGCAATATAAACATATGAAATAATGTCTCAGCCTTCCAGAAACAGAAGTCTCATATTGAGTGGGTGAAGTCTGACAAGTCTTGAAAAGCAATGCCTCCACAGAGGCACGTCAGCAAAAATATTCAGCTTATAGAGACAACCTGGTGGGTACGGAAGGTCTGCAAGCAGACTGCCACATCCCTGTAAATATTCATTATTCAAATTTACTCAAGGCAAGGCTTAGCAAGTTCACAACCTATTTCATTTTTACTCTATCAATTGCATGTGAACACCATTAGCATTTAATACTAGCTTCTTGAAATTCAAATTCTGTTAAGTTAGCTGTGACAGGTCATCTGAAGCTGCTCTTTCAGTTTAAAGGAGGAAAGGTACATGGAAGAAGAAGAACCTGAATTCACTAGAGAGATGACTCCTTCTTGATGAATCTATGCTATGAATGTGCAAAACCCATTTTTCAGCTATGGTCAAATTGATCTAACACTCTGAAGTAGCACAAGCAATGTTTTAATTGCAACAGTAAGAATCATTTCTCCTGAAAAATACTTACTTATTTCCAATCTTAACCACAAGGTTAGGGTCATCAATGATAGCAGGATTGTCCACAAACTGCTGATATGTTACGGCATGTTCTAAGAACTCTTCTGTTGGGAAAAAAATGCATATGTAAATCATACATTTATAGATTCCTGGGGCAAAACAACCTAAAAAAATTAGCATTAACTCAGACATATAGCTTTCCCACTCAGAGTCTGCCCGTGACTACTAGGGTACGAGATCAGCAGTAATATAGAAGCAAGAGGTTCAAAAACTCTCAATTTCAGAAGATGCTGAGGGTTTCTTTGTGAGCTGTTGGGTGTCCTCCTCCTTCATAAGACAAGCTAAGTAAAAGCTTAGGGATGTAACTGTGAGGAGGAAACTCAGGCTTCTAAGCAAAGTAAAACAGTACTTTGTCATCACTTCCACTGATCCTCTGTCCAAATCAGGAACAGGTGGGCTTACGTATACGTAAACCCATGAGCAAAAACTTAATACTCACTTCTAAGGCTTACTGCAAAAGGAACACATCTGTGAACAAACACCCTTTCCACAAGTTGTTACTCCTTCCACAAAATTCCCATAGTTTACAGGTGATTTGAACAACGAACATAGATCACAATATATTCAAAATGCTTTAATAACTATCTTTTGAACAGAAATTAATGTAGCATCAGGATCAGGTGGGTTTATGCCTCCACATTACTGCAGAATATGCATGCTTTAAACCGTTTATCTTCACAGTATGCAGCTAGAAGTTTCAAGCACAGAGTACTCTAAATGATTTATGTAAAGAATCACACAAGAAACTGGTGACAGAGCTGATGTCCCCATTTACAGATCTTTTTCATTCCTGACATGGACAGTCGAGTACTTCCATATATTTTCCTAGTATACAGCAGATTATTAAAATATGTTAAAATTATAAGTCCTTTATCAGTGTAGTGTTTTAAACGTGAGAAATTTTATGAAACTTGTCATTTCAGGGACGATATTTTCTCAACACATTCCTAGATACAGCCGCAGGAGGGCACTGTTTCCTCGGTCAAGGATGTTAAAACTCGTCTGACAGCACACGCCTCTAATTCAGAAGGTCATTTAATACCTTTGGTTATTTCTTTGTTGTCAGTAAGGCCTCCACAAAGAGAAATGGCAATGGAGGGCAAATCTCTGATTCCATCTGAGGTGCTTTCAACACCACTGTCAACACCTGAACTCCCAAAAGACTGTGGAGACTGACTGGCAGACCACGGCCCTGTGTCATTTGCGTTCTTGCTTTGTACATTGTCCCCACTGAAAAAGAAAAATCAGACATTCAGTCTTCACATATCCATTCCCAAATTCTCTCCCTTCAACATGCACTGCTTACATCTGATGCATACTTAAAAATACAGAAAAAGAAATTTGCTTGTTTTAGCCATAAAATTTAAACAAAGTAGCATAGGCCTCACATAACCTTCCAAATTAGGTTGTTTCTACTTACTTGCCTAAACCAGTCATGTATAGCTCATTTACATGAGAGAGGAAGAATAAGACAATAAACTGTAAAAGCTTATTAGACAAAATAATACTACTATAAGCAGAGTTTATACTAGTAGGACTGTTCTCACATTGGAAGAAGAATAAATATAGCTTATTCTTGAATTTGTATCAATTATATAAACTGATATCTAACTCCAAAATGAAGGATGTATATGTTTGCATATTTATGTCAAATGTGTATATAAATAAAATAATTTACATATAAGCTATTAAGATCTTTAAAAATTTAAGAAATAGCACATAATTATATCCACTTAAGATCTGTGTATAGATGAGATCATTATTACAAAGTGCAGGCTCTTCAAGTTCTGCTTTCCATTCCAGATTTATATGAATGCATTTGAGAAAGGAATTTGCAATCCAGCCTTTTCCTCTATATTACTAATCTTCCTCTGTTTTATTGAAATGCTAATATTACAACAGCTGAGTTTAAGCAAGAAAGAAAAATAAAATATGCAAGCTGCCTTAATTGTTGCTCAATGACTTTAGTCAAATGACTAGAGTGATGTGGAAAGAAGACTAGAAATTTTAAAAGAGATTCTGATAAAGATTGAAACAAATTGGAAGTTGTATGTTTGGTATAAAATATTTTCATACATAAATCTGTCAGGAACTCATTTGTGAATGATGCACAACATTCATATTTATAGGCAATCACCCACAGTAGAACAATGTAAGAGCAATAATTTTATGCTGTTAGCAGTAAGCTGTGTTCTTCACAGTAATAAGCAAGGACATGGGGATATATATATCCCACAGCCAACTGCTCTCCCAGGGCATGTGAGTAACACTCACAAACATCAGTGTACATTACATAACAATCCACAATCAATATATGATGCTTAGTTGACCAAAATGGAAAATCAATTTTAAGCACACTTTTTAGGCCCTAATGCCAAGCTATACGGAAGGTCTAATACTCCAAGCTGAGGTGAAAACAGAAGGAAAACAAAACTTTGTACTTTAAAAAGGAGATCTCATCCAGTTCACATGAACAGTTTAAATTTGAAAGGTAAAGAGCTATTTAAATAGTAGAAATATAAACAAAGGACTTATACTTTTTGGGGAAATAAAGTGCAGCAATTTCGGGATCCATGTCAGTGAGGTCATCTAAATAGACACCATCAGCACCAAGATGCCGGCTTCGTTTGTCTGTAAGGGATGGCATAAATAAGCCTATTAAAAAATATTTTCTGAGTAACAAGACAGAATTGTTATTGCAATTTAGCTATTCATTTTAGGACTGAAAAAGAAGACAGGTTGTAACACTTTGTGAACTACAGTTGCATTGAGTGGTACTGCCAAAAGTTTCAAACCAAGTTGCTTGCATACACTATTCACACTTCAAACACACAAACGTGACAGCATAGGACATTATTTGAGACATGCTGCAGCCCCACTGTTCCAGACAAAACCACTGGGAATTAGAAGTCAGTGGTCACTACAGGAAAACAGAAAGAGGAACTTTCATAAGTATTTCCACAGGCCTATCAATCAAAGCATTTAATCTCCACATAATTAATCTTCAATCACCCTGCAAAACAGAAACAACACAACAGACTATCACTACAGTCACTACCAGACTATACCTGGCATGCTGGTGGAGACAATTCACTCTTTCAAACATACAACTGATGTGTTGCACACATGCACCACTGCAGAAGACAAGACAGCATAGACCTGAACCCAGATTTTGTCTTACACTAGTACTAACATGCAGTGCCACCTCTATCCTGCTGTTGCTGCTAAGTCTAGACAGATAACTAGTATAAGGCCAAATTTTATTTGGAATTCATTCTAAAAACCCCAGCTTCTTGCTGTCACGATTTCCAACATGAAACATCACAAAAGCAATCAGATTTTTTTGTTGTTTTCAGAGACACTGAAAAGCACGGGGAAGTGGCTAAAAACGTGTATACTTACTGATAAAAAAACATCTGCACAAATCAGGCTTTTATAGAGCTTTCATAATTATAGAATAATTAGAGCTCTAAAAAAACATTTGTAAGTAAATTTCATGTGAAGATTTTAACATTTGGAATAAAAAAAAACATGGTTATAGATACCAAGAATTTGGAAGCAGAAAAGCAGACAGAATTTTATCTCGCAAATTCAAAACAAGATGTGTACCAACTAAACATAACTCCTGAAATGGATTATGTAAAACAAAACTACCTTAATTTACAGCAAACCTGTTGTTCACGCAAAATATATATTACTAGTTTGTACACGAATAGAGAGGTTCAACAACTATTGGTCATGCAGAACAACTCCAAAAATGGTCAAAGCAAGTAATTCAGCAGATGTAGAACAGGCTTCTATCAAAATGAGATCTCTGAATTCATCAAATATGGAAAAATCCCCAGTGAAGGAGAACTTGTGTCTTACTACTTCATTCCTGTGAGCTGCCTGCTGCACTGCTAGGTTTTGATGGCTCTTTTAAAGTTTATTCCTTTCCAGATCTCAAAGTGCCCTAAAGGCACAGATTAATTGATATGACAATGGGGTGCTTTATCACCATGAAATCTAAAGACAAAAATCATACACATAAAAGTGCAGAATCAACAGTTTTACCTTTCTTTCTGGTAGGGGAATCTGTCTTGTCAACTGCTTGGGCTGAGCAAGCTGCAGCTTGTTTTATTTCTTCATTGGCAGGCAACAGTGCTACAGCTGCTCCTGTAGACTCTGTCTCTGGCTTATTTGCCTCAGCTGGCAAGGGCTCAGTTTCATCTGCAGTTGCTGCATCTGCTTGTCCAAGGGCAGGTAGAGGAGACACAGTGTTAAACTCCTCCACAGGAGCACTCTGGATGACTCGAAAGTGAGTGCTTTCAGAAGGATTTACATCTACCATGCTGGGTTCCTTAGCTTTGATCAGGGAACTGGTCTGTGAGGGAAAATAAACAGACTGCTATAAAGAAAAGCTCTTAAAAAATGCAACAGCCAGAGTTTTACCTGTTCTGTTCAATTCAAGGATATCGCATTCTCGAGATGATCTTCACTCCTCTCTCCGTGAGGCAGGTGTAAGCCCTTAACCTCCCCTTTCCTGTATGAACACTCTGGCTCAACAGCTATGGTAAGGAGCCAGCCACACCTGACCTGAAGTTGCACATGGCTTCTGTGCAGCATGGAAGGCAATGCTGCTGGCATGCTACAGATCCTGCCAGCTAGCAAGGCCCTCAGAAAAGCCAAAAGGCCTCAGGCTGGAGAAAGGCACCAAGCCTTGGCTCAGCCAAGGGAGTTGCACATCTGGGCATGTGGAGATACAGAAGCACAGGTGCTGCTGGACTCACACATTCAAGCAGCCAATGTTATTTTTTGTGAATCAAACTGCTAACACCAAGCACCTCATTTCCATCTAAGGCCCTTTATGAATTTCAGTGATTTACCAAAGGGTGCTGGGTTCTATTTTATACGTTATTTAAGTTTCTAAGTTTTACAAGACTAGGTCTTAGGTACGTCTCCGTTTTCTACCATACATTATTTGTGCTGTGAAATAGCACACAGCATTTCTCTGTATCTCCTAAGGAGCAAAATGCAATTTTCTTACATAAAATATTACAATTTCATGTACAAACGGGATCCATTCCCTCTTCAGGAGTCTGCAATAAAATAAGCCCTATTAAAGCACAATAGATACCATCAGGAAGTAAAACAATTACACTGGATACCTTTGTAGCTTGGGGTAGCTCTCCCCAGGCCCAGTGCATGTGTGGATTATTCTTCAGTCCGCTCCTGTCCATGGGTTTACTGACTAATTCTGAATCACTTTTAGGAGTAGAAGGGCGTGAACCTGACGGGCTGAAGAAAAACAAACAAACAAAAATAAATAATGCTTGTTACAAAAATACTGCAAAAACAAAAATAACCACAATGCACTAACCACTTTCCAAACTGACATCCACCAGCCCAAAGCATTGAGTATTTTGTATTTATTATCAGCCATATGACAGTGTGAAAGCATGGAAAAACATTTCAAACAGTTCAGGATCTTCTTAGACTGGCACTCAGAGGTCTCATTTGTCATTTTTTAGTGAATGCCATCACAGAAGTAAGCTTTGAGAAGCAGAAAGAGAGGCACTGGATGTGAACATTTCATGAGGATTTTTTTTTTTTTTCTGTGCAGAAGAAAAGAATGTGAAATGGGGATGGCACCAGCAGCAGCAGATGAAGAGATGTTAGTATTGTTATAATGAAGTGCAGAAATGATTCATTCACATCAACAAGCCACTTTACCCTGACTAAATAATAAATTAGTCTAAGGAATCCAGTTGATTACTTCCTTTTACTGACTTGTTCAGTTCTATCTTCATACACATGTTTTTAGGGAAGCCAGCAAGAGCAGTGCACAAAGAATGTGAGCCTTCCCAGTGCAAAAATATTTAACTGTTTTGCTGCCTACTGGAATATAAAGTATTTAATCATTTATTAGTAAATTATCAGTTTGTAGCACATTTTTAATGTGATGAAGTCAATAACGTGATGTCAAGTTAGCCGTTAATAAATAATGATTCACTAGTTTCAAGGGCAAAATGAAAAATCCTAATTATTTATTCTGCCTTTCTGCGTAATGCAAGTCCTAGAATTTCTCCTAGAAACTCCTGAAGAAAGACCATTATTTTTGTTTGAGCCAAACATTTGTGGCTGTGTGAGCCAGACTTTGGTATACTAATACAATCTTGATTTATAAACTACAAGGAAAAAAACAATCCACAACATTTCTGGATCAAAGGTCCAAAGCTGAGCTACCTTCACAAAGGCTTTCTACGTTTAGTCTAAATTCTTCACGTTTGATTTATACCTTCTTTTAGATAAACTGAATAGCCCAACCAGTTTTGTTCTTTTAACATAAGGCAGTTTTGTAGAGCTTGCTCAGGCATTCATTCGTCGTAGGAAAATAATTACTTTACACTAACATAAAGCAGCTTTTAGAAACCTGTGAATTTCACATCTCTGAATGTTAGCAACTAATTATTTACATTATTACTGGTTTTTAGCTTTGTTGCAGTAACGTATTCCTTGAATATGGGCAAACACAAAAACTCTTCAGCTACAAATAAGTAATTTATCTAACTAAACTGTTACATTTGTAACAGGACCAAAAAGAATCTTCCACAGCGGTGCTCAAGAATTTCAAGTATTTATTAGTCCTTAGGATATAACCTACCATTTGACAGACAAAAGAATTGATGCAATAAGCTGTAAAAGGCTTTTCTAGTTCTTAGGATTCAAGATATGCCTATTGAGATTAATACCTTTTACATATCCCACTGACAAATCTGTAGGATTTGCAATACCTTCCACGCATCTAGGGCCCACTGAAAGTTTCGAATACAGGAACCTGGGAAATTCAAAAAGTCTCAGCCAGCAAAAATGCTTCTACGGCAACTTTAAGCCCCCAAAATCTAACTTTTGGGAAGTGTTATCACCACACAAATTAACCTGTGCACTACATACATTTTAACCTTCAAAATGCCTACTGTTTACTTCTCCAGTTTAGGCTGTGGGGTATATTCATCCCAAGTTCACTTACCCACCCAGATAACATGAGAGAATAGAGGCACTACTTCAGCCTGGGCTAGAAACTCTGTAGTTAGCAGTGAGAACACAGACCACAGAGTAGGGCAGGGAGGAACTCTGCCTTTTCCAGAGCTTTCTCTGAAAATACAAATTTCCTTGTACACAGAACTAAGTGGGGAAGAAGCTGGTGTTACTCAGCAATAAGAACCATGATATGTGTTCCCAGCCACACACACGTAAGTGCCAGAAATAGTGTACATTAACACAGATACAGCTCTGCTCTGAGAAGGCTCCTGCTGCAAAAGGTTGCCCCATGATCCAGGCACCAGTCTAGGTTATCTGTTCACAGAAGATACAGCTCAAGTATAACCATGGTAAATCAGGAATGGGGTGAACATCTAACCCCACAACATCACCCACTCTCCCAAAACAGCGTATACACCAGAGTACATGCTATCTACTGAACTTTCAACTCAAACACAATTCACATTCTATAAATACTCTTCTACAATAAAATACAAGATTTGAGGAGTAGCAGCACATTGGATCTTCAGAATTGTTTTCAGCTGATTCCTCCTTGGAGCTTACTGTACAAATACTAATGCAACCTCAGGGTAGACCATAATTATCACTGTAACAGCATCTTAATTTAAAAGGTCCAACATTATATCAGACTGCAAACATGCATCCACTAGGCAAACAGGGTAAATTATGTTCCTGCTTGTATAAAAGGATACTAAAGCATTCTTTGTATCTTCTGGAAGACAAGCTGGAATTTTGTATGCCACCCATTAGCATGGGGTTGGTGGCCTCCCACTGTGAGCTGTTCTACCATTACAGAGAAATAAATACCTTTGCTTTTCTTTCACATGCCATATTGTTGTTTAACACTCAATAGCTACTCTCTCCACCTAATACCCTTCTGGAACAGCAACAGTTTATACATGCAGATGGCAATTATGCCTACTACAGTCTTGCTTGTTTACTTCCTGTTTGTATAGTTCTGCTTCCATATGTGATGCCAGATGTCTCCTTTATCTGCTCAGGGACTATTTTAGCTGCTATTTCCCTCATACTATTGCCACCAAAGTAAAATCACACTGAAGACTAATAAAGCTCACAATCACATCCCTTCAATTTTCGTTGCTCCATTAGTTCAAATTAAATCTGGGATTAATGTGACACTTGCACTAGGTGTCAATAAAGCTGAATACCAAGTTGGTGCAGGATTTGTAATCCAGTGATAGCAACCTATACTTCACTGGATCAAAGACTCAGAAAGGGTTTTATTTCTTACATCACTGAGATATTTGTATCTCAGGCTGAACTACGCCTTGACTTTCATGCAATTCTTCTGTCGTTAAGTTAGGCACTGGCCCAGCTGAAATTCTCTCACCTTCCACAGATTGCTATAGATACTGCACATCAAACTACAGCCACCAGCCCTGTCAATGCTACATGAGAAAGAAGAGCAACCTCAGCTCAGTGTGACCTGAAGAAGAATCCTGCCTTGACTAAAGTCAAATAAACTGGGAAAGTAGTCAGAAGGAAAGAGGTTTACCTCATGTACATATCACAACAGTAGCTGAGAGCCTCTGAACTTCATTTGGGGTGGCCATAGCAGGGTTTCTTACTTCACAGAGGAAAACAGTTGCAGACACAGACAAGTTACTACAGCACTTTCACTGTATGTCTACACTGCAGGACTCCCAAGCAAAGTTCACAGATCCATACAGGAGACGTCAGTGCTCCAGGCCTGCACTTGTGTGCCTGCCCTACCATCCCACTACAAACACTGAGGAGAACATTCTTGATTACCCCAGGGTCTCACCTCAGCTTGGTGCTGCTACATGGTCAGCCTAAAGAGAGCAGATCTACGAACTGGGAAACCCTCAAGATTATCAGTTTTGATACAGCACCTAGTATGGCATAAACATTGAGATAAGTAATGAGCAACTTAGCTCAATTTATTACTCAAAGCTTCCTGAGCACTAAAGGAGAACTGTAGAGGTCATATTCAGATATATACTTTAGACAGTTTAACTTACTTGCTGTAATGTCTACACTGACTTAATGGAGAGAAAGGGCCTGGCTGCAGAACCTTGAGAGACCTTGAATTTAAGAGATTATTAAAAATGTCCATACCCACTTTCAGCTCTGTAAGAGAGAGTCCACAGCCAAAGGAAGCCTACACTACAGTGAGGGCTTAACTGTGGATCTCCTTAACTTTAAGCAAGATGCCCTACCTGTTGCGCCATCTTTCCTCCCTAAAATATTCTCCTACTGCAATCCTTCCCCTCCCCAAAACAGGTAACAAGAGAAAAGAGGTTCTGTTTTGGTTCTTGGCTCCTCCCATGACAAGGTTTGCTCTCCTTATTTTTCCCTTAATCTCTGAGGCCTTTGTTCAGCTTTTACTTTAACATCCTATGCAAAACCAAACTTCTCAGGAAAACCATGAGATAAAAATGACATTAAAATATACATTAACTGCAAAAAGACACATGTAAATATCAATCTTCAGAGGAATGCAAGTTTTCACTCTATGTTCTTCCCTTTTTTTTTTTTTTTTTTTTTGATATCATCTTAATCAACTTCAGTTTTAACCCTGGTTTGCTTTGTCCTGATTTTACATTAGCCACCCTCTTTCATCGTATGATTCATCAAGGCAACTTACCTCCCATCAGTGCCCACAAAGAAGTAAGCAGAAGACATAGTTTTCAATGTCACTTTTTCTAAAAGTGTCTGGGTTAGCAATAAGTGCAGTTATAAGTTCAGCAAAGTCCATGTGCAATTAATGTGTCAAGAGTGTATTAATGTGTTCAAAGGATTAAAGAGCAGCACAGAAAAGAGGGAGAACAACTGTTCTACCTGTCTGGAGGAGAAAAGTGAGAAGATTGATGAGGACAAGAGTTAGATAGGCCTCCATCTGCTGGAACAGTGAGAAGAGAGGATTGCCCTGCACAATCTATAGGCTTACTGGACAGCACATGTTGGTAGGAAAAAAAAACAGGGTGTCATTATTCACAAGTGCTAATTAACACAAGCTCTTTGTGTATTAGCTACATGAATGCGTGAATCTAGAGTTTTCAAAATCCAGAATATCGTAATTCAAAAACAAAGAGAACATACAGTTCAAAGAGCCACAGAAGGGGCAGGGTATTGATACATGTTATCACCAGACTAACAAAGCTAATCTCATTAAGCTTTACAGAGAAAGCTTCTTCTAGAATGCAATTCAAAACACCTAAATTAAGCCGTTGCTCTGAAATCATCTGCTTGCTCTCATTTCTTCCACTCCTCACCCACAGAGGCAGTGTATTAAGATAAGACTAACAATAAAGTCTTATAAATACCTCCCCACTCCAACAGTCTCCATGAAGATGGAGGGCACGTGTGCACAGCCACATAAACAGACACACTTTATTTAGACTATAATGCAATGTAACTGAAATCAAGTGAAGAACTATCCATTTTTCACAGTGTTCCATAGACACAAGAAAGGAGATCCAAACTGATCTGCTTTGACATTAGATCATCTTTACGGTCCCTTCCAACCCAAAGGTATACACATGCACACAAACACACATACAGGAAAAAGCAAGCAAGTTACTGTATGTGTTCTTTCACATAATAAATATTTTCTATCTACCATTGCAATTCATTAGATTAGCTTTAAAAATGGACCCAAGAAGCTCATATTCATGGTCACTAAAAAGCAGTATTTTTATACATCAGCTCTGATTTTGCAAGGAGTATACACAAAGTACCGAATATTTATGTCTGCACTCACTGAAGTCCTTAAAAGGTACGTGCTTCAGGCAAAGATTCAGCATTCATAAAATGATCATCCTCTCTAAAGTATTTATATGCAAGCAGTGTAATCAACAGATATAAATATTGTTTACAATATCTGGGCCAGCACTTGTATGTATGCATTTGTTGAATCAACGACAGAGTTAATATGAAGTTATTGTACACTGATTTCATCTAGCAGCTGACAGGGACCATGGTTGGCAACAATTTTTTGTAAGACTTCATACAGCAGTAGCATAAAAGAAATTAATGGAAAGAGGACAGTAATCTAGAACTGCACTATCACAAAAATTACCTTTGAAGAGGAGACCATTCTCCATCTGAATGAGGATAAGATGAAGACTGAGAATATGTAGAAACTACAGGAGCCGTTATGTCAGATACTTCATCAACAAACACATCCGGAACAGGGATCCTAGGTACAGGGAAAGACATGACATTTAAAAACATACTTGATTACCCAACTGATACATACTCCAGATAACAGGGGAAAAAAATAGTGCAGAGAAGAATTAGTCTAACGTGAACTAAAAGGAGATAAAGAGATAGATGTTATCTGATTCACACCTTCTAGTGCACAGCGTAATTGAACATTGTTTTTGTTTTCAGTGTTATTTTCATTATTTTTGTTAGTGACATTCCTGATGGCTTTCTAGCCTAAAGCTTTTTCTTAGAAAAACATGTTCATCAGCCATGTGTACTGACATATACAGAAATTACTGTCAGAAGGTACAGAATGGAACATAAACCTAACATTACGTTTCTATTATATATCTCAATTCTGCTCTAATACCTTGAATTGTCCAATGGTTCCTTTTCTTCCTCAGAGCTAATCTCTATAGGAAACATGTCTTCATCTTCTGACGTGTCTCCATTGTCTTCTCTTTTTAAGCTGTCTATTTTATGAGTAGATTTCCTCCTCTTTTTCCTCCTTTTTTTCACAGAGCTACAAACTGGAGATGTTTCGGTACCAGTCTGGGATCCATGAGCTTGGGGCGATACTTGTGAGGATGCACTGTTGTCCGGGTTTCTTATCCTGTCAATGGAGTTCCTCTTCAGCTGAGCTTCCATTAAAGCAGTTCCCTCAGATATAATAGGGGATGTAGAGAGATGGTAAGGAATTACCTCCTGAGAAAGCAAAAATCCAAAGCATATAACGTATTAGTTCCTCTGCTAGACATAAATCTAGTTTTAAATTCTATGCACAATTACTGAAAGACATTTACACTTCAGAAAAGTAACTAAGATTTAGCATCTGGATGCTCAGCATGATCCTGTAGCACACGGCAACTGTTCCATAGATGCATCTCCCTAAACAAGCCAGGAACAATACTCTTAACAAAGAGGATCTAATATTAGCCAGTTAATGGCATGAGTCTCTATTCACCTGATGCCAGATGCAGAGCAGAAACAAAATCCTACTTTTTAACATGAACAGTCTGTAAAATCCAATTTTCCTTCGCAACTCAAAGATACTAGTCAAGGTAGGTCAACAGTTTATAACTAGGTCACATGAACAGTCTCATATGCACACATATGTACATATGTTCTCATATGTACACAACTCTAGACACAAATGGAAGCATTTCTAGCCATTTTCAGTCACCAAGTAACTGTTAGCACATAGAAGACTTTACAAAGATATAAAGATGAAAACACCCCATGGGCAGAAATCCCACCTGAAACTAGTAGCGTACTCAGTAGAAAAATTTGAACATTCATCCCACCTTTAAGGGGCTTTTTCTATGTTAGATTACATTACATGTGAACTACTCAAAACTAGCATGACCATAACTTACAAAGACTAGTAACTTACAATCACATAGCTTAACAGTAGCATTCTCCTTTAAATATAATTCCACATGAATAGTAGTTATATAAGACCACATCTTTGGTGAATACCAGAATTACTAGAATTACTCTGTGCACAGAAGTTTAAAAGGCATGTGCACTTTGTACTGGCAGTCTGCTGAGTATATGCATTCAAAGCAAATATTTCTGCAAAAACAGGTCCATGGGAATATCATCCTTTGTTGCTCATATATTTGGATCGTATGAACTGTGTACAAGTTATTCTGTTCATACACTGACATGCATACAAACTCTGATATTTTTAGTTATGTGACTACTTACTTCAGATTGTTCCAACCTCAGCAATTTAAAAAATAAATATATATGTATATACATGTATTTATCTATAAAAGCTGCATGGTATTGAATTTCCATAGCAGAAAAATGTCCAGAAACTTCCAAAATTATAGAATGGATAAAGATATGTTCTTCAACAAAATTCTTAAATTCAAAACTGATCTTGATGAGTAAGCATTGAATTTTAACAAACTAAAATTGTGACTCTTACCTTATCATTATCCATCTCCTGAACAAAAAAGGCCTCTCCATTGTCTCCTAGTTTCATGTGTAGATCTACAGCCTCTCCATTAATTTCTATGTCAACCTGGAAGAAAATAACATTTTGTTTAACTGAAAATAAAGTTATTTTTGGTATACAGTTTCTGTTCGGCTATCCTACTATTGTCACAGGACAAATGCTTCTCAGAGAAGCATAGGAAACCTTGTAATAAACACAAACTCCAGTTTCACTCCCCACCCCTTAACAAGGCCATCAATTGTCAGTATGTTGTCCTAATTTGTTGAGCTCACCAGTGTCTTGCTCCTCTACTCAGGAAGGTATATATCCATTACATAAAGTCCTGAATCTTTTTAAATGTAATTCTGTATGCTTCATTCATCACATAAATCTCTTCTCCTTTTTAATTCATAGCCTAATTTTGCATCGTTCAAAAAGTACTTCCACTTGGAAATTCTTAATATCCTGCCTTTCAAATTCATTAGACAGACACTATGAGAAGCACAAATAAAAACTGATTTATATTTTCTACACAATTCACATATTGATTTTTTTTTCCACATGTTTACCTCAATGCTGTACAGCCCCAGCCATTTCCATTTCTTCCCAGGAGGCTCTCTCTCTTTGCCTATAACCATTTTTGCCACAAAATCCATTTTCACAGTATTCTGGGGGGCACTTAGACAACCCTACATTATTGTTATATGTCAGGACACAGGATATTCTTGCCATAGTAACAATTTTAATTTTTATCCATCCTAAATATTTGTATTCCTTTCTGATTCATGTAAAAATTGAACAACATGCATGGTGACATTTGAATCTTTCTGCTGAACAATTATAGCTACCATTAGAACTCGGACTATATGTAGTTACATAATATTTCCTAAAATAATCTGCCATGCTTTAGTCACTGGCAACTTCTCATCTGATATCATGTTGCCAGGTCATTCAGCTTGATTATATTTATCTAAAGTCTTCACAGCTTTTTCTAGCTTCAACTGACTTTAACATTCTGTTATCTGGAAGTATTACTTCAATATCAATTCCCTTTTTGTAACTATCAATACACATGTAAAACAAAGGGGTCTTAATACCTAGTCAATAATGAAATTGGGTACATGCCCAAATTAGCACAATCAAAATTTTGCTCTGCTGAAAATAAATACTATAAATGCCTTTTTTTATATATTATTATTATTACAAATGTTTTTTGTCTATTATGTCTTACATTGTCTATGATGTCTTATAAATTACACTTTGAAATGCAACAAGCATTTTAATCAAAGCTTGCCTCAATTTGAGCGTATTTTAAAGACTGTCTGAAGAAAACCTTGACTTACACAAAATGTTCAGTAACTTTTGTGCCATTCTAGTCAACGCATAGACAGAACATATCAATGGTGTGAATTTTCTTACCACTTTCTCCCTAGAACGTAGAACTCCCATTTTCCCAAAGCGTACATGGAAAGGGGAACACTGAAGATTTCCATCTGGCTGACGTACAACGATTATATCTATACATCCCGACAATGTGGCTGGGTTTAGTCCCTTATAGAGCTCCTTCACAGTTACAAACACTTGCCCTGCTAACTGTCCGACGTAATTCATGGTTTGGACCTGAAAAACAAAAGATAAAACAAACAAGGTTTTGTTTCCTGCTTTATATTTTAGAGACACTTGATACCAAGGTATTTCAGATCCCAGCAATGAGATTTTCTTTTGTTTCACCAAGTAATAACTGCACATAAAATCAGGATTTCCCACCTGATTTATTTTCAGCTGACATGCGTAGAGAGCTATTGAAAGGCAAAGGTAAAAAGGGACCTTTTAACTCAGAGAATTATACAGGTTTCAAAAGTTCATAAAATTAGTTGCATTCCAAACCGCTGTCAGACTTCTAGACTCTGCAACTCATAAAATTTTCTAATTATCTCTGAAGAGAAAAGCATTACTTCCAAAATAACATCTCCTCCTATCAATTATTGTGCTCTCAGAATGGATATGCTTTTCTTGCGTATTTCTACAGGCTTTTAAGGGCAGGGCAAGTGAATGGTTTCTAATTTTCCACTACATTAAAGGCAAAGACTATTCTCCCATTTTACAGGATTTCTCCTGTTAAAAGATTATCATAAACCAGAAACAAAATGGATACATGTTAAGGTTTGACAGGCAACCTTCACTCCAGAACTGCCAAACATTAGAGTGCCGTCTAATGCAACTTTATCATTCTTTTAAAACAGCTTTTTGGTATCAACAGGTTTATTAAAAATTAGGCATATGCTGATGGATGAAATGATTGGCTGGCTGGCTTTATTTCCCCTGCTCATGGATTTGTTTAGCATAGTTTCCCGCTTCTGCTCTGTTAATGCACCATTTTTATGCTCCATTAATACACACAGTCCCCTACACGAGACAGGGCACATACTTAGGCACTCAAAAATTCAAAAAGTCTCTCAGAATATGAATGAATTTGAGCAGATACCCTCCAGAACACTGGGGACTTTTAATGTCTATTATCTCCCTTATTTTTCTAACACCTCTTGCAGATTATGAGCTACTGCTTTCAGGGAAGTCCTTATGCACTCGGTATAACACATATGCTTCACATCCAAGTTCTCTGCTGAGCTGCACATCACCTGGAAGTCAAAAAAAAAAAAGAGACACTTGCAGGGCAAGCAATGGTAAAACTCCTGCTGATGGGCATGAGAACAGAGCTGAGCTCAGAGCCTGAGAGACAGTCCCTGCACTGAGCTCACGGCATGGGTTAAGCAGCAGCATCTGCAGCAACACAGGCTCTCTTTCAGCTCTGTTCCCTCAGAAACAACAAAAAGATGCAAGTGTGAAATGCTGTGAAAATAGCTCCAATTTTTAACAGGGATTTATATTTAGAAACAAACAAACAAAAATAACACAATGAAGGTACTACCATGAAAAATTGAAAAGTTAGGAATTTGGATAATTAAGGCTGGTCCTTTCATGCATAACTGTTCTAATTAATGATCACCTGTTTTGTTTTCTTCTTTTTCCAGCAGCCCCTCCACATCAGTTGAACAAAAACTTTGTTTTCTTCTGTGTTTCTATGGCAATACATAAGCACTAGGACACAAACCATGTTCTGATGGGAGAATTATTTATATTCCTTTGGGTTTTATGTAGTCGTCACTACACTGCTGCTGAAAGTGATGATGCTCTCCCCATTTGACAGTTGGGAAATGGAATCTCAAAAAGATTAAGATTAAAACTAGGCACTAACTTTGGAAACTGAACTGACTTTTTCAAAGTATTTAGCATTACACAAGCTGCTAACTGATTAAAGATAGATCCCTAAATACTGCTTGGTGAAGCGTTTCCTCACAGCCCATCCTCAGGCATCTAGAAAGTGCCACCTACTGAAAATTCAGCATGGGAAAACTTCATGGCAGGAAGAGTTGTCATATTCAGGTCGCCAGTGTTCAACTAGCAGCAGCACTGCTGGGCTCCTACAATTCATATGTTAGTAACATACTTTCCTGAATGCAAATCCAGCAGTGAGCTGTTTCCCAGAGAACCTTAACCATGACACACCCTATGCTGTGTCACAGACTCACAGAACAACAGGTCGGAAGGGACTTGTGGAGGTCACCTGCTCCAAAAGGGTGCTCAAAGGAGGGTCAGCATACACCAGCTTGCCCAGGACTTTGGCCTCGTTGGGTTCTCAGTGTCTTCAGGGTGGACATTTCATATCCTCTCCAGGCACTTGTTCCCATGTCTGATTGTCCTCACAGTGACAATTTTCTTCCTAATATCAGAATTTCCCAAGTTGCAACTTGTGTCTATTGCCTCTTGTCCTGTATTTGTGCACCTCGAAGAAGATGCTGGCTCTGTTTCCTCAGTACCTCCCAACACGTAGCCGAGTACCCTGAAGACAAGCAAAACTAGCTCTCCCTGCCTCTCTGTATAAGTCAGGAGCTCCAGCCCCCTAATTATTTTGGTAGCCCTCATCTCAGCTGTTTAAAAAGCAGGTACCACACGCACAGACCTAAATTCAGAAAGAGCCTCCAGAGTACCAGATGTAAGCAAATTTTTAAATCATCTTTGCTTTGGAAAAATACTTCAGTTTCTATAGGGCATTTTTCTAACCTAAAGCACAATAAGAAACAGATTTCTTACTGGGCTAACATTAAACTTAAAGATGGCTACATTTAGACTTAAAATTACATGGTGTAGGACAGGCCAGTTAATGCTTGGTCTGCATACACAACAAAATTTCTAGGTGCAGCACGGCCACAACTTCTTTTTCCCTGGTGGGTAAGGACCTGCTGGGACAGCACATACACCCCACTTTTCAGGAGGGTTATAGACATAAAATAATAATAAATAAAAAAAAAAAAGGCTCACGCTTCATCCCAACAAGTAACACCAGCAGGTCTCCTGATCTCTTAAGCAGAAACTTCTGCAACTATTCTTGCTCATGACAAATCTTAGCCACAGTGCCTCCCCTGTCTCAGGACACAGAGATTATTTTTATACCTGTGAATTCAAAGTTCGACACTACCCTCTGAGGCCTGCTGGCACAGCACTGCCTGCCTCCTCACAGGGGAAGTCCTTAAAAAGTGCCACGTCCAAAGGGCCAGCCGGTGGCGGACACTCCTGTCAGGCCCAACCTGGCCTGTGCAATAAAATCACCACAGGATTAAAACAGACTGGCAGTTAAATCACATAAACCCTGTTTCCTGAGGAAAACACACAGAAATTGTTTTATATTTCCAGTGTAGGGAACAAAAGATGCTGGATTTTTAATGGGGGATAGGTCAGAAGCGGGACTGTGAGGGAGGTACTGTGAGGCCCTTTGGCCTAACTTTTACACAAGCTAACCAAAGCTGGGATTGTTTGGAGTCTGTAGTTTTCAAGTTTATCCTCTGGAACCTAAAGTCAGCCCATACTATGTCAGTACTCCAGGAAACCAGCATTCCTCAAACCCCGGCGAGACTGTGTGTGGTTTTAGAGCAGCATTTCACTCTGGCTGCTCCAAGAAGTCTTTCACTTCCTAACCAGGCAGCAGCATCTCCAGCAGTAAACACGGGTTTACGTCATGGCTTTAACCCCCACTGCCTGCTTCTTAATAAGACTGAATTTAGCAAAACTTGGTTCTCGTACCATCGAGGCAAGTTAGTAGACAAAGCGTAAAATATTTTCCTGTGTTGGGAAAATTCAGAATCTTTCTGATCTAAGCGTACAGCAAGAGAGAGCAGTCTGTACAGTTCTGTTACAATTATCAAATGCCCAGAGTCTCTTGGTCTTTGCCAGGAGACTCTCCACAGCCCCACATTATGCATCTATTATGAAATTAGAAGTACTTTCTAGTATAATTTTTTATGTCAAATTAACTACCATCCCCTGCCAGGAGGCTCAGGAAATTTCCAACCCTTTTGAATGTTAAAGACAGCAGTCATTTTTCAGATTTGATCATCTTGAGGAAAAATAAGCAAAAGATAAATAGCTAGATGTAACTTATTACTTTACAAATTTATTAACTTAGCAAAGACTGACCTAACAAAGTTAATTCTTCAAGTCCCAGCTCTACTGGATGCCACATTTAGTTCAAATGCACCACCATCTAGATCATCTGCTTCTTCCGTACAGGTACCCCAGGCTGCCATAATTCCACTGGAAAAGCTGGAAATTATACCCTTCCTGGCCTATTTTTTTCCAGCCCAGCTCTTCCACATACCATTTCAACTTTCTTTGCTTTATTTTATACCATAAGATGCTGACAGTTATTGGAATCAAAGATACCTTTTGCAAGAGCCAGTGTTTCCTCAGGTGCCACAACACAATGAATAATGGATCTCCAAAAGACATCTGAATTATTTTGGGATACGGGTGCTATTCAACATGCTCCAAAGCCAGACAGCTTTTGAAGAAACATGATTTAGGTAGCATGCCAAAAGGGTAACTAAAAACTCAAACACACTTCCCCTGGAGCATGTGAAAACTCCAGTACAGAAAATTTTGAAAGCAGGACAGACAAACCTCTGCTGGGACTGGTTCAGGAAGAGGCAACCCTCATCTTTGGGACAGAGATTGTCACTGTGCCCATGTCCAAACCGCATCACACAACAGATACAACCATTACCAAGTGATCAACAATGAATCGATTTAAACTACAAAACCTGCTTTTGGTACATTTTTGGCACAACAGCAGTTCTCAGGCACACAGGCCTAGCAGTTAGTCCATCGGCAGTAGCAGTAGTTAAGGTGCACTGGAGACCACTCCCAAGACCAGCTGAGAGTCGCCTTCTTTTAAAGGTTAAGAGAGCTTTCTAGAATAGATGTGAACAGTGTGTGCTCGCTGGTCCAGCCGCCAAGAACAGCCTTTGGCACTGTTTCAATCATTAGCATGGAGGTAACGTTTAGGTCCCTTCCAACCCTTTTGCCAGGGCTCTGCAGTCCAGACTGTGCACTGGTTTTGCAGGACATGAGAGGAACATTTGCAGCTATGGTAAACGCAACACAAACCAAATGGGTTTTATGTTACAAAACTCAAGGAAAAACACCAGATACGGATATATCTTTTGGTTATGCTTTTAATACATTAGGTCATAATGAGACCCTGGTCCACAACTGAGGTACAAAACAAATTGACTTTTGCTGAGAACTTTTCCTTACAACTTGCAAAATGGTAAAAGGGAGCCAAAACTAACAAGCCAGTGTTCAGTTAAAACAAATCACTGCAGCTCTGCCTCTGACGCCGGAACGATGACAGCTTTACAAGCCTGGTCCATCTGGTCCCCTGGTCTGCCCTTGGTTTCTGTTTTGAAGATGGAAAGCTTGAGAGAGACTGGACTGCACTTGGGGATCAGACTTTGGCCCCTTTTGGTGAATTATTACACTCGCAAAGTAACTGGCAACATTTAAGAGACTCCTAGGTAAGTGCTTACTGCTACTGTTTTATCATGCACTAAACATTTCTTTCCTTGACTCCAAAGCAACTCAGCCTGTTTGCAGTATTGAACACCAACTCCCTCTACAGCAGTTAATGGAATTCTTCTACCGCTGTATTCTTTACCGTGACAAACCTTATCAGAGCTTACATTCGAAAAAGATTTATGATAAAAACATAAGAAAGAGAAGGAAATATTTTAGATGAAGATTCCCTACAGGGATTTTTTTTTTTCAAAATTAAGATAAACCCTTCATGTCTATATAGAAAGCACAGTAACAATGACTTCTTAACTACAAAAGGTCACAAAATCCAACACTCTATTTTTTTAAAAGAGTTATTTCTGTTCATTAGTGCATGGCCAGCATCTTGTGAAATCACCAACACTGTGTGACTATCACAGTAAAACTTTTTAAATTTTTAACATGTCTGGTTGGAAACGGAAAATCATTAGTAACTTTTGAAAGCATTTTTTCTCTACTACCTTCTACACCCAACATCAATCCAACCCATGTTCACTGCCATGAATCTCAATCCCACTTTTTTGAATGAATTCCCTGGCAGAACCCAAAAGTTGCACCTGTCTCTCGGACCAAAACCAGAGCCTGGATTTACCTTCTCTACAGAAACAGTGAAGGCACTGTGCAGGACTTAAGCAAGCCTCAGTTTAGGTCCCTCCTTTGCTACAGGATTCATCATCTTGTCGAAATTACTAAGGCTAAGATCTAGAGGATGGTTAACCCCCATCGGTTTCAAGTGGGGTCTATCAGTGTGGCTATATCATGTGGCAGCACACCAAGCTCATCCAAGTAAGACAGAGCCAAACATTCTCCTTGCACATTTTTGTCCTGGGAAAGGGAACCTGGACACACAAGCTCTAAAGGAGCCAAAAGCAGCCACATTCCTGATATAGATGAGCTGTGGGGGGAGAACTCCAGAGCACTCTGCTGGGCCTAGTGTGGTACTGGTTGTTTTGTCCATAGGACAGCAGACTCTAGCACAAATCTGATTATGTGCATTTTTTGTCCATACTTCATCACAGTCACAGCGGTCTGAGCCTGACCACATTCCTGCAGGTGATTTGACAATACTTCTCATCAACCAGGGACAGGTGCAATTCACTTGCTCATCCCCAAACAGAAAGCAGCGTGTAGCTGGCTCAACACCAGAGTAAGAGCATTTTGCTTCCTGCCAGCAGAAGTACTTTAGGCTTGGGATTATTCTGGGCTTAATTCTATTAGGAACTATTTGACTCCCATTCCAAGTTAGCCATGGACAGTGCCAAAAAATGCGAGTTCTTGTAATGGCCACTGAGTCAAATGGATCAAATGTCAAACCTCTTCCAAGCTGCTCGTCTCTCCCAGAACCTGCTCTCTCACCCAGGCTCACACCCAGAAACAGACTTTGACTTTCAGGTGACTCGGTTCTGGTATTGCTGAAAATTCCACCACTGCCTTCACAACAATAACTGAAACATTATTTGGTCCAATACTTGATAAAGTTCCCATAAATGGTAGAATATTCTCTTGAGAGCAGCTGAAGTCACAGACTCAAGCTAAAGACTCAAAACCTGCCTGTAATGAAATCCCACATGAAAACAGAGGGAGGACTGGCCTCTAGTCCCACAGTCAGGGTGGCTACATCCAAGAGAACTACTTCATGACCAGTTTAAGTCTATGACTTAAGACTATGACTGTGGTCACCCACCAACCTCACAACTGTCCCAGTCTTTCCCTGGTGTAGGCACTGAAAACTAACACCACTAAAACCATACAAAATGCACTGACACCCACTTGGTACTGCACAAATAGGATCAAACTTCACAACAAATTGAAAGTACAAACTGATCCTTGAAACCAAGAACTTTTGAAGTAACGAGTGAATATATTGTAGTCACATCTTGTGCTGCTCTACTGTATTGTTCTGATGTCAGAGGAGGAATATAAATCAGAGTGGAAGCACAGCAATAGCTCTGCTCCATGCTGATACCTCATGTGACTCAGTGTCATTTCTTCCAGTGGGATTGGGAAGTAAATCCATTATTTGAACCATACAAGTGTTTTCACAGCTTAAAGTGAGCTCTTAGTATGTTTCAAATACTTTCGAGTCTGTGTGTTCACAGATAAACAAACGTGTACACCTGCACATCCATTGGTATGGAAAAGGGCCAAAGACTGAAACTTACCCAACTCCCTTAAGTAGATGTTATCAGGTGGTCTGTACTCTGAAATGGAGCTATCAGAAAAGCAGAAGGTATCTAAAACAAGGAGAAGATATTTTCATGGCTTGGTGCCTAAAATCATAACATTGCTGAATCCGCTGTCTCCCACCTTTTCTCCAGTTTTTTTGATGGAATTAGGGTCATTTTACTCTAACAGGAGCATATCCGTCTGCCTTCTAACTGGATACACTGATGGCAGCAAAACCTTAGACACGTAACATCTGTCAATGTTTTTCCCTAAGGCAGCACTGACACAGTTAAAACCACCAAGAAAACAAACAAAGCACACCAAGACCCGCTCCGGACCGAACCAAATCCGAGGTTAATGGGCCTGTCGAGCCTGATGACTTTACACGCAAAAGGAGAAATCATTTGCTGGTTACCCTGCAGCATCAGCGCTGGGCTCCCCTTATCGGCACAGGCCTCTGCACAATTCCTCTTCCTGACAGCGATAACAAAAACCCCGCACGGTTCTGCCCCTTCTGCAATCCCCAGAGCCTCCCCAGGGCTGCCTGCCTCCTTCCCTCCTAGCACCGTCGCCCCCTCCACAAAGCACCAAGGCACAAAGCGGCTGCCCAGCCCGCACCGGGGAGGCAGCTGCGGGTCCAGCTCTCCCCATCCATCCCTTCCTCCCCACCGCACAGCCCCGGCACCCACCTCCTCCTCCTCCTCCTCCTCCTCCTCCTCGGCCCAGGCTGCCTGGGGCCGCTCCGCCCGCCGCAGCCACAGCGCCGGGGCCGCCCCGGAGGAGGGACCGGGGCGGGCGTGAAGGGAGCCCCGGGACGGGGCTGACCCTGCTCGGGCGGGACCCGCCTTCTGCCGGGCACGGCCGCTGGGGCTCCCCGGGGTCGTGGGGTGGCTGAGGGGGAAGGCAAGGCCCTGGGTCAGCTGCAGGGAGCAGAGTTAACGGGGGAGCGCCTGGGTTTGCTGGGCCTACCCTCCGTGGCCCTGTAGGGCCTGGGTGTAAAGTGCCTGGAGTCTGTCAGGCGAGGTCGGTGAGACCGCTGCCAGAACGGGGGCTGGGTGTGGAGAGCTGGCCCTTTTTGTGGGGACAGCAGCGGTAGTGTTTACTTAAACCATCCCTTCACGTTTGTAAACAATAAGCAGGGAAATAACACACACACTTTTTTTTTTCCACCCCCATCTTGAGGTTTGCTCTTGGGGAAAAGCTGGGAGTGGAAAGGGGGGTTTGTTCTGCCCAGATACTGAGCAGGTCCTGGAAAGGCAAGGATTACAGTCAGGGCTCACAAATTCAAATGCCGGAGGCACTTCTTTCAGTATCATGGTGCATAATTGTAATGAAAATAAGTTTTTCAGATGCTGGTTCCCTTCCATTAAAACCCTGTTGTAACATCCTTTTGCACGGGGTTTCTTATGCAATGAAATTGTGATGTGGATGGCCATTATAAAAATTATCTGATAGAGATAGGTCCATACTTTTCAAGTCAGCAAGCAGAAGTGGGTGGTGCGAAGTGCAAAGCAAATGAACAGGAAACAGAAAAAAGAGGACAGAAAACATGCACACGCAAAAGAAAAAAAAAAAATGACGCGCCTGCCAATATTAGGCTTGAAAACAAGTTTTTCAGAGGTCTTTTTCGTGTGTCTGCATGTTCTAGTCCCAGGTACACACAGCTGAAGCCTGGGAAGAGTTCCTTGTTGAGTAATTAGCAATTAAATCTTCCATTTTCTGTTAACTTTCCAGTTATACTGTAAAACAATCTTTCTGCAGTCTCCCCTAATGCAGTTCACCCAATTGTAACCCTTTGAACTTCTTTTTCTTCCACAGTTACATGTAGTTTTGTTAATTCTGGCTCAGCGCTGGCTAATCTTTGGGCAGTTCACAAGAACAGCTGGGTGATGTAGCCTGATGCACCCTCACAAACTCAAACTCCTGTTTGCTGTTCTCTGTTTCCAGTTACAGAAATACACTAACAATTTCATCTATGTTTTAGAACAAGAAAAAAAAAAGTCAGCAAAGGCAGTTTCTGCCAGGGCACAACAAACACGGATGTTCATTTATTCCCAAAGACAAAACAATATGCAACTGAGCCCAGAAACATCTGCATTTTCATTTCCCAGGCGTATCATATCCAATTCCTTGTCAGCAGTCATTGCAGGCGATGAGACCTGCTGGTGAATAGCCCCATCCCTGCCATAAGTACAAGATGCTGTGCCGCCTGTGGATCCTGACCAGAGCTGTCTGCTGCATTCATGTGGAATGCGATCCTGTATCATGTTCCCTCTGAGTGGGTGGTGTCCTCCAGCTGTAATAGTCCAGGACTGCTTTAACATACCGTTCCACTACAGTCTTTCCCTGCTACATTTAAATAAAAACATAATCATAACATATTGAATCAAAACCACTGTCTTTCCACAGCCTCAGCAACACCCGCCCTTCTCTGCTTCTTTCAGAAATCCAGTAAAGAGCCTTACCATTGGAAAATACTGCACTGTGTTCAGCTATTTACCATGTCCAGCCATCTGCTGCTTGACGTAAAATAGCCCACAAAATAATGCTCTACATTTGTAGTGGTTCTATGTGCTGGGTCATGTTTTCTCTTCCTACGTTGCTGTGAAAATATAGCCATGATAGAAATAAGATGCTGTGAAGAATGCCAAATGCTTGCACAGCAACTATAAGCTTCTGTTAACATCAGGAGATCATCTTAGTGCTGCTGTTCTTACTGCTGGTGTGACCACAGGACAGGACAGTGTTCCTTAGATTACTTCTGGACCAACCTCTGCCAACTGATTCTGAAATCCTTACTTTTGCAGGACTTGGCTCACAACTGTTCTCAACAGTTACGTCTGTCTAGATAACCAAGCACTAGTACATAATCTTTTATACCATACAAGCTTTCCAATGGTCGTGGATGTGGGTTTCTTTCTGTTCCTTCACTGATCTGCATCCATCCATTATGACTCACCTAACTCTTAATTCCTGTCCCAAAAAGCTCACAGTTTGCCTATTCAGTTTGTGTGCTTACAGTTCTGGCACAGTGGAAGTCTAGCCTAGGATCTGGGCTCACAGTTACTATGAAAAGACAAGTAATAAAAGAGTTGACCTGTGTAGTCTTTTGATAATTAATAAAAATGGATTAAAAAAATATATCAAAAAGCACAGAAAGTTTAATAAAACTCAAGCACAGATTACTAGAAAGTAGTATGCAAGTTTATGCAGGAAAAAAAAAAAAAATCAGTTCTGTCTTGGGGCACTAGATTTTCCTGGCAAGTATGTTGGCCAGTGACCAGAATTTCCACTCAAACTGAAAAGTTAATTATTTAATGCACTATCAGCCATGTCTGGCCTTCCTCCCACTAAAAGTGGAGTTTTCCTTCAGGCACATAATGCCTGGGTTGTGAATTATTGCAATTGTTAATGCATGCACACTGGGCATGCAAAAAGATTCAGAATATAGAAAACTTCAGCTTTTAGTTAATTTATAATGAGCTTGTAAGCAAAGAGGGCTCTGGAATCTGCTGCTGATTTTCACAGTATTAAACTCAGTAGCTCAAGGAGTATAAAGAGTTGATCTAGTTTTATTCCAGAATAAACATTAGAAAATAGTTGGACTCTTGTTCTGTAATTATCTAATTAAATGTTCCATCATCTTAACAAAATTATAATTCTCCTAATGTAAGCAAGTAGACATTTTAATATAGAACCTATGGTACATTCAATGAATAATTGAATCCCCTCTCTTGTTCACATTATTTTTTCCCTTTATTTTTCTTTTCCCTTCAAGTACAATTATCTAGTATTTGAATTTGTCCTTCACTTGAAGGCATAGTAGTGCTGGTTACTGCAGCGTGTAAATCCTGGCATTTAATCTGCTCAGCTTCTTTGAGAACTTTTGAAGAAAAAGTACAAACAGAAGTTATTTAGTTGCAGAGATTCATAAAACATTTGGTCCCTTTGACTTCAACTTGTTGCCAGTTTTGTGTATCCTGCTGCTTTTGCTTTGTCTCTGCTCCTGGATGGACTGTTCCCACTGTATCAGTGTCAGCTTCTTCAAGATCTGAGGAGAAAACAACCTCAAAAAGAGGAAGAATGCCATCCTTGTCCAACATAAAGCTAAACACTACAGATTTTATTCGTTATTCTATAGGAAAAAAAAATCTTGTTTTTGTCAGTCACTTCCATCTGTCACAATTAGGCAGATGCTTCTGGCCTGCACCAGCTGTAAAGTCTGCCCCACCTGCGCTCCTTGCACTTTGCCAACTTCAGCTTTTGGATTTTGCTTTCCATATGGTCACAGTTCCCAGTGCTGTAATTGTCTGCTGACTCCCATCGGTTACATGCATGTTGGATGACTTCTTAGACATCATTTCCTGTTAGACATTTCTTATCTTACTCCTTTGTCCTCATGCTAAGAGGTGAGGTGATGGTATCATCCTCAGAAGGACTGTAATGTCCTCAAAAGGACTACAAAGTCCTTCTAAGTCAGTGAATAAGGGGAGTAAAGGTGAAAGGAGAACCAAAGGATTATTTTGTCAGGATTGTGGGATCGTAATTTTCCAGGAACTGTTACAAAGGGAATTAGAGGCAGGGCAAGAGGCACTGATCTTGTACCAAAATGTTCACCTAATGACGCATATCAGCTCTCATGCCATCAGGCTTGTATTGCATAACCAAACTTGATTTTGAACTAAGTACTTTTGGGCTTGGTTTTGTGACAGATACATGGTTTTCTACCTGTCCCTCTCTGAAAAAAATAGTCTCAAAAGGGGATCTGTAGTCAGTGAACTACTGAAGATATACATATATTTTTCCTTCTCAGAATGTAACGTCTTGACAATGAAAGTTCTTAAAAGAGCTTTTTTTTTTTTTTTTTTTTTTTTTTTTTTTTTTTTTTTTTTACATCCACATGCAGCCTTGCAAAACCATGAAAACCTCAATGCTTCCTTTATATTCTAGCAACTCTTTCCACAGTGAGAACTCAGCTCTCTGCTACAGAATACTTGGCTACTGAGAAACAGAGGCATGCATTGACTCCTATGATCCAAACACAGCCAAAGCAAAAGAGGGTAGGAGTATTCAAATGACGAACAAGGGAGGCTAAATATACCAGCCCTGTTGGAGGTCCATTTGTACCAGCACAGTCTCATCAGGAAGTAATTTAGCCCAAATCGGTAGCTTGAGCTCTCTAAATATAATCTTAGGATGCTTAGAAAATCGTGAGTCCTGTCAAATCAATCACAATATAGGAGATTACGGATATAAGAGTGAAATCATCAACATGCTCTTTCCTCAGCCAAAGCCCAGAATTCCTGAGCAGGCATGTTCAAACACGGGCCTGTGCTCTGCTCAGACAGAAGGCATATTGATGTTTAAATGTACACACACACCAGAAATGAAAGTTCATACACACATCCACAGAAAAACCCTCCATCCTGTTTTGGACTGAAATGCTTTCTAGCCCCAAAGCTACCTTTTCTTCAATCCAGTAATTTCATGCATGGCTAACAAAGCCCAGAACACTGTTTTAAAAGCACAGCAAATGAAAAGCAAGATGATCAGTATTGTTTATTTGTGACAAAATAGTACAAAACATGCTTTGAGAACTCTGAATAAAGCTGCTGTACATCCCAGGTTATAATCTCTTCTTTGCTGTCCCTGTATCTCTTGCAAATGAAAACAGTAATGTTAAAATAGTGACCTTAATCCTGAAAAGATATTCAGAAACCAATTCCTTCTGTTGGGAAGATTGTTGCTTTCTTCATACTAATGTCTACAGTATCTGCATCAGACTGCCTGCAAATATTGAATTATCCTCCTAAACAGGTTCTTAAAATTATTGCTTAGGGTCTGCAAAGCAGCACATCACATTGATTCCCTGTATTGTTAGTTCATTACTATGCAAACTAGTCCCACTTTCCTGTAGCTAGCAAAAATTTAACAGCTATAGCTAACTTAAGGTACAGGAAG
Source organism: Aythya fuligula (assembly GCF_009819795.1). Classification (NCBI taxonomy): domain Eukaryota; kingdom Metazoa; phylum Chordata; class Aves; order Anseriformes; family Anatidae; genus Aythya; species Aythya fuligula. Next base: position 104,362,816 of record NC_045561.1, on the reverse strand, counting down.
ATACAGAGATATGCTGTATACAGCTTTTCTTATGGTAAGCAGTGCATTAAGTGCTAGAAGAGCTCATATTAAAGCTCATCCTGTAACTCCACTGGCATAGTAATGTGAATAAAGTAGGTTTTATAATAAAAGTAACAGTATCTGGTGTTTGTCACTGTGACAGATAAACTCTTTCTTTCTGTGCAGACCAGTGTCCATCTGAGAGTGGTCATTCTGCATGTTTGCTTCTGGAAGATTTCATTTTGTCCCATTTGTTTGTAGTTATAAGAAGCAGGTATACTTGGCTTTCAAGTCAGAAATGTCTCTGTGTGTTTCTTTAAAAGGCACTTTTCTGCTTTCCCCAATTCAGCAGTGCCACAGGTTTGGATCCTGCACCCCCAGCTGAAGGGGGCCAGATTTACTTCTGTGGGGCTTTCTGTTACAGTGAGACGAGAGCACAAGTACGAGCCTTGGCCCTCAGGTCTTTGCACATTTTCTTTCCATTCATTGCCTTGTGCTGAGCTGCAAGGAGACCTCAGCTGGGCAGCAGCACCTGGCTCCACAGGTTTCATATCTCTCTGATCTCCAGCCTCTGACTCAGCATCAGATGGTTCAGGGGGAGAGATAAGGTACTGCTGGGGGTAACTCTTTGAAAGGCATTTTCCTCGCACTTCTCTTCCATTGGGATTTTAGTGATTACAGTTTATAACAAGGCCTGTGCTTGTTCTAGATTTGAGGTATAGTCATTCTTTGAATGCTTGTAATAAGATTTTTTTTCAGGCAAAATTTGACTTGTATGGAAACTGTAATGTTTAAAAATATATATGGCTTTAAAAATTATCTTTTCAGTCTTACTTGCTGTCAGAGCTACCAATCTTACTGCTTTAGAGATGATTTGTTCTCAAAAATATATTGTTACTGATAAAGATAATAATCAAGATTGTACTGAAATCCTGGACACAAATTAAGGCACAGAATTAAATCCATGCAGATGCAGTGACAGGACAATAAATTCTCTGTAATTACTTGCATCAAATCCAGGCAATTAATCCGTACGTAAGGTTGTTTACTGCAGTCTTTCCCTTATCTAAGCATGTTCACTCTTAGTTTAGGCTCAGGACATACATAAAATTCTACTAGTGCCACTAAGTCAGATATTTTAAAGCAGGAATATTGTTATTGATTTCAAATTTTTACCTAATATCTTTCTTTATATCTGTGAGGATGTGCATATACTTATGGGATGTTATGTAAAGAACTGGATTCACTCTTATGATTTCTGCATCTGGAGTATTAAATGGTTAACAGATGTGATTGGCTTTGCAAAATGATGAAAATATTTTATTTCAGTTTCATGTTCAAATTTCTATGAATGGGAGAAGTGTCCATGACAACCCAGTAGTAAATCCTTTCCTCCAAATATTATTGACACCAAAATGCATGTAGACTCTCCAAAAGTGTCATGGCACAACAATCCCTGAACATGCTAATGAATGTTATACGCTTCATCTCCATCAGTCTAAAATTAATTATTTGTTAAATTAAACTTAGGTTTGGCATGACTAAGAATATATCAGCCAATCTGGAATTTGAAAATGAAGTATTTAACAGAGGAGCTACAGCCTGCAGATTTTAAGTAAATATTTCTTTTTTTTTTCCTGTTTTGTTTTGTTTTTGTTTTTGCTGTTGTGTTGAACGCCAAGCAGATATTGTAATTTTATCTCAATGGGAAATTTAGGTATTTAAATATTAATATTTGAACAAAGGCTTTGAAACATAAATGAGTCTCAGTATAAAGCAGACACAAGCTTTTTGCAAGTGAAACACCTGTCTGAAAGGAAGGTTATTATGGATATGTAATCTGACCAAACAGTCTGATGTATTCAAATGGCTCTCACGAAGCAATAATTAATTGTAAGGAAAACTAATTCAATACTGAACTGAGAAGTCTGAAACAATTTTGGTTGGTCCAGTATTCAAATATTGTCAAAGAAACCCTAATGAACTCTGTCTGCTCTTCTTACCATTCTCTAGACTCTACCTTTACATAAAAGGCAATGAAGGTAACTCTGTATCCAAGTATTTCTGTTCACAACTTTAAAAAAGATTTCCAGCACTTGCACATACAGAACTTTTAAAAAGTATTTCTCTGTTGTGTTTTTTGTTTGTTTGTTTGTTTTGTTTTGTTTTGTTTGTTTGATAAAATGGCTGCATTCAGGCATTAGCACATTGTGAAAATTATACCGCACCGGAACCATAAATTTGGCATCAGTGTTTCTTATATACAAACATTTTGCATAAGTCCATGGCAATCATTTACTTCAGTGAAATTAGTGAAATCATTTCATTAGGTCTAGCACATTCTGCCTCTGTCCTGGCAGCCTGAATGCTTTACATATTCTGTTATGCAAACCTGAGAATTCATCAGAGACTTTGCCCCAGTCCTGATACCAACAGTTTACCCTACAGTTTATCTACTGCAGAAAAATCTACAGACCGTGAACAGCCTCAAACCTAGCAGCTTCTGCCTGTGAAAGCAATGTGAGCTGGTTTTCCCATTGCAGGCTAGCGACATTGTGCTCGGCAGATCACGCGCAAAGAGAACTCAGGCCCCATGCTCTGTCCATACACAGCAAGATAATCCCATTCAAACCAGTGACCTCTGCAGATTTACACAAGCAAAGGGTCTTGCTCATTGTTTGAAACAGGTGATTTTTTTTACATAAAAAAAAAAGCAAATCTATGAGTAGGCAAGCAGATAGTGTTTTGCATTGAGCTCTGAAGTAGTACAAGAAGCTGACAAAGGCCTGGTCAGAAAATACAGAAAATAAATATATTTAACAGAATAAAAAAACAAAGTCATACCCACAGGTAGCTCAGAGTCATGTCAAAGTACATGTCTGCTTCTGATCTGACCTCTTCAGACACCCTGTTTTTCCCCATGTCCACCCCCACAGTGCAATTTGGGCACAGACAAAAAAGCCTGCCTATGTAGTCAGCCCGGTGATATCAGATGCCCCTCCCCTGCAGCCCAGCTCATTCACCCCGTATGTTTTGCATGTTGCTTGCCCGGGGATGGGATCATCGCTATTGCTCATCTACCTTGTCCAGGTCATGTTATTTATCCTGTGTAATTCTGTTTCCTGTGGCAGATTCTGTTTGATGCGGTTTTCTCACTTTCTGTTTCATACTGCAGGCTTCAAGATTGCTACCGTGTCTGTGCAGACATAGGTAAAACCTAGTGCTAGCATGTCTTGTCTGCAACACCCTTTGTGTTATTTTAGTGGTTCATTAATTTTCTGTGATTTGTCTTCCATGCAGCATGTTTTAAATATTGCACATCTATGTTACAAAATTGCTTCTCCTCATCTTCTTCAGGTATTTTTATACTGCATTAGGAGTAGTCTAGGACAAATGGCATAATAATGAGCTATAAAAATACATTCAAAATTTTGCCCAAATAAAACACGAAGTGATACTTCTGAAAGTGTAATCTTACAATAATGCATTATCCTCACTTCTTTCAAACTCCAGTACAAGTTCACAAGACGCATTTCACTTGCCCAGAAGATGCTGTAAAGTTCAGAATCTCACCTGAATGCAGATCCAGATGTTGCCCAAGTCTGGAATGGAAAGACCGCATCCATACTGTTGCATTAGATGTGTTTAATTTTCAGATTTTGTGCTGTTCTTTGCTAATTGGAGCTGCTTCCCTGTTTATTTTATTTGCATTTTGAATTCCCAGGTACCTTTCTGTCTACATAGCTCAGATACTGAAATGGGTATGCAAACCCAACCCGACCCAACAGCAGCCAACCTCACCCTTGTTTCAGCCTGCCTGTTTGACTTACCCACCCGTCCGCTTTACATGACATTGCTAATATCAAACTCATCATATAGATTAGATCCTCGATTTGTGTTGGCATAGCTCCATGGAAATCTTCACCTACATCTGTCAGACCCAAACTGAAAAGCTGCCAGGCTCTACAACCACCTAGCACGCAGAGGAGCTAGCTACCTGTGAGTCAGCCACAGCCTCCTAGATCAGGAAGGTTCCTCCATAAATCATAGCATATCTTCTACACTGCACCAGTGTAAGCTGTGTGGAAACATGTGAGCAGGATCTACATGAGATAGCAATGTGATGTGTGATACTCCACCCAGGCTAATGTTCTGTGAAACCCACACAGAGATCTACAGGGACTCCAACAGTTCAGTTAAGATGATGTGTCCGTGTGGCACTACTTGGTGCTGGGTAGAAATGCCATTGTCCTACATGTGATTTAAAACACGTCAGCCTCTAAATCCTCTGCCCCACCATCTCCGTAAGAGTAGGTCACTGCTGAGGAATACAGTCCAGAGTCACTTAGGAAGGCAGCAGGTTGTTTGCTGACTCTGCCTTTTCCCTCCTTCACCAGTCATTCAGCAGTGGCAGATCTCTAACTGGGATGGAAGTGCTGTTCTTTCTCTCATCATTGCTCCTGGGAGTTCATTTGTCCAATTTGTGGTTGCATGTCCCAAGGCCACTACCTCATGAATGGGCCTTCCAGGAGAGCAGCAGCAGGGCTGCCTGGGCACATGTTCCCTGGCTTTGCAAATGTCCCTTAACCCACATTTGCCACAGCTTTGCTTATTTTATTCTTATTGCCCAGGCTAAGTGCTAAATTTCCTTCTTTGTTTGTTGGTTTGTTTTTGATGTTTCCATCTTTATCCTGCTAGTACCAGCCCCATGTGAGGGCCACAGTTGCACAGTCTCCCAACCTTTCACAGCAATATCAGTTCCCCATTGGGCATCTGGTCACACAGTGTCCAGAGAGTGACACTTGGACGTGCTGTGCTGGGTACTGGGCTGTGGTCAAGCATTAATCTCTGCCTTATCTGCTTTTCCCAAGGACCTGCCTAGCTTCAAGCTAGGCCTGCCATACAGCGTTGGAGTTAGAAAGTAAATAGACAATAAAATTCTTTACATTTAGATTGCGAGTCCAGACGTTTCGAATCCAACCAGGATCTTTCATCAGTGGAATCTGGGAAAAAAAAAAAAAAAAAAGAATCCAGTTAATTGACCATGCACAGAAGTGAATGTATCCAGGCCTCAACTACTGTCTTTGAAACTCAGCTGCTGTAATACATCCCCTGCAATTCCTTTGTAAGCCACATCCTCACTTTTTATCTTTACTGAGAGATGTTCTCAATTCCCTTTTTTTCCACCATCTCCATTTTCATGTTTTTGTTGTTCTTGATGTTTTACTTTGTTTTGTTTGTTTTGTCTTTCCAGTAGAATTAATCATCTGCTAGTAAGCTCTATATCATCTGCTAGAGAGAGCTCGGAAGCAGGGGATCCCTGTCTCTGTTTATTCTTTTGCAGGATGGGGATGCCCAATGCAAAGGACTGAGGCAGAGCTGGAGCCTTACCCTGCTACCTAGGGAGAAGACCTTTTCATATAGCAGCATCCCTGGTCTCTATGGTACAGGAAGACCTGTAATATCCAGCAGGATGAGAGAAGGTAGTCTGTAGGACAGAAGGGGCCCATTTCAGCCCGTTTGGAGAAACACGAAGTTAAGGAGCTGCACAGTAAAATCGGGACTTTGTCCTGTGAGTAGTCCCTTACTGGCAGACAGCACAGGATCCTCAAGAGTGGCTGTATTTCAGTCAGAGCCCTAGGGCTGAGGTGGCACATAGCAAGTGCGATGATCTCTTTCTGAATGAGTAGAATATGCATTCATTCTGGGAATGAATACCGAGTTCGTTTTTTAAAAAGCCACAGTTGTAAGACATTGAAATTAATTAATATCTAATGAAAAGGGTGAGCTCCAAGTTTTGATGAGGGGATTCAGTCATCCTTCTATTAAATTAGAAAGAAAAATTACTGAAGAAAAACTCTACATTATATACTATTTCTTATTTCATACTGAAATTTTATACTGAAAGAACTAATTCTACATGACCCATAAAATAAAATGATATATGAAAGAGTTTCCTTTGGTGTTTAGTAAAATTGACATTCAAATACAACCAGGTTTTCTGGTAACGTGTGTTATGAAAACATTCATGGTCCTTTATATTCAAATATCAAAAATTTTCAAACACAAATGCTCACCAGAAAAAACAGAAGTCATTTTGCTCTTCATTGTTCTCAAGCTATATGAGACCCAGAATACTCCAAGGGATCTTAATGAGCATGTAGAAAAGGCTCAAAATTATCCCTTTCCTGAACTATCTCTCATTTAAATATGGCTAATGGAATACTAACAAATAAGAAGGGATCAGGAAAAAAAAAAAATTAAAAAATCACCCAATTCTGATAAGTGCAGTTCTTAAGGGTTCCATTATTGTTCATTACACACACACTGTTATATGCATAATTAGGATAACATTTTGTGTGGATGACACGAAGTTCGGGGTGGCACCTTTAGGAGAAGACAGTAGAGGTCTGACACGTAGCCCTTCTCTGCATGATAATACCATGCACCCGGAGCCTGCCATTAAGGATTGCACCATGCTCCTCAAACACAATTTACCAACTCTCTCAACAACGTTATAGGCCAGGAAGTATTATTAATTCCATTTTCCAAATGAAGAAACTAAGATACACCCTGATTAAATGACTTACTCCGGGTTACCAAGGAAGTCTAGCATCTGAATTAAAAACAGATCTCTTTCCATATGGCCCATAATTTTAGCAAGAAGAGTATCCTTTCCACTCTCAGAAGCAGAACAAAAGTACTGGTATTGCTGCACCAATAAGGAAAAGAACATAAATATTCTTGCAGGCTAAATTATTCATTGAAATGCAGGTACCTGTTTTATGCAAATGGGTAATTTAAGATAATTACATATTCCTGTTGCATGTGCTGGGTTGAGTTCAAGATGCCTCTTGTTGCTTTGGTGACCAAGGTGGTGACTAGAAGATATCATAGCAGTTGACAGCTCAATGTTATTACAAAATATATAGAATATTAAAGATCAAATTTGCAGTGTTTATGTGTTTTATGTTTCTTTCTTTCTTTCTTTCTTTCTTTCTTTCTTTCTTTCTTTCTTTCTTTCTTTCTTTCTTTCTCTCTCTCTCTCTCTCTCTCTTTCTCTCTTTCTCTCTTTCCCTTTGTTTTGTTGCCTATTTTTCTCCCTTTTTCTTTCTGTCTTTCTTTCTTTCTTAATAGCAATCAGAGTTCCTGATAATTCACACCCATGGTTAAATACATGTAAATAGGAACACCATAATAGGAATCGACACAGAAAACAGTACGTTTCATTAGCAGAGAAGTCAACAGTGTGTTGCAACAGAGTTGGTAAATGTACAATAGTGCTGCTGCTTTTGCATTCAGTTCCTCTGAAAAACATTGATCAGAGACAGTCCCATAAAACATTCTTTGTGTGCTGGTGTAACAACCACGGGACTCTCCAGGATCCCTGCCAGCAGTTTAAAAGTACAGTTAACATTGCAGTTAAGTATTTGATCTTTAGAGTTGTCTAATCTCTGCTCCTGCTTGCATTTGGAAAACAACCCTAAGGAGCTTTCATTCAGTCCTGCAATTAATGGGAAAAAAAAGTAGTATTTATTGAATGTTTTTGTGCCCTCTTTTTCAAGGTGACTGCTAGAGAACAGCTTTCCTACTTAGTGGGCTTGGAAATGCAAATTGACCTGAGTGAAAATTATTTTAAAGCAGACACAATGCATCAAATCTTTCTTTTAACTATGCCAGCATCTGTAGTCATTCTGCTGACCTTAGGAAGCAAAGCTAACACAGGCAAAAGATGACCTTGTGCTTAAGCCAGTGAAATAGGACACAAGGCTATTCCTGTACTGCAAAACTAAACAGAGGCAGGGCACAGGCGGAGGTGCTGGAGCAGCCTCATCTCTGCCCTAACACTGGTAGACCAGTGCTTGGCCCCAGCCCGCGAGCAGCTTCCAGGCTCTCCTGGCACAGCAGAGCATTCCCAGCAGGCAGTCGCAATGGGGCCAACTGGTTTGGGGGGATGAAAGAGCTTGATAGCAAGGAGGTGACTAGGTCATACCAGGAAGCATCAAAGGTGGAGGATTGCCCTAACACTGCTTAGCTGACTTGCAGCTTTGTAGCCGAGGGCTCAGATCTCCTCTGGAGCTACTTGAGCCCTCTTCCAGGCATGTGGACATACCATGAGCACTGCTGTTGACCTCAGTTCTTCTGTTGTTGAATAAGAATAATGTCCTCCTCAGCTGTTATAGTAAATTTATTGATGACACAAAGCAAAATTTGCTTTTTAACTTTTGAAGAGAGGCTTCATAACACTATTTTGGCCAGTCTGGAAGCATTAAGCCAAGCTGTACTTTGCCCAGCTAAATGTGAATGAGACTCAGAGGATGAAAATTTGTTATAGATGATAGAAGATGGAGTAACACAAAAGAAGATTCAGAGATAACATGTTTTGACGTGACATCTGCAAAACAATTAGTCTGTATTTTATCTATTCACTAGACTGTGGAAAAAAAAAATCATCTAGTATAAAAAATTACAAGAAAAATGAAAAGGTGACAACTGTTATCCATGTCTCTTCAGGAGAGATATGGAAATGCAGTGAGTATGAAATGCAACAGGAAGCATTTTAGGCATTAAAAACTGAAACATGAAAACTTTATAATATCAGGAGTAGGCAAGCTCTGGAATGGATTGCCAGAAGAGACTAGAAATCTTTCAGAGCAAGGTAAACACGGGTTTGTCAGAAATGTTGTAATTCTAGTTGCATTTGTCTTTAGGCATAGAAATGAACAGGACGATCTCTGAGTCTCTTCCAGCCTTGTATTCTGCTATTCTGTGATAAACTGACACAGCAGGATGAGGCTGCATTTTTAGGAGCCCTTTCCTAGCAACAAAATCTCACAGTGGAAAAATTCAGAACCTTGTGGCAAAAGCCCCATCACATGAGGTGTGTTTTCAGCCTGACTAAGAAAACAGTGTAGAAATGAGCTGCAGGAAACCACAGCAGAATAGCCAAAGGACAGGACAGGTGACCTACAAGGTTCTTCTGTCTCAAACTTGTGACTCAGTTGCATGACATCACCTGGCCATTGATTAACTCATCACACTGATTGCAACAGCTGTTGTAAACAAAGTTGCTCATTTGTGAATTACTCACCTCATTTAAATCTGGTTCCTGCAGTAATAATACCTCCTAATGTAGTTAAGTGCATGGTATATGTGTGCTTCTTTGCTTTCCTGCTAGTACCAGCCAGAAACATCCTATTTCTTCCCCTGAGGGGCATCTTATTTTAAAAAACAATTATAAGGCCCACCTCAGATGCCCAGAGGCAACTTACATTTTCTCTGCATAGTGCAGAGCAGCAGATCTGTTCTTTCACAGATACCCAGAGCTGGTGCCTTTGATAAAGTGATGTTATCTCCACCACAGGGTCTCTTTCAAACAGCAAAGAGGAAGGAAGGCCCTCTTGTCAGATAAGATGATGATCCTAAATTCAGCACATGACTGGATTCCTTTCTAAACGGCTGTTTACTGCTATGGGAAGAAACCCATTTCCTAGTATCTAGCAGAGTGAGGTTTGACTGACAACATTAAGTTTTGCTGGAGAGGTGTGGCTAGAGTCAGGTGAAGCTTGGGTCATCAAAAACCTATGTCACAGAATGGGTTGCTGTTGCAGAAATGTCAGAAACAACCATGGAGAGCTCTGTCAGAAACTGTGTGAGTTCCTAGTCAAAAGGCCTGACTTCTTAACTCACAAGGCTCAAAGAATTACTGTCTACATTTAACTTCTACAAAAAGGCTACAGAATACAGCTGCTGATCTGCGGGAGGTCACATCTGGGGCTACAGCACGTGGAGATGAGCACATCACCATTTATATACTTTGAAACATGAAAATCATAGTCAGGCTGCATTGTATGAAGCTGAGGAGGCCCAACATGAAACCTGTTCTGTTCTCTCGCCTCACCTGTGTCATCTCTCTCCAGTCAAAGGAGCCATTATCCTCAACCATTTTGGTAGCTCCAGGGTCCCATTGAATTAGAGGCACGGTTATAGGGTGGGAAGATCCCAAATGACTTGAGGCCTTCATACTTGTCCAGCCCACAGTGGTGGCTAGGGCAGCTCCTGCAGCGTGAGCATAGGGTTCCCCTGCCCATGTCATTTCTGGAAATACAGAAAGCTGCATTTTGCACTACCTCAAATTCCTAAATGATTTTAACCTATGCTGAATGCATTGTAGTAATCCAGCCTCTAAATTAAATAATAATAATAATAATAAAATTAAAAAGTAAGAATATCCATGACATTCCTGTCCTAGAGCTCCAGGCTCCTTGCTGTGGGAGAAGAGAAACAGCCCCTGATTGCTCTGATCTGTAGCAGGCCCCAGGCTTGGTGGTTTTCAAACCACATTTGAAAGTGACTTTGAGGTAAAGATAGAAATAAGGACTGGAGGAGTAATACTACACAGCAGGTAAATTATTCACCCCACCACAGGGTTAATGCATGAGGCTGCAGTGCCAGTCTAACAAATGCACCCGTCTGGTACAAATTTCCTGCCTTGCGCCGGTTTTGAATTCTTTCTCCCGAGCTCCCTCCCATCTCTTAAGCTTACGTTAGTCACTTGCAGAGAAAATGATCAGCTATTTATCTCAAATCTTATGACACATCTATAGGCAGCTGGTAGAGACCATTTCCTCATCTTCACCACGCCACTAGAGCGTGTTTGAACACTGCCTCCATTGGCTGGCGTGATGGCCTCACCACCACACCTCCTGCTTGCTCTTGGCAGGTATTTTAATCACTGTAGTTAACACTGCACCTGGGAATGTTTCTCTTAGGCACTACCCCAGGCTACCAAAAGGTGTTTCATGAGGTGATGTTTCCACATCACCCGATCATCACACCCTCACTCACGGCACCCTTCTTTCCACACCCGGTGACCTCCCAGCCTTCTCCTCCACAGGGCAGCCTCACCATTGCACCTCAAATGGGGGCTACCAAGTGCAGCTCACCACCAAACCACCCAGGAAGCCCATATATTCCTTTCACTGGAGAAGGGTTACAATGAGAAGCAGAGCTTGACTGCCTTGTCCTCACAGTGAGGGGCAGAAACCTGGCAGATGAGAGAGCTTCAAAATGGTGGCATCTGCACCGTACATGCCCTTGCATGTTGGTCTTAGCCTTGTGGCTAGCTTTGGGATGTCCAGGCCCTGTTAAGTACAAGGCCAAGGACTTCAGAGCTAGATCTGAAGATCAGCAGAATATGGGGTTTACACCCATGAAGAGTCTGGAAACATTTGCTTATGCAAGATGGATAGAGACCAGACCAAATGTACACCTGCCCCATTTGCTTTCCTGCTGTGACACCTGGTACGTGCTTAGTCCTGTACACATAGGATCCTCAAGGAGAGAAAAAAGGCAGGAGCAATTAAGCTATTGACTTAAATCAGACATATTCTGGTCAAACAGGTACAACAGCAGAGCTCAACCTGGAGAAGTCTTGTTTACAGGCTTGAGAAACTGGGTCTGTGACACATGCTGAACCCCAGCCTCCACAGCACCTAGAAGCAAGCAGGAATAAAAGCTACTGCTGTGTGCCAGTCAGATAACGTGGGCACAGACTGTGTGTGTTTTCACTTGCTAGTAAGTTTTGCCATAGGCCATATACAGACAACTTGCTGAAGCTTGTGGGGGATCTCTCAGAAAGGCTGTAAGAAAATGAGTGTTTCTCTGATTCCATTTATTCTTCAGGTAAATCTGGGCATGAGGTTTAGGATTGTGCCTGGGATCAGAAAGATGACAGGCACAAAACTCAGTGCCACACACTAAAAAGCTGTACAAACCTTTCATTTTGTGAGACAAACCTTTTGCCTATCATAGCTGCTTCCAGAGCATGGCATAAAGCTTGTGGCAGCAGGTCAGAATTAATGGTCACATCTGGGACAGATCCTTGAAATTCAGGAGGGCTTGTTGCTCGCTTTGGCTGGTCACTTTGCTTGCTTGTAGGCTTTTACTCAGAGGTCTTCCCCCTGGGTATCACAGCTATTTTAAACTGCAGATGATGCTTCCCAACCCATTTTTGCCCATTGATTTGTGGCAAGCCTCCTGTCAGATTGCAATTTATGCAGAGCAGATTAAATTTTGCCACAGACTGAAGTTTGTGGCACAGAGTCAAGTGCTGATATCTAAGCACTTATGTGTAAGTTAAAGCCCAGAGTCAGCAAGTGTACCCACAGAGTAACGTGACCATCAGGTTTCAAGATATGACTTCATGAAAGAGTGATAACAACCCTGTATTAAAGTGCAAGTGAATGAAAAATCATGTGATTGTTTTCACACTTTTCTCTGTCCATCAATAAATAAATAAATAAAGACAGATTTCTTATGATTCCTTCAAACCATACAGGCAAATTTTGCAGACTCGGATGTACATTGCTAACTGCGGGGGGGGGGGGGGGGGGGCGGGGGGGGAGGGGAGAAAAGTGTAATTGTCTTTTATGTTATCTTCAGTTTTTAAATCAGATTTGCTAGCCACAGCTTTTTAAGGAATAAGTTTCAGTCATTTTGTAGAACAGGTCTATCTTTGTAATACGGAGAGGGCAGGACTTGTGTCACAAGATCAGGTTTCTGGATGAGAAACAATGAGAGAAGGAAAACAATCCTGCATCTTGGGGAGGGCCAGGAAGTTTGGAAACTTCCATTGTGGCTGGCACTGTCACGGGCTTTCTGTCCTTTACGGAACAACCAGGCTAACCTCTCTCTGCCTCTGTTTTATTGTTATTGTTGATGATGTTTTGTTTTTGTTTTGTTATGATGTAAAATAGAGAAAACAGCATCCACCTCAGCCTCCTGCTATGAAATTGAGTTTCTCAATGCTAACAAAGGTTCCAAGTTCCTTGGGTCAGAACATAGGGTTCGTATGTAGTAAAGACTACGTATATTTAAGAGTAAATACAAGTTCATAAATAGACTTTGGAAGCAGTTCCATGCTGGATTTTGTCCAGGAGGCCAGAAAATAAGGAGGAGGGGAAACCTAAGTGTGCTTTTCGTTGCATGTGATTTGTTTTTCTCACTAACGCTACATGCTGTTCAGGACTATTTCTAGGAAGAAGGAGGTGCTCATAAAAACCAATCAAAATGCACAGCAACTTTGCTGAATAGTAGAAAAAAACACGTGTGGAACAAGAGGAAGTTTTTGACTCATATTCTCAGGCAGAAACTTTGCAGAGTGCAATAGGGCAGGAGCATTTTACTTCCGTGCTGCAAGTATTGTACTTGTTTATGTAGAAAAAAACTTTTTAAAAAAAAAAACTTTTTTTAAATCTATTTTTAAACATGTTAGTAATCCCTAGGTCTTAACCAGGCTTTAATTAATACTAAAATAATTGGTTTGGCTTTGAAATTGTTCCAACATGCAACAAAATCACACTATTACAAGTTCCTTGCCTCTCCTCCTACTTCCTTCAATATTTTGCCTAACACAGCCTCAGTGGCCTGGCATCTATCACTTTTCTTTTTTTTACATGATAACATTTTTCTCCATCCATTTCAATCCTATGGGTGAAGCTTCACAGATGCCCCTGCTGTAGAGCATAGAGCTTTCATCACCAGCATACGCTCCATGTGGGGCTGGCTCATCCTAGGAGAACACGACAGCTCTGAAAACTCATTACAAGTATCTCTTCTGCACCTTTCTCTGCTGCTGTTGATGCTAGCGAAGCATCACAGGACAAGCACCTGCCCTCAGGAATGCTCTGGGGCTCTCTGTTTTCTGGATTTGCAGCTTAAGAGGGATATGGAAAGATGAGTTTCAAGACCTGTGCCACAAACCTCTTCCCAAATACAGCGACATGACCAGGGACATCAGAGATACTCCAGGCTAGCAGGATCCATTTCTGTAATTAACTTCACAGATTAGAAAGTCAGAAAAAAGTGCGATACTAACAACAAGAAATAATCTGTTTGCTCTAGCAGGCTCTGGCATATTTACTGGTTTTCTTTTCATTATGCAATTCCCATCATGTAATTATTCCTACATGAAGGGATTCCCGCAGAGAGCAAGCACAGAAGTCCAGCTGCTCTTGTTTTACTTCAGTTAGCAACACAGGACTATACTTTCCATAGCAGCCTGCTATTCTTTCTCCTTTACCTTTTTTTCACACTTTGTCCCTACAAGACACTTCTGCCTTTGTACCTCACCTAAAGCTTACTGCTTCCAGCAGGGGCTGCAGCTCCATGTGACAAAGGCAACATTTCTTCAGCAAGATCTCATGGGTAATGGAAAAAATGAAAACAGATGCAAATGCATTCTGAAAATCAGTACAGCAGTCAAAACCATTTCATTTCTATGAGTATTAAATTGTCCCAAGGTTTACAAAGGAGAAAAACATGCACTTTTCTACTATTATGCCCATTTTTACTATTGCTTTCTTGCATTCATCAGTGCTTTGATTGTGGTCCACTTTGCTACACATTGTATAGGGACAAAACAAATAGTTTGTGCCAAGATCCCCCTTTTGTGCAATCCTCCCTACTGTCTGAAGGTGAGGGATTTCCAAAAACAGTGTTCCAAAATCTGGTCAGTCCTTCAGTGGCCTCTGCCAGTGGAGAACAAAATAAGGAACTGCCTCTCCAGCGTGGCAATGTTGTGCACGTTCCCAGCAAGCAGCATCTTCCCTAACCCTGGCTTAGGTTGCCTAAGCAAGCTGACAGTTCCCTCTGTAGGCAGCAGAGAGGTAGAGACATTTCAAGGAATTATTTACTCCAAGGGCGTTGTTTTCTTGGAAACCCATCAGTGGGGATGCCCTTCTCTTTCCACTAAACCCAAGTGCAATAAAAAAAAAACATGCAGCAGCCTCTTTGGCTCCCTCTGACATGGGTGGAGTTGAAAAGAGTCCATGGGAAAGCAGGAGGGAGGTCACGGGGAACCAGAACCCAGCCGCCACGTGAGGAAGGGCTGCAGGCTGATGCCTCTGGCCTTTGGCAGCCCTCTTCCATGGAGGCTGAAGGCTCCCTCAGCTTCTGCCAAAGGCTAAGGGTGAGCACTGCTGGGCTGGAAGCAGCCCAGCCACTGCATCTACCTTGTAGAGAAAGAAAGCAAAGTGACCAGCCTTTGAAAGGTAAATATCTGGGTGCTGTAGTAAGTGCCAGGCTAGTACTTACTTTATAATGTTTTCATGTGTCACAGAAATGTTCCTCTCCCATCCCGCTCCCCAGAACAGCCAAGAAAAATGAGTCGGAAACTTGACCATTGCCTCTCCCTCAGCATTAACCTGTCACCCATTAGGCACAAGCTGCCAGCAGGAAATTAGACACCTGCCTCAATCTTGTTTTTGCAGTCATTAAAGTGTTGGGATAGCATGTCTGCCACCCCCCTATTAATAAACCACCTTTTTGTCTGTCGCGATGTTACGCCAAGATAAAATGCTGTTCTCCCTCTGCCATTCGTTGTCTGTGCTTGCAGATCCCCAGGACTGACTCTGACACAGATTTCCTTCCTGCTCCATTCCCTAATCTACTGAGATTTGTGCAGCACTCATAAGAGGAGGAAGAATATCAAAATCAGTGGGCTCATCATATAAATAAGGGTTAGTGCATCACATAAATAAGGATTAGTACATGTTTTCAGCTGTACCATGATGGCCTGGTTACACACAGCCTATCACCCTGAGATGAGAAGAAGAGAAAGAGGAAAGAAGAGAGAGAGGGAGAAAAATATTAATTTTGAGGAAAAAAAAAAAAAAAAAAGCTTTATGGCACAGTTTATATCCAAATGTGTTGCTGCAGAGATGCTCTGTGGACATCTTTACAAGCTTCTACTTTACAAAACCTAATACAGCTGCCGGAGGGAAGCAGAAGGGAGCAATAAAATGAAAATAAAGCAAACTTCCTCCTTCTATTCTTTTAACTCTCTTCACTTATGTAAATTTTTACAAAGGAGAGGAAAAAATATTGTCTTTGCCATCTGTTTATTAAATCCCTCTTAAATTGTATACAGCACAGCCTCCATGAATCTCAAAGCATGTTACAAAAGATGTTATTAGCATAATCCCCCTGTAACAGATGGAGTAATTGAGAAAGTTGCAGTGGTTTGTTGACACTCATCCAGCAGCACCAGGGAGAATTGCTTTGTCACCCTGAGTCAGGCCAGCACTGCTTGGGTTAGGCCAAGAGCTGCCAATTGTTTCTCAGTCTCAGATGAGAGTCAAGTCTTACTTGATTTATATTCAAGTCATTGCCCCTGTTGCACATGCAAAATAAAATTTCCAAGGGAAGGGATTTATGAGTACCCAAACGTTTTTATCAAAGGCCATGTCTGTATTTCTTTAAATTAGCTCAAATTCCAATGACTATTGCATTTCCACCGACCCTCCAAAAAAAAAAATGCTGTGGCTTGGCCAGTGAATCTAACTGAGGATGTAAAGATGCAGGACATTTAAATACTAACAGAAGAGTTAGTTTCCTCTTCTTCAAGTTTAATTAGTTTTGTTTTAAATTAGGCTAATACAAATTAAGGAAACTGTTGTTTTTTCAAAAGAGTTTTTCATACAAATATTTTTAGCAATTTATTGATTAAAGAGTGCATTTCTATTGAATTTCCTAAGCATCCCCCTGCAAAAAAAAGCCCCCCATAAGATGTCTTTCATAAAAATCTTTAAGCAAAAGCTGGGAGGCTGGAGGTGCTCAGACATTTATGCTGAAAGGAGATCCCTGAATTCTCTACAGATTTCTCAGAGGTGTTTACTGAGATGGACATCCCACAAAGTCCTGCTTACACCTCTGCCTTGTGTGTTTCCACCTTCAAACGCCAAAGAAAAGGCAAGTCCATGGGGTGATAAAACGTGTAGGAGAAGGTAGGGTAATCTATCAGATTTCCAGATTGAAAGGGAAAAATAGTGATTATATTAGCAAAGGTATGCAGAACTCCAAATTGCTAGCATAATACCTAAGAAGGAACCAGACTGCTGTATGGAGGACGTTAACATCAAAGCTGTGCATACAGAGGGTGAGCAAAGAGGATGAGCCAGGCAGACCCAAGACCAAGCATAATGCAGATAGAAATACTCCTGAGATGTACAGCACTGATGAAAAAGTAACCAAAAAAAAAAAAAAAAAAAAAAAAAAAACTTTCATAGTAGTTAGCAAGTCTGTTGGTATACAAAACACCTAAATTGTAAGGATGATGTGAGGAATCGTTTTGACTGACCATGGTGGCAAGGAGGCTGTGCTGCAGAGGCTGCAGGCTGATAATTATTACCACGTCATTGTCTCTTTTCTAACAAGGGAAAGATAAATGCTAGGCATCAGTCATGAATGATGTGTGTGACCACTGGAGGTCACTTTTGGTTCAGAAATCCTCAGCTTTTGAGGCCTTTGGCAGCAACAAAGAATACCCAAAAGAAGAAAGGAGCACAGCTGGAGCTTGCAAACTTGCTCATAAAATTTCATTAGAAAATATTAATTTCATTTTAGGATATGTTGCAGACCAGAAGAGCTTCAGAGGATACTAGCAAATTACTATCATGAAACAGGGATTCTCACCAAAAAAAAAAATAAATAAATAAAAAATCCATACTGTGGAGTTTTGCAATGTGAATATTTTGGCCTGAAAAACAATATTATTAAGTAAATTAATTAAAACAACTATAGGGTTTCATTAGAATGAAAAAGAACATATTTTCTTCCTTTGCACCTATGCAGACAGATTACTGCACTTTCATGAAACTAGATCAATATTTTACAAGAACAAAGAAAATATTTAAACTATTCACCTGATTCATGAATCAAATACCATGCTCATCTACCACTTAGCCCAAAAACTCCAAGTTTCAAGCATTTGCCACTGAATAAATAAAGAAAGAGAAAAGAAAGGTAGCAATATCCTGCCCTCATCCCTTCTATTCCCCATGCTTGTTGGGCAAAAGAAAAATTGGTTGTACATTACAGCAGTACATTTCAGTTGTGATGCCACAAAATCATCATTGCTCTGAGATCAGAAAAAGACTCTCACAAAATTCAGAAAACAAAAAGAAACAAACAAACAAACAAACAAAAAAGGCTGAGGAGACAAGAGAATATAGGTACTAAATAAATCTATCCTTCCAGTATTTTCTTCTTGGCCTTTCAGAAGGGAGGATGCAGAATTTGTCATGAAGGGGCATGTCTCTATTGCCTGGTAACAATGCCTGTAATATAGAGCCTGCTCTGTTCAAGTAAACGATTGCTCTTTTGTGCTGTTGTCTGTGGCTTGGATGATGGACTAACTGGGAAACTGTAAAAATTAAAATCATAGCTTGCCACATGTTGAAGATTCAGAGCTGTAACTTCTAAGTGGTGCTCTTGAGGGAGAAACAAGCCCCCGACGCCTGTTCCTGAATGCCCTGGCAGCACTGCAGGATTCTTTGTGACACTGAAACCTCATCTCCCCAGAGTCCTCATTAAAAATACATATTTTCAAAAATTTTGATTTGCCATATTTTCTGCTTCAGTTGCTAAAACCTAAATTAATGTATGCACACAGACTTTCTGCCTGGGAGGTAGTTTTAGAGCCCTGCAGGACACAGTGCATGGAGAGCTTGAGGACAGTGGTGAAGGTGCAAATAGACAGTGCTGGCTTCAGCTTGAGCAATCCAGATCATAGGTTCAGTGTCTGAGATACAGGATCAGGAACTGCTTTTTTTTATAATTCTTCAGAAAAATAGTGGTAGATTTTCCTGCTAGGGTGGCTACTGATACCAAAAATCCTTTGATGAATCCAAGCTTTTAATATCTCCTTTTCTCAAATCAAGTGATCAAGCAGTAGGAGCATCTATGCCTTTAACTTATCCCCAAAGCTGACTCGGCAGCTGATGTTTTCCTGACTGTGCAGGTTAAAACTGGGTTTCACGGGAGGAGCCCATCTGCCTCTGAAATTCCTCAAATTAAGAGGATGCACTTACAAGAGAAGGCCATATAAACTCTGCTCCCTGGAAATGCTTAGTTCTGTAGTTTTTCAGCCACATCGTGCATTTTTGCTGTTTTCTGCTCACTAAGCAGATGAGTCCAAAGGTTCAGACCTTTGCAGTAAAATGTTCCCTTCTCTTCTTGCAGCTGCCTTACTGCAGGGGCAAGCTTCCACTCTCACCTCCACACCTGTCTGTAGTCCTCCACATAAGCAGCTCCTCTCTCAATTTCTTAATTATTTCAGCTCTGTGAAAGTGATGACATCCACAAGACTGTTTGCTCCCAAGTTGGTAGTGAGAAACAAATATGTACCATAGCCTTTAAAAATCACATATTTTAAGGCAGCCCTGGTTCTTGGAGACATTTTTGTGCTTTCATCCTGTTTGAATTATGTTTTTCTCATTTCCTCCACCTTTAGAAGTGTTTTGCACTTGCAACAGAGAACTTGGTGTATGTTTTCCTCAGCCATTCAGCCAGGGCTGCACCTTTAAATGGTGGGAAGTTTTGCTGCAAGTGAGAGTCACCTGTCACAGATCACTCCAAGAACTGGAAACAGGGAGGTTAACACTCTGTTTGCATTTATGGCAACCTAAGATCAAGTAGTGTTATTAAAGCATTACTCATCCTGCAAAGAAAGAAGCCTTGTAGCAGTGTAGGCGACAGGAACTGGAAGGCGAGGCAGCTGATAACCTTCATAGTGTTTTACTGCCCTCACATCCTTTGGTCCTCATGTATTGAGCTGAACTTTCATATCTATAATAGGACAGGGCAATCTCTCTGAGACATGATCTCCAGATACAGAGGGACTGCTGACCTCCAGCAGTTTGCTCTGAACAAAGTGCAGAAGGATCCAGTCTTCAGTCAGCTCCCAGAGACGTGCTCTAGGCACTGCAGAGAAGACTGCACAGTCTGGATTCAATTTACTGTTTGTTTTTCTGTAGGTGGGAAGGCAGCACATGTACTTGATCCACAGAGAGAACATTATTTACCCTTGTTTCCTCTTGCAAGAATACATCCTTCATCCTCTGAAATGGGAGCAAGGGTCTGCAAACAGGTCTGCCACTACAGACGTGCCTGGCATGGCATGAAAATAAGCTCCTGTTGCTGGAAAGACCTGAGTTCTGCTCAGGCCCAGAAAACCCACTGGATTTTTTAGGGCCTTTGAATGCAGTAATCTGCCTATAACACCAAAGCAGAATAAATAACAGAATTATCATGTTTAAAAGCAAATAAATTTTCCCTTTGTAGGCAGCTCTTTTCCTGTAGCTGCCTCTCACTGATGAAGCCTACCTCCCTCAGCATCTGAGCCTTGTTCCAAAGCCCCCAATGCTTTGGGCACGCTGCCTCCCAGCATCTTCCCCAGCCAACTGCCAGTTCTGCTCCAGGGCTCAGCTTCCCTTGGAGAAGGCTACAGCCCTGGAGAAACAAGGGTATTTTATCATTCACTCAGTGTTTGATCCAAGACTAGCTGGAGAGGCACAGAAACTTGCCCTTGAGGAGCCAACCAGCCCCTCTGCCCAGGCTGCATCAACTGGCAGCAGATGGCAACTGCTGCAATGCTTTGCATTTCTAGAAGGCTTCTCCTGAAGGATCTCAAAAGACAATATAAGCCTCAGGTTAAATTAGCCTAAAAAATTAGGTTTTCACAGATGCTCAGCCCATGCAGCTCAGGTAAAGTTTGCCGAAGTCCCTCTGAGCATGAAGGTCTCAAGCTGGGACTTCACGACAGAGATCCCTACAACAGATGGAAATTCTGCAAAATAAAACATGACATTGCCCAAGGCTGTAGAGGAAGTTTGTGTTTGATACAAGAATTCACATAGATCCTTGTGTCCTCTGTGCTTTGACAGGCCCAGATCTGCTCTAAAATTTGGTGATAATGAAGGTTAGGTGAGTACTTTCAATGTGCTTCCTACATGTTTCTGTAATTAAACATGAACAGCAGTTACAGCATCTGTTAGCTAATCTACATATGCCATGCTATCTCATTAGTTACCAGGTACAAAACCATCCGTATGGGCTCTCCCTGGAAAGCATGCAACCCTACACCTGACGTTGTTTCCCAAAAACAGCCTCATGCCATCCTCCACTTCTCAAGACAGCTGCCTGCCCCAGAATACTGAGATTTCAAGCACATCTTTCAAAAACCCCTGACTGAACGGATGAAACCACAAAAAAAAAAAAAAAAAAAAAAAAAAAAAAAAAAAAAGTTGAATCCAAACAAGTTAATCACAGGAATAAAGGGCGTTGCCCCTGCTCCTGCCACATGGGCCCCATGTGCGCTTCCTGGTCACAAAATGGACAGTCAGGTTTCCATGCCCAGCACACACTCGTCCTGACCCCAACTTCCTAGCACTGCAGTTCTTATGCACGGCCTGGTCTCGATGTTTTGGTGCTGTGTAGGCATAAGCCACGCTTGTTACTTCAGTGTCACCACCCAGTCTCTCACTGTGACACCTCAGAAGACTTTCTGAGCTGCTGCAAAGGCTCTTGAGCGTCCCCTGTGACTATCAAGAGCTTTCCCAAGCTGATCGATCTCCCCTCGCTAGCACCTAGGTGCTGGCTCAGAAAGCAGCACACACCCATGGTGGCCATGTCACCACCCTGCAGAGATTTTATTGTTCCTTCATGTTTTGGGACACATGAGAGCAGCAGGTTTTGGAGGTGACATCAGAGACAGGCCCTACAGAAAAGCTGTAGTTAGCTAGCTTTGCGAAGTAACTGTGTCTTTCCTTTTGTGTTAGTCTGAGGAAAATACACTTTCTGCCTCTGCAGGTGCTTGGTGATAGCAGCCCTCCTGGGTGCTGAATCAGCACATCCCTCTCTGTGTTCAGCTGAGGTCTCCAGACCAATGCAGGCCCTGTGCTACTGTTGAGGTTGCGGTGCATTCCTCACCAGTTAACGCACGGCCCAGCCTGTCAGATGCCTGCAGACACTATCCCTGTCCGCAGGCCACTAATCGGTTGCAGAGGGTTTGTCACCAGCAGGAAAAGGGGACTGGGAAAGGGCACACCTTGTCAGAAGGCTGGCAGCACACCACTGTCTTGGTTCACTCCTCCATGCCCACCAGGCCATTTTCCTGAGGTAGACTGGCTACCTTCTGTTCTTCATGGACTTCTCACCTTACCAGGCAACACTCGCTCCCACTTTTGCAGGGTATATTGGGGATATTGTCTATATGTGTTTGCAGGGGGCAGGGATGGTCTATAGGTCTGCTCTTCCCAAAGTTCACCAGACCTGTGAAAGAAGCTCTTCCTACCACATAGCACTGAAACATGTATAAGCCTCTCCCGATTTAGATACGGCTCAGCTGGTGCAAACATAGGCTAAAGGAATCCACCTTTGCATTATAAATACAAAGCTGTTGCAATGGGCTACAACATTAAATAGAATATATAATTATCTTACTTTCACAGGAGGTCTAGAAAGGCAGATACACAAGAATAACACAGCTGATGCAGTCCAGCTGCAACCTGGGCTGCAGGTTATGCTGCTTCAGCAGCATCCTGTTCCTAAGAATCCCACTTCCAACCACTCAGGTTAGTCACAATTTTCTACTGAAACTTCATGTGCTGACACATTGCCAGTTACTGGTCAAAAAAAAAAAAAAAAGGGGGGGGGGATTGAACTGGTTATGCAGGTTTTTAAGGTAACTTTTTTCCTTCTGCTTAATCTGTTGTGCAATTACCATAAAGCTGTCTTCATTACTATCTTTCTATTTCAAGTCTAAATTACAGCACCACCACCCCTACTGTGATACATTGGCTTCTTTCAGTGATGCATAATTTCTTTGCCTGTGGTTCGTTTTACATATCTTCTCCTTTATTCCTCTAATAAAAAGGAGAGAAGTGTACAATCATGTTCAATACCCTCAGGGAAAGGAAATGCCTGTATGAAATCATTTTTGTGTCGTCCTTTTACAATGCTATGGTAAATCAGAGGAAGTGCTTTGAGGCCTATATGCTTATAAAGGAATAGTTTTCTTTCTAGAAGCATGTAATTTTTTAATCGCATGTTACATTTCAAAGCTTAATCTGAGGGCTCATATATTTATCTTTGCATACCTAGGGAAACTTTTTATTGAAGAACTCTTATTATGAGCTCTTAAAACTCTCAGATATAGGTATTCAGTCCTCATCTTCAGGGACCACATTTTTCTAATTACTCTACCATATGCTGACACACAGAACACAAGTAAATCTATGGAGAGAAATGGTCTTCCTCTCTGAAGTCCTTAGCAGAAACCTAGAGTCAGCAACTCCTAAAGGCCAACAGCAACAGTTTCAAATGATCTTTAGGACATCTATTTCTATCAGAAATCCAATATGCTTTATATGCTAAATAACACTGCTTATTTAACTTGCAATGAAACTTTCATATTTGTTGCAGAATGGATTGTTCCACAGAGCAGTGGGACCCATGATTTCCCATGACAATTTAAGAGACATATATGTGAAAGAATTTCAGAGAAGGAAACTTAAACTAAAGTACAAATCATACAAATGCAATTGTAAATTTTTTAATAAAACTCATAGCCAGAAATCTACTGAAGTTTGAAGTAAAAATAAAAATGAAAAAAATCCCTGCCTTATTTATAAACCAAACTGAATATAGTTTAGATGTTCCTTAGAGATCTAACCACCTGTTAACTATTCAGTATCTCTATCTACCCAGCCTCCATTCTGGTCAGTCTGCAGGGGATTTTCACTGAAAACAGAGTTTTCACTTACTCTTAGTTAAGAAATCAACATCTATAAATTATCTTACTACCCAGATAGACATTCACCAACACACCAGTCCTGTCACTTATCAGTAATCCTGTGGACTGATAGTGAGAACAACTGGTACTCCTCTTCATCCTCCCTGCATGTTCCTCCAGTGATGAACTATTTTAAATCCACAATTCTATCATCACCTAAAACAGTTTATTCTATACTTTTACTTTCAAAAAGAAATGACTTTGAAATAGTTTCTAAATATTTGTGGTCAGGCACAAATATGCTTGTAAGCATATAACTGATATTTCATGCGGGTTCCCAGGAAGTTATCAAACATTGATATTTTTTCAGAAAAATCATAGATGTATATGTTTGTACAAAGAAAATTAAACTTAAGGTTATGAAATGAAAACAAACAAACAAAAAAACTAATTTCAATACTTTTTTTTTTTAACTACTACAGTAGTAAACATGCTTTCTAAAAAGTAATTGAAACCCTTGTTTTTATATCCCCCTCTTTTCCTGACACTTGCAGAGTTCTCATATTATTCAGTAGAGCTGTTCCTGTTTCAGTTCAAAGCCCCATTGCAATGAACGCATCCTTTATCTTCTCAGCAGAAAACTTCACTTACACACAGCTATGACACATAGCATCATAAAGCATCAAGCCCAGGCCTTAAACCATAGTCTTATGTAGCCACTGCTACTAGACTATTAGTGCAGAATGTCTTATATTAAGGCAATTTCTATCTTAAAAAATGATGGCAAAGCTTTTCTGTATTTGTAATAGAGGTCTCACTGGCTCTCTTCTTAAAAGATACCTCTTAAGCAGGTGTTTACACAATTCTTTACATCATTTTCCCTCCATTATACCTAAAATCTACCTCTCCACAGTGCTGCTTTACACAGCCAATAAGACAGCAAACAGTATGGAATCAGACAGGTTTTCTTGCAGCACTTGGCATACACAATAGGAGCAATAGGTTTTCCCCATTTAATTTATTTTTTTTTAATATCTCAGGTAGAAATAGAATAGGAAATCAAATAAGTAATGAAACACAAACTTCTCTGTAAGAGTAAAAAAGCTGATTATATTCAGTTTTACCTAGGTTTATAGAGCACAGTTCTTCTAGAGCTTTAAAATGTTATTTATGTAGCCTTAGGACATAAGATCTTACCCAAGACCAAGGGGAGCCAGTAGGGCTCTCACGCTGTTCTTCATCCTCAGACGACATCCTGGGCTGATCATTTTCTCCCATTCTTTGCGTAGGCTACTAAAACTAGCCTTGGTTTCAGCCATATACAAAAATGCAGCCTTCAGGTTTTAGCTGTTGACAACAAAGCTCCAGAGAATATATTTTCCCCGTGATCGCGTTTGCTTGCTAATTTTACCTGCTGAAGTTCTTGGAAGCACAGCCAGAGCAAGAAACATGAGCTCAGTAAACCAGAGCACACTTTCCTTGCAACTGACTCCTCAAGTATCCTAATTAAGTCATAAAGTTCAGTGAAAAATTAGAGCTTGACAAACAAATGAACTTCCAAACAGTCGGTGTCTGTCTTACTTGTATATGCGATTTTATGGTCAGACTATTTGCTGAGTTTTACACTCTGTGAAAAGAATATAAGGAATTCTCACTCTGCCAACACTTTATTACCATTGCTTATCATATTTAGTGTGTATTTTAATGGTTTAATTTTGTTTTCAAGACAGGTTCTTAATGGCAAAATCTAATTCTGCCTTTCTACACAACTGCAGAGCTCCAAAATTATAACTGTGCATATGTGCAGGCAGCACAGCTTTTCTATTCTTCTGTGCAATAAAAAGTTGGAAAGAGGGCACTTTCCTTTTGATCTGATGATTCTTTTTAGTTATATACCATAAAGTAAAATACAATTATTACAAATTTTGTCCTGTGTAGCTTCAGACAAACTTGTCCTGATACATGTGTGATGTCTCTTTCTTTAAGAGGGGACTGCAGAGCTGTGTCCTAAAATCATATGTGGCAACTGAACTGACTGGCAGTTTCATCCCCTACATCAGGCCTAGAGAGACTTCGAAATTGAACTGACCAGTAATTCATGGCTCTGTTATGCTTTCAGGATCATAACCTTTGGCTTGGATTTTATTAATGCTTATAAGGCATCTGGTTGCAATAGGTGGTGAAATAAAATTATTATTGAAAAATCTGAACTGTGGTGATACATCTGTGACTTCAGGCAAAGCCTTCTAAATCTTTCCAGTGTTACATAATGAAATGTGCTATTTATAGGGAGCTATTGCAGGAGAGACCCAGCACTAGCTACGAGCTGATAATGATTATCGAATCAACAAGTGCACCCAGCTATGTTTGATATTTCACCTTAAGCTATATGCAAATTCAGTAAGTAGGGAAACAAGCAATGGAAAAATAAAACTTTGGAAATATAACAATTAATAGAGAAATAGCCCGTAGCCAGCATGTGGTCTATCATCACTGCAAGTGGCACTAAGCTTGGTAGCATGTAATGGTAGAGAGGACAGAAGAGGGGCAGCCCTCTCTAATAGCTGGCAGTCCACCAGGCATTATGAGCTCGAGGATTAGGGTATCACCATCTCACAAGCTGTGGTCTGACAGTATGTTTTTTTCAAGAGCTACATCAGCTTCAGCTGTGTCCTCAGTCACCCTCCTGGTCCCAAACTACACCACACAGGGCTTTTTAGGGCCTGAAACAGGTTCCTGATATGATTTATTCGGGGGTCTCCAGAAGAGCCCAAGACAGCCCAGCTGAGGTGGAAACACATTGCCTCAGCATCCCTCCTGTGCCGTCAGGCAGCCTCCTGCTGCCCCCTGTACCCTGCTCCTGCCCTGAAACTCTGCTGTTCCAGCCCACTGGTGCCAGTGCCTGACAGACTTCCACTTGATAGGAGGTAGGATCACAGGACATTGACTTGGAAGACACTTGAAGGAGAGCCGATTTTCAAAATAAATGATGCTTACTTAGATTTACATTAGAAACTCTGAATCTGAGGTGGCCAAATAGTTATGTCACTTTAAAATTGCAGGCTAACACTTCCCAGAGAAAAGAGAACAGAACTGAAGTTACCAGGATGCTCAAGTTACTGGCTTCTGTTGTACTGAAAATGGTAAGACTGGGAGCACAGAAACCCATTTATTAGCTATCTGACACATCACATTTTCTTTCTGGAGCAGTTTCAGGGAAGGAAATTCAATACAATTCTCCTCATTGCTGCTTAGCAGGGAAATGCCACACCTAGTGAATTTCAATGGCATTCCTGCTTCTGCTGAAAAGTCTATTCACAGCACTTGAAAGATAGGAACCACTGCTTGTTGGAGTAATTTTCCACTGTACCACCCAGTTCTTATGTTAAGTTGGCTTTCAAACGGTGATGAGCAAGTATAACAATCTATCAGTAACTGTTTCAATCATTATAATCCTTTGCATAATATTTATTTATACATTCTTCAAGAAGTGGATGTACATCTTTCCCAGCTCACTGTATATCTGAAGCCTTTGTCATCTTGTGCATCGTCCGGCTTTGGGATTTTTCTGCTTTCACCAGGAAGCCCTGACAGCTATGAACATTTCTACCATGCAACAGGTGAACCCAGCAACCCCTAGATTGATGCTCTTCATAGTCAGAGTTGGCATCTTATGTTCAAGGGTGACCAACACCAGATGTTTCTGATCAAGAAATCCATAAATGGAATAATAATCAGTGGTGAAAAAGTCTCTAATTTCCATAAATTAAGACAGTGGTTCCTAGCCTTTTCCCAAGTTTACCACTGCCACTAGCTGCTCCCCTTCCCACCTCCTCTGCTTCCACACTCCCCAGCCAGGCTGATGTCTCTTTCTCTCCTGAAGTCTCCTCCCAGTGCTCCCTATAGTCTCAGACCTCAGCTCCTTTTCCTTGCTCCAATCCCAATTCTCTGTGACTTTACAACGTTCCTGCTACATACACGCTTAGTATTTCTAACCAAAGACACACTGGGACTGACCCAGAAGTCACAGAAAATATTCTCAGGCTCACGTTCATGTAAGCTTTGCAGCCACTTTTGGATTCCTACCCAGCTTGTTGCCTCTCTGAGATCTTATATCAGCAAGTTTCACTGGATAATCATGCAGCATATAAAGAAGTCTTCTGTCAGTTTTAACATAGCCTAATGATTTCATTACATGATCATACAGGGCAAACAGGAGGCAATTTCTTTTTATAAACAGCATCTGTAAGTGCTCTGTCATGAGAAGGAAAAAAAAAATGTAGTCACCCCAGAATATTTAAAATAGTAATATGAGCTCACTGCAGCCATGGTGTAAACTTTATTTTCTAAGCTGATAAGATCGTCTTCTTATTTTTAATAGAATAGCTATTCTTTTAATAGTTATTTTGAAGCTCATTGAATATTAATTTAATTTATTTTTAAATACAATTACAACTCTGCTGTTGGGACGGAGCCACTCTCTTAGAGCAGTTTAACTTTCCCCAGCTTTTTCACATAGCCAAAGTTGCTATGAACACAGCATATGGAACTGCTTTTCTCTGTTTTCTTTGTTCTATCTCATAAACAGCCATGGCAATTTACAATCCCTTGAAATAGGGGCTTTGTAAAGTAAGCAAGAATAAAATCTGCCTTACACAAATGCCAAGTAGTAAGCCTCCTGCTTTGCATGTACACCACTTGTTTTTTCTCCCTGGACACTGTTTCCGATTATGGTTACTGCAAATGCAATGTACAATGTGCAGACTAAGTAAATACATGAGATACATTGGTGGGTTTTCTAACTGTCATCTCTTTCAGCTGGGGAGATTCACCAGGCAAATAAAAGAAAATTAAATAGCAGCAGATTTGGGGATTTTTAGCTATACAAATAACAAAGAGAAAAAGGAATGAAAGACACTCAGTTAGGGCAGAGGTAAGATTCAAGATTCTGCAGGTTTGGCTTGAACAGGAGTCCAGTGGGGGACTTCAGGCTGGTACCCAGGGCTGCCATCATGCCCCAGTACAGGTGCCATTTAGTCTGGGAAAGATCCATGCCTTTTTTGGCTGAAAAACCAGGGGCATTTACAATAATAAAATTCAAATAGAAAAAAATGATACCATCACCAAAAACAGGTTCTGTGAGATTACAGAATGATCTGCTGTGTCGATAGAGAATCCAGTGGTTACCACAATACCCTGTGAGCAAACAGTAGTTCTCCATGGTCACTGGGTCCCTACAGGCAGAAAGAAGTAAAAACTTGCTTTTGTGTCAATCCCATTGTCTCTAAGTAAAAGGAAATCTTTCACCTGCTGATAGCAATGCCCCTACACTTTTTCTGTAGTACCTCAGCATGCACTTTGCCAGAACAATCCTCCTTAATATGTTCAGAGCTTAAAATACATCACTGATGTAACAAGTACAAAGAAATTTCTTTCTGTTTATGCTACTATGCAAATCAAACATGTCAGTTTTCTTGATGATTTTAATCAAAACAACATTTGCATATGAAGTAGCTTTATGAAGCTTTTGTAAAAATCAAGGCAGTCAATTCCAAAAGTCTTTTTCTGACTGAGCAGGACTCTCACTGTTACATTTGACATCCCCTCTCTCTTTTACTGAATAATATGTTAGCAGTGGGCAATGCCAGCAAATGGACAATGCCTCAAAACTCCCTGAGCTGTCTCCTCTACAACCATCAGTGCTTACTTTTTGGGCTGCCAAAACAGGACTGGAAGACTGGAAATGCTATAAAAGCATTTGCCAGTGACCAGAACTGCTGACATTTCTTTTTCAGATGAAAAGCAGAACAGATATAAGGGGTGGAAGGCAGTCAACAGGCAGAGGATATATGAGATTAGTTTGCTTTTCAATGAAGACCTGGGTCTTTAAGGAGGTAGGAAAAAAGGAAAGAATAATATGAATTTTATTTCTCACCAGCATAGCTACGGTATTTCAGTGAAAGCTGATGAACTACTGAAGCTGTACACTGAGGGGCAAATGCAGAGGCTCTTCTGTCTCCATTGTTAGCCCCCCTTCCCTTGCTCTCCATTTTCCGTTTTGTAACTTCTCCCCTGACACTTATTTTGGGTTTATCTCTCTTGTACTTCTTTCTTTTTGTCTGACTGACACCTATCACCACAGAGTATCACAGATCTAGCTTTTGATATATTTAGCAGCTGCTTTTAGATGCTGCGTAGGAGCCAAGATCTGTACATTCCCCATAACACCAGGAGGTGCTTACTAAGGGAAGGAGGCTGAAATCTCTTACATCCTGTAGCGTTCAAATCATCTGTAAAGCCTGTGCTATTCAAATGCCAGACATTAGTGCTTAAGTGCTTGTGAAGAGTTTTTTGATAGTGGAGAGAGATGGTAAGAAGGAAAATAATGTCACCTTCCCAGTAACCTTCTCTATATTTGGATACTGTCTTTTGCAGAAGCTGAATCATAAAATGCTTCACCCCCTGACACACAGTACTGAACACGATAACAATACTATCAGCAGGTGATAATGGTGGATGACTAAGCCAGCAAGCATGGAAGGCACTAGAGAAGAAGGCAGGGGCTGGATAAAGGTCTGTAAAAGCATGCTGTCAATTCCATTTTGCCTTTCATTTTGTTTCCTATTACATTATCAAGTCAATCCACATGATGGAGAGTTCTATGTTCTTGTTGCATCCAAAGTCAGAAAGGAGAGACTAAATGTTTGCATGAATGCAGGCTAATTTTTCTCACAATGGTCACTGTAATGGACCCTCCCACAACAGGCAAGACAAGAACAGGGTGGAGCTGGGACCTAGGTTCCCTACCTCCCTGTGCAGACCTGGTAAAAAACATTAGCACAAAGAAGCTGCTGTATTTTGTACAGCACAAGATGTCAGTCCCACCCAAACAAATTTGATTTTATTTATTATGATTATTTATCTGCATTACTGTAGTCACCTCAGAATCTCAATTGGACACAAAACCCCACGTGTTCCCCATATCTGAATGCTTACGGATTAAAGGAGTTTTGCTTGTAAACTATGTCAGGGATGAAAAAATTTTTGTACAGAGGTCTGGAGAGTTGCTCTCCCTGACTTATTCACCATTAATATTTGGCATCATGTGAACAAAGTGCTGTGTTCTTCTGCTATGTCAGGTGCACAGCTGGTCATTTGAAGGGAAGTAACTGCATTTTGGTCACGCAAGAGGTGTGTATCTAGTCTTATAGCAGGATATAATAAAAGCAAGACCTTGCAGAGAAGTCCAGATAGATCACAGAATCACAGAATTTCTAGGTTGGAAGAGACCTCAAGATCATCGAGTCCAACCTCTGACCTAACGCTAGCAGTGCCCACTAAACCATATCCCTAAGCTCTACATCTAAACGTCTTTTGAAGACTTCCAGGGATGGTGACTCCACCACTTCCCTGGGCAGCCTGTTCCAATGCCTCACAACCCTTTCAGTGAAGAAGTTCTTCCTAACATCTAACCTAAAACTCCCCTGGCTCAACTTAAGCCCATTCCCCCTTGTCCTGTCACCAGGCACGTGGGAGAACAGACCAACCCCCACCTCGCTACAGCCTCCCTTGAGGTACCTATAGAGAGCGATAAGGTCGCCCCTGAGCCTCCTCTTCTCCAGGCTGAACAAGCCCAGCTCCCTCAGCTGCTCCTCGTAGGACTTGTTCTCCAGGCCCCTCACCAGCTTCGTCGCCCTTCTCTGCACCTGCCCAAGCACCTCGATGTCCTTCTTGTAGCGATGACATCGATCAGTTTTCCCTTGTCAACTGATACAGTCAATCCATCATAGAAGGTCACCAGATTGGTCAGGCACAATTTGCCCTTGGTAAAGTCTTCCTGCCTGTCTTGGATCACTTCCTTGTCTTGCATATGCCTTGACATTGCTTCCAGGAGGACCCATTCTATGATCTTCCCAGGCACAGAGGTGAGGCTCACTGGTCTGTAGTTCCCCAGGTCCTCCTTTCTACCCTTTTTTAAAATGAGAGTGATGTTACCCTTTTCTTCCAGGCACCAGGGACTTCACCTGATTGCAATGACTTTTCAAATAGGATGGAGAGTAGCTTGGCAACTCCACCAGTCAGTTTCCTCAGGACTCTGGGATGCATGTCATAGGGTCCCATAGACTTGTACCTGTTCCTTTTCATCAGGAAACATGTCTGGTGAGGCCAGGTCCGAGACCCCTATCCTGTAAGCAGGATACTGTGGGTAGGTAACTCACAGAACAAAAGGTTAAAAGTGAGACGTTACTTAAGTATATGATGGTTTCAGCCCACCCACAGCTGCATTTTGTGAAAATCTTGAAGATGTCATACCAAAAGAGAATGTTAAGAAAGGATGTGATTTACTATTTCCATCTGATTTAGTGATATGTTTTAATTTCACACATGAGAACAGTTTTGAATTAGGAATGCTAAAGCTCAGCCTTGTGGCAGCAATCAAGTAAATATGCCTTTCTGGAATTACTTTTAAACTATTCCCCATTCACTTGAAACAATTGTACATGAAACAATACAAGATACTGAATGTTTT
Source organism: Aythya fuligula (assembly GCF_009819795.1). Lineage (NCBI taxonomy): Eukaryota > Metazoa > Chordata > Aves > Anseriformes > Anatidae > Aythya > Aythya fuligula. The sequence continues at coordinate 104,330,711 of NC_045561.1, read as the reverse complement.
AATTTGGCCATTTTCTGGTGAAATTTCCAAACTTTTATAATTTCTTAATTGCAACAGTAGTGATCTTACCCATGCAGAATACTTTTAAATAACTATGCAGTTAAAGTGTTTTACTTTTTCATAATGCTTCTGCCTTTGTGTGTCAGCACCTCAATTCTTAACAAGTAACCTCAATATGTGAAGTTCAGAATTCTCGTGTGAAGTTACCTCAGTGTTTCAGACAGTAAATGTACCTGTTCAAACACAAGTACAGAGACTAGACTGCCACAATGCCAACAACCATTCTAACCAGTGCAGGGAATTGTCCTCATAACGAGCAAACAAAGACAACAAATAAAAACCTGATGTATGAACAGGAAGCTGAAATGCATTTTTTTTTTTAATCTTACAGATATTTAATGGAAAGCTCTGAGCTTGTGATCTTTCCAAATGGTTTGGCCATTACTTGTAGAGCTGAACACAACTAACAGCATGGGACACAGAAGGGGTTGTGTGCTGGATAATTCCATGAAAAAATACAGAGGCTAAGCAGCACCCAGCAGCGTTGCAAAGGTCTGAGGAACTTCGACAGCCACACTAGTGAACCTATATTTTATCAGAGTACCGTTCACAGAAATACTGCAAAACAAACCAGTCAACAACTTTATGGGAAGATACACAAGCTTGCACTGAGAAGGCACTCTGATTTTCCCAGCCCTGTGATGTGAGGATCAGAGAAATATTACTGTGCAAAGCCACCACTTCTGAAAGCAAAACTGGAAAGCTTCTTGTTTCAACACAAATACTTAAGGCTTTTTTTCAGGATGAATCTTGGAGAAAGATGCATGTCTAAGCATTTGCAAAGCAAATCTCACATCTAAAAAATAAGGAAAGTTTACAGACATTTAGCATAATTTGTTTGAGTACAAGACAGGAGTTTTCAACCCTCTGTCTTTAGTCTTGATTTCTTCTAAAAGCTCCTGTACCTTTGAGGCCATGTTACATTTCAAGCCATTAAATAACACTGTTTTTTCTCTTGATCCGTTTCAGGAATTCTTTAATAGTGAGTTCCTTTCATCCAACTTTCCCCTCACCCCCAAAAAAAGTATGCTTGATAGTGCTATATATCACCAAGACAGATATCCATGCAGTGTCAGCTTTATTTATAAAGGATGGATTAGACATGAATGTCACACTCCTTTAAAAAGTTTAAATTAACTGACTAACTGTCGAAAACTGCCCAGGTGATGCTATTTACATAAAACAGTGCCGACCTTTATTCCCAAAATTTAAATGAAACAAATCTCTGAAAAAAAAAAAGAAAAAAAAAAAAAAATAAAATAAAATATACATGCACGCCAATTTCTACCAGTTATCTTGTAAACAGCAGTCTAAATCTCTTACAGTTACTGTAATTAGCTTTTCCCTGTGAAGGAACCTAAATTTGCTCTTTGGCACAATCATACTCATGTCTCCATTTCAAGACCAGTACTATCATGGCTTCAGCCACCTAATGGCATTTCATCAGTATAAAAATCAATGACCATCTGACTGGCATATCTAGCAAGAAAGATTGCCCAAATATTACACACCTTCTGGCAATGTCTACACTCATCCTTCCTGCACTCAGACTGAGCAAAGTAAACACTGATTCCGTAAAGACAAAAATGATGTCCAAAACTCAGAGAACATTTCCAAAAATCTAAACAAGGACTGTGATCACCGACTTCACATTTAGAGTGTACAAAATACCATGATGCCTCATGCCTTTCTATAACATGTTTTTAGATTGCCACCTAAATTCCTCTGAGTCACAGTCTCTATTTTCTCACTCTTTTGAAGCACCTTGGCGAGAAAATATCCCCAGAAAGTGTATTGGGATGGTTTCAGAACCATCTCTTCTCTGTTTTGACTGCACTGGGCCCAGCTTGAAGTCTGTAGTCAGTGCAACAGTTCAGTCAGAGGCCAAAAAACACCATCATTTTAGGTGCAAAAAGTTACTTGCAGGTCAGTCTCACCGTTTGGTATTCTCAGTTGTGTCAGGTAATTTCATTTTCAGGTTTAATTGTTCAGATTTCACTGTTAAGTCTATTTTCTTGACTCTTCTTTAAGTTAATAAAATCAGACATATATTTATGATTTCAACCCACAATTCCTCTATGGTAAAACTATCCAGTACGGTACCTGTTCAAAAATTAAGGCTCCAATGGGTTTCCTATTTTTTAAGAGTTATACTTTACATAGACTTTACTTCATATAAAAAACCTACCTGGATCAATCAGTAGCAATATACTACAAGACTAACAATAACCTGTTGCTTTGTGCCAACTGTTAGATAAATAAGACTCATAAAACAAAATCTGCACCTAGTTTTTCATTTCCTATTTTGGGAATGTACAAAAAGTTTTCTAAAACTCTTGCTTATAAACTTGTTTGTGGTGATTTTTTGCTACAGAATAAATGCATTCATTGACGTTCTTTCTGATCCAAAATAATTTCTGCCACATGCAATGATAACTTTCTGCATCATTCCCAGGAATCAAGAATTACTTCCATCAGACATTTGAATTAGAAGAGTCACTTATAGTACTTGGAAATAAGAGGATAAATTGATTGATTCTAATAAGCAATGTCATCAAACAGTCCTGTTTTTCCTAAGAAAGCAGAGCCTCTCAGAAGTCATCTTGTGAGATGGTGGCAATTAGTCTCTTGTCATTATTTTTTTCCTAGTTATATAGAAAACTTGTCTAATTCCTATTAAATATGTCGTCCGGTCAGGAAGAAAAGTGGTCTGTCCTCTTTTGCATTGGCAGTCTGGAATTCATCCCTCAGTCGGAACTGCCACTCGTCTTCCAGCTCTAGCCGGACAACAGTCTGGCGAAGAGAATTGCGATCTTGACAAATAACACACAGGGTGGCACCTAGGCAAACAATTAAAAAGAATGTGAATATCAACTTTGTTCTCAAATCACCCAGCTCCCACCACCCCTTAGCAGAAGGAATGTCCACCACTTTCAAAACAGGAGTTACAGATGTTCTTAAGAGAAAATTAGGACACACTGGATTTCAGAGAGCTACGTTTAGCTCCCTGTTAATCAGGGTCTTCTTGTGTAGCCTGAGATGCCTAGTACTCATCTGGTAAACAGGACAAGCAATACATTCCTTACACCTTGGGGTAAAAACGCATAAAAATGTCAAGTCTAAGCAGGTGGTGATAGATCCTGACAGAAAGCAAGGTAACGCCCTACGTCCATTACTGTCCTAGCCCTGCTGATCATCATTACCTCGTTGAGTAAAACCTCAATCAACAAAACACTTAAACCCACAAGACAATCACCATAATGGCTGATTAAGCTTTGTGTGCTTTGCTGACCAGAGATGGTTTAATATCAACTGTTTTGACTGGCATTCTGATACCATTTCTTGCATGACTTCCTGTCTTATGAAAAGAAGTGCTCAATTAAGAGGAACCTCACCTGCACCCAATACTCTGAAAGAGAGGTAGTGAAGTAGGAAGAGATACCCAAGACAAAACCAGCTGAGAATACAGTAAAAAGAAACAAGACAGTCAGGTGGTGTTTAACACTCAGGTAGCTGGCTAGAAGGTCAATTGGACTGCCAGTGGAGACAGAGAAATCCTGGATCAAACACACTATGTGCTACACAGCACATATATTGGCTGGTTTTTGCAAATTGAAACTGATAGCTTCTTGTCACTCCCTTGAAGAAATGCAATACAAAAGCACTTCTTTCATTATACGTTATTCTGACAGCCTTGTCAGAGAAACTAAAGGCTGATTAAAATGTGGGCATTGGTCCAGAATGAGAATAGACACTGGAACTTACGTGGCTTCAGTAACATGTGCAGGTGTAAGCACTGTATGCACCAATTTGCATTTTATTACACATATCTATACAAAATTGTATTAACTACAACAAAGAACATAGCAGTCCATAATTCTGCCTGTTTCAGCAAGGCATTTGCAGTAGTGTTCCTACTCCAGTAGCAGTTATAGCCAAGTAAAACAAATCCCCAGAGCATTAGATGTCTACAATAGTAGCAGAACAATCCAAAAGAAGTTAGCAATGTGACCTGCAGTGCAGATAATTTGTCTCCAGTACTGTCCATCATCACAAGCACCACATGGAGAAATTGATTATTGGGAATAAATTGGAAATAGACACTGTAATTTGAAAGGACAGCAAATAAACTTTGATGGAGTCACATCCATCATCTATTTTCTCTTGAAAATTAGAAAATATCACTTGCAAGACACAACAGGAAAATTCTTCATACATAAATCTTAAATACTCAGTTTTCAAGCAAAAGGTAATGAGTTATGAATATACACTAGGCATAATGATAGAGATCCAACATTGCCTCTCCACTTCGAAATCTGCAGAACACAGTTATAGACTGGTACAGGGCCAGCATGACCAAACAGCAAAGATGCTAGAACATATAAAGAGAAATATAAATATATACATAAATATATATGCAAAATTTTATATAAAATGCAAAAACAATAGTACTTTTCACATTTTTACCCAGATTCCTAGAGACCAGGATATAAAATTGTCTGTAATAAAATTACTGCAGCTCACCTTTAAGAAAATGAAACTTCTTCAAAAAGCTAGCTACAACAAAGGAATCACAGAGGTACAGCAAGAGACCACTGAATGTCAAACCAGAGGAACTGATATTCAGAGAGTGAGGCCGAGAACTCACATAGCAAACTGCAATCTAATTGGGAGAGAAGAAAAAAAAAACACACACACATACGTAAATTAGCTTTCTTCAGGCTTCTATATAACACCACTAGCTAAGGTTTCATACCTTGTAGTATTCACACCTGATTCACATTCAGACTTGCTTTCCAACTCCAAATATTGTGATTGTTACAGTTCTTTTCTAAAAATCCTCCTAGTTATTAAAAAGCTATATAAAAACAGTATTCAGAACTATTCATTAGTCCTAATTATTCATTATTATTATTACCATGAAGTTTAGATATGATAGGGTTTGAAAGCTGTGGTAATGACAGCTCCCCACAACCATAACTCTGTGATCTACCCAGCACAGTTTATCTACATAAGAGCAAATACAGTAATTGTGCAGTCTGACACAAGAAGAAGCCTTTGAAAATGTCTAATTTCATTTACATCACAATGGGATTACTCAAGTCAGTAGAGCTGTGCATATACATATGTGCATATGAGGTTTCTTGTTGTCTAGTTACTTTGTTTCTATAGCTATTCCCCCAATCCACAGGGCACCAGGAATATTTATAGCACCCTTTCAGGGTTTATAAGTTTAAAATTAAGGAAACTTTCACACATGAACTGACTTCCAAAGTGCTATTCTACTTACTTGGGGCAGACCCATATCTAGCATAAATCAGCATGATTCAGTGGAGGAAGGTTGACCCACAACAAGATGTCTATATTTATGCATAAAATAGATGCATGAATTCCTTCAATCCTACTGTATCATATACCAACTCAGGTTAAAACTCCAGAACTTTACTAAACACCACCACCTCACTATTGCACTTCTATCTGACCTACATTTGTGTTTAAATATGACCTTGCTTTTAGATCCAAACCCACTAGGGAGAGTCAACAGCTCTTGAGATCTAATGTCAACTTCTCCCATTCTGGCTGCGTGTCTTGGTATTTGCTTCTTTGCCTCAGCAAATCAGTCATAAGTAATCTAACACATACATACTCTGAAGTGTTTTCTCAGGACTAGGTAGCATTTGTAAAACATTCATTTGGAAGAAATTTGTTATAGGAAGGGTCAAATTGTAACAACACATTTAAAAAACAACAACAACAAAAAGTGCTTTGTATTAATTGAGACTAACACCACTCACAGACTATATGAGTATTTTGGACAGCTCTGGTATTGCTCTATCTGTATTTTATATGTAATTTCTCCCAGTATCTCTATAGGACAAAGAATTTTATTTTAACAACATGAGGATTCAATATCTGATTGTTTGAATGCTGTTATGAATGAATGCTTCAACATAGGCCATACATTTCTAGAGCTGACTGAAGATTACTTTGTTCCATACCTGTGGTCCTAAGTTAAGGTAACAGTCCACAGATAGCACTGGATGACTGTAATTCTTCAGTGAGAGGGGGAAGAAGCGATGGCTGTGATACTGGAGGTATTTTTCAAGAAGCAACTGAGCAGGTGCTGCCAAGAAGGTATGCTTGCTGTCAGGGGCACAAATGTACTGAGCAGGTGAGATTGAAACTGGAGTGTCAGACACCTATGAGGAAAAACATTTCTGGCACAGATGAATCATGATCAATCAAGTTGCACTTATCTGAATTTTGGTTTGTACAAAACACATCTCTATTCTATATATCTATATATCCTATATAGACCTATATAGATCTCTATATATAGGTCTATATATATATAGATAGGATATACAGATCTATATAGATCTATATGTCTATAGATACACTAGATCTAGATATAGATCTATATGTCTACAGATCTATATAGGTCTATATATATGGGTCTATATATATATATATATAAATCTTTATAGATCTAGATAGATATGGATCTATATATATATAGACCTATATATATCTATATATCCTATATAGATATATATCCTATAGATATATATCCTATATATCTAAGATTTATATAAGAAACAAAGTCATTCAGGCAAAAATATCTGCTACCAAAAATGTTTCAATGGTTCAAAGAATTATATTTGTATTTATAGAGTCTTTGGGGTTTCTTCTTTGAACTCAAGGTACTCCTAAATATGAAATCATGTGAAGATGAGTAATCAAATAGCTATAGAAAAAAAAGGTATAGTGAATGGTTATCTGAATTGTAGAGATACTTTAGGTAGTTTTGAAAGTTTTAGAGAAAATGATTACAAACTGGTGCGTTTATACCAAGAATATTGTGGATTTCAGGAAGAAAGACAAAAAAGACATGTCAGACATACCCCATTACTGGTAACTGGTGATGCACCATAATACCTCAGCTCTCCTGGTTATAGGGTACAAAAGAGAAAACAGAAATTTAACAACAGTGAAGCAGAGGTGCCGGTTCTCACCTTAGATTTAATGTGGAAGGATCTCTGTCCTCCTACTGCAATTTGCTTCTTCATGACACTGAAGTGATTGAACCGACAGATGAGAAGGCCCGCACTGTGGACACGCAAGTTGAAGTCAACATCATCACACGTAAACCTGGGAAGAAGAAAATCATAGCAATTCAGAGCAATGTTTCTCATCACAGACTAACAAACTCATGGTCTTTGATCAGTACGATAGAAAGGACAGCTGTCAAACATACAAACCCTCCACTCAGTAGCTAAGAGTCAGGGAAAGAGGCTTCATTTTCCTGATAATAAATGACGCCATTAACAATGGTTGAGCTGAGATTAAGAAAATCTGAATGAGGGAAGAACCACTTACAGAGTAAAAGGACTGGAAAAACAGCAGAAAGTGAAAGGAGAAAGGCAGCAAAATGCCAGGGAAAAGACCTAGGAGTTATTTTATTTGCCTCATCGTACAGTAATGCAGTCATAGAAAAAAGATACACAAATTACTATCCCAAATAAGGTCAAGAAAATTAACTCCTTTGACTTACAAGGACATGGATGATGTACATTTGATCTATTAAATTCAAAGAGGTCTGATTACTTATTTTTTCCTTTAGAATACAAATATGTGTTGGTGGTGGTTTATATAGTCCTCTACAGAAATAATGTCATTCTACATTAGAGACAAATTTATTTTAAGACGATTTCTCTTTTCATAGTCCAACAGAACTGCTGAGACATAGGAATAAAGCACACAGAGGTCAAACATCCTTGAGCTAAATTTGGCCCACTTCAGAAATAAAATGGAACAGAAGGTAAGCTTCTAGAGCTGACTACATGCAAATCCTCTGGCCTTTGGGAAATTCAAACTCATTTCTCCATTTCGAATGTAGATATTACACAGGAAACAGGATGATATGCAGAACTGTGGGATTAATATCCAGGGCTTGGATTTATGAGAGCTAAGCCATTACTGCAACAGTGAGCATTAGTGAGAAAAATGATATTTAATTATATGTTTTGAAAACCTTCTCTTTGATCTATGTGGATACTTGTTATCCCTGACTGTCAGTGCCTCTGTGTTTTAAAATATACCTTTTTCCTTGCCAGCTCAGCTCAGCATGTCATGTAATGCTTTGGCCTTAACAGCACCCCCATACAGCATTATGGTGAGCCACTCATGGATTAGAGACACAGACAGGAAATGAGTGGCGTGGTCTCGCATTCCTGACATTTTAGCATTGCTGCCTGTACTCATGTCATTGTGTTTTATTGCACTGTCATTCTCTCTATTAGCCCTTCATATTGCTTCATAAGATAATACAGCTAGACAGTGTGGGAGAACAACTCTGTGCCAGAATATGGATGGGAGCAAATTTAAAATGTTCTTTTAAAGTGTCAGACTGTTCATGATAAAAATTTAGGTCATCTGTTTAGCCAGACTAAAGGAAGCAGAAGCGCTTCCCCACAGTTACAAATAAATTTGGACTTCAGAAGACATCTTCCTGAGTCAGTTTTACTGAGAAAAACAGCGGGGTTTGGTTATCCAAGTGTAGGTACTCAGTGCCATTTTAGATGACTTGGGCTATCCCAAATAGCTCACAGAAAAATAAGTGTCTTAGATTTCATGTCATACCTGCCAGCCCCATGTGGACACATCCAGAGATGCCAAAGTCTCACTTTAGACAAGTGACTCCCACCTTTAGCAATAGCTACTTCATTCTGTTGTGATAAATGCTTGTCCCTCAGAAACAGGAACAAAAAATATTTCTTTCAGATAAATCAGTGAATTTCTCTGAGATTATATATTTAGTGAATACAATTCTGGCAACTGTGGTGATACTGTGTATGGCAGTATTTTAATCTGAAATACTCTATGTGAAATAATAAATGGGAAAAAAAAATGGGAAATCAGAGACAGAAGAATATAAGAAAAAACACTAATGTTAATGACGTTCATTTACTCCTTCTGAATTTGTTGATGAGCATGCATGTAGTATGCTCCAGTGTTTAGAACAGAACAGAACAGAATGGAGCAGAACAGAACGAAATAGAATCGAATGGAACAGAATGGAATGGAATGGAATGGAACAATTAAGTTGGAATGGGCCTTCAAGGATCATACAGTACAACTGCCTGATCACTTCAGGGCTGACCAAAAGTTAAAGAAAATTATTGAGGGCATTATCCAAATGTCTCTTGAACACTGACAGCCATGGGGCATCAACCATACTGCAAGGAATCTTCTTCCAGTGTTTGACCACCTTCACAGTAAGGAAATTTGTCCTTTTTTGTGCTCTGTGTTGTGCTGCTCAGTATAAAAAGCCCAGCTATACCTCAGTTCCATGTCAGAACAAGACTTGGTTTTGTACCATCCAGACATATGGTGTTTGCCAGAAGGCCACTTGAACTAGACACCTGGGGGACTTGCACTACAGGGCACACTACTGAATGCATTTACTCTGTAACTCAAATATGACCGCTTATTTCATGGAATCACAGAATTTCTAGGTTGGAAGAGACCTCAAGATCATTGAGTCCAACCTCTGACCTAACACTAACAGTCCTCCACTAAACCATATCCCTAAGCTCTACATCTAAACGTCTTTTAAAGACCTCCAGGGATGGTGACTCCACCACTTCCCTGGGCAGCCCGTTCCAATGTCTAACAACCCTTTCAGTAAAGTTCTTCCTAACATCCAACCTAAAACCTATATTTGAAACTATTTGAAACTATAGAGATTAATGTCTTTTATGAACTGATGGTAATTTGGAAAGAATTTGAACCTTCAATAAGAAAATCTCCTTGCTTCCCATTAACAACTTCCCCCAAAAGCCAACAAGATTATTTGTAAAACTTCTTTTATTTGGTTCGTTATGTCTTTTGAAAGATGCTATTTATTCACTTACCTGTTCTGATTGTACTGTACATTCTGTGTCAGATCAACATTTAGCATAATGAAATCATGCACATGGCAACAGGAGAATGGCTCCTTGAACTCAGTACTGTTTGCTTTACTAGACCATTTTCTCATCCCAATTAAGGCATAGTGAGTGACATTGGGAGTTGCTTCAATACGTTGCAGAATTTGCTTCAAGGAAACATTCCTTTCAGTCCATGTATAGTCACTATAATAATTAGGAAAATGTGTTAAAGTATATAGAGAATGATCAGAATATTAGTTATGTGAACAACAGTTCTCAACAGTCAAAAGTAGTTATGAGCATCAAGTAGATAACTTCAGTGTTGTCTTACTTTATTGCAATGTTTCACCTCTCACTCCAGGATAGAGTGAAAACTTACAATTAACTAATACTTATGCACTGGGGACTGATATACTAGGTCTGAAATTTATCTTAAATCTTGCAAAATATTTACTCAGGTTTGTAAACTTTTCAAGTTACCTGGATAAGGTTCCAAATGACCACTCAAGGGTTGCTGACTTTGTGCTATAACTCAAGAGCAAAGCATAAGATCCTCCTAGCCTACCACTCAAGTCCATAAATACCAAAGCTTTCACTGACTTTAGTTCTCTTTCAAGGTTTGCTATAAAACCTGAATAGCACTGTTATGGGAGTAGACAGAAATACCTAGTACAAATAATGTTCTAAAGCAATGAAAATAAAAACATTTGTTCGGAAATTTGGGGAAATAATGACAGAGACACACAGACTAGGAAATTAGATGCCCAATTTTCACAGAAATATCTTTTAGCTTCCTTGGAAAAAAACTGACAAAAATGTAAATTTGAATGCATTTGTTTTCCCAGTGTATCAGGGATTGTTTAAAGAACTTGAAATTTGCAGTCCCAGTTATTCTAGTTTGAAACAGTGTTACACTATACAGCAAAGGCTGCAAGGCACTTAAATCCTCAGGGGACAGGAATGAAAAGCAGGCACTAAACATTGTGCTATGCAAAGCCAGATATCTAAGGAAAACACTTGTTTCATTAGGCAAATATTATTCTGTACTTGTACAGGGTAAAAGTATATCAAACATGCAATTTCAAAACTGATATGCAGTGAAAGCTTAAAAGAGATCAGCTGAAAAAGCCTGTGTTCCTCTATTTACCTTTTCCTGTCTCCTGAACAATCAACTTCTACTGCATTCCACATAACACAGGAGTCATCTGAAATGACAATGAAAGGCCAAATATCCTGGGGTTTTATCCCCAGCTCCTCCTGCCGATTTCGTTCTAGCTCCAAGTTATGATAAGACAACTCTTTTATCAGGAAGTGTGCAGCACCTGAAACCAAGGGCATAAACCATATGATCAAAAATAGGGACAGAAATTGTTTGCTTTTAGCTTGGAAAACTCTTGAAGAGAACATTTCTGCAGCCCAGGGTATGACTCACTGTGAAGATTTTAACACCCTCACACTCCCTGGAGCCAATCTCCCATGTCACTTGCTGTAAGTGACTTACAGGACCTCACTGGGAAGCACACAAAATGAAGCCTTTACTTCTGTGGTAAAGATTTGTTAATGTCTCAAGGGTTTAGTCACTGATTCTTTTAACACCTTACAGATTTATATATATATAAATATATATATAAATAACAGATATTTGCCTCCACTATCATATCTGAGTAGGAACATCTAGAAATGATTAACTAGCTGAACAACATAGGAACAATTTCCCTTGACTGTCAATTCTGAATGCTTGTCACTACTGCTGTCTATAAATTGTTCAAGCAGTAAATCGAAGTGCTGAATATTTCACAGGTGTTATATTAACAGAATCTACCTAAGAGATGCACATGATCAGCATGCTTACTAATCTTCCCCCATCTCTGTTCTCCCCTACACACATCTGAGACTGTAGTAGAGGGCTTCCAGCCTTATAAATTGACATGATCCACTTCTGTGAGATCCTGTAGTTCCCTCCTCTACCAATAAGCCTGAGCATGACTCAGTTGAATAAACAGAAGCATCTAGCGATATTTGAGGCTCCCCGTGCTACCTGAGATATCCACACAGAACTAGCAGTGACACAGGCTTCTGGAGATAGCACACAATTTACTTCCAAAAATAAAAGTAACAAAAATAAAAAAAAAAAAAGAGGAGGTAACTCCATCTGAATTAACCATCTCTGTTTCCATTTAAAATCAGTAGTGAAAAGTAAATATTTCTATATATGAGTCATCTAGCTTTTCCTAGGTGACTAGGATTAAGTGAATGGCACCCGAGACTGTGACACATTGTCTTCAAAGAAAAACCAGGTCACGAGAGCAGATATGGTAGCTCTGCATATAATAAGATCTATATAATGTATATCTCCATTTCACTGGTGAATAACACCACCTCAAGGGCCCAGATCATGTGTTCTCATTCGTTAGAACCTTTGGCTATACTTACCTACTCCTGCACTGTTGAAAATGCTTGGAAGAACAAGCATGATGTGGTTGGGCCAGTACTTCTTATATATGGCCATTTCATATTCCTTGACAACTAAAACGTGCAAATGACTGGCTCCATCCATTGCATGGTATAAATTGAAAAGTCCATGTTCATGACGCCCAGTGGTGGGAGTAAAAGTGGGGCTTTTTATGTAATCTTCATTCTGTAAATAAATAGAAATGTGAATTTCTATATTAAGCCAGATGATGTTTAAACAAGGAGAACCAAATCTGTCAGCAGAGTAAGTCAGATTCAGTGACACTGCATTTTTACATTTTAAACTAGCTTAATAGGGAAATAAGCACAAGTTAGAAAAAAGAAGAAAACTCTTTCTATTAAATTATTTGACCATTGAGAGTGTGGTGAACTGGACAGTATTGTTAAAAACTTGACGTGACAAATGTACATGGATCTTGAGGTTAGATCTGGAGAAGGATTCATGTCCATATGACTTAAGAAGGTACGAAACATCTTAGTCCAAAACTGCAATACAAGTCTTATGACTGGCTATCATCCAAACTTGAATGCATTTAAACTCACTAGATACCTTCAGGTTTGATAGTACAGCTCCTTAGAGGCCTGTTTCTACAGACTTCCAGGACTATTACAGTCAGGGCAACTGATTTCAGCCTGGTCCCTACTAAGACCATTAAGGATGCAGAATGAATGTGTACTTCTTCACAGAGACTCTCCAAAGTCCTCACAATTAAGCAGACCAGATTTAAAACTGCCAAAGTACAACATGGTGTGTTTGATGCCCATGGAGTTCTACAACGGAGAAGTTAAAACACATTGAGAAAAATATATATATATATTGTAAAGGTTTCATAATCTAGGTTGCAATCTAGATCATAGCACTTTTCAAGCTTGCAGAAAGATTGAAGGCACCATTTTGGAGCAGATGAATAAAGAAGCAAAGAAAGAATAAACAGTTTTGGCAAACTCTTAGAGCAAGCCACTAGCAGAAGCAAGAAAAAATCCACAAGGACCCAATGCACAGTTCAAATTACCTAGCCAAGCACAGGCTTACTGAAGTTTCATTCTTACATCGTACAGTTGTGACTCAGTTGCTGTTTGGGGTCTCCCATTTCAATCTTGAGCTGGGCATAAATGCCCAAACTGGGGGGTCATATTGATTGATTATCATTTATTGGAAGCAGCTTATTTTCTCAAATATAGAAGTGCTACTATTGTTCCACAAATTGTTTCAATAATACAGACAGTGTGGCCTGAACCATTCAGAGCTTCATCATAAGCATAGATATTAGGAGTCTCTGTAAAGGCCAGCATTCAAGATTGCATAGCCTGTCAGATGGATGATCATATGAAGTGTTTTCTGCAAGAGCACCCTGCAATTCTTTGTGCAGTTTTAAAGCCATGACAAAGATTCTTTGAAAGCCTTGCTTTTTTATGAAAGCATTTAAGCATTTATGCAGAATAGAATAGATAATCTACTGTCATCTTCTACAACAACAAAAAATGCTTCTTTACAGTAAACTGTTTAATAATTAAAACCATGTCTGAGGCTCATTGCTGAAACCATTCTCACTTTAACATCTTAAACTCATAACCAAAGAACTTTTGCCCCAGATTAAGAAAGTATGTACTGAAGGATCAGCCTTGGCAATGAGCAAAAGAAATAATTTATTAGCTGTTTGACAGCTTTGCTTCATGTCTCCCTTTCTGGCAGAAAATACAAGCTTAGTGTCAGGACATCCTTATTATCTCTTGATAGCAGGACCAGAAGTACAAAGAATCCTATTTTAACAAATTGAAAAATCGGTCATGTTGCTCTCCCATACATGGACATAAAAATAAAAATCCATCTACCTTATCTGTGACTAGTGGTAGCCGCATGCTTTCCAATTGTCTTCCTGGTTGGCTAAAGACAAAATGATGTTCCTTTGACTTTGGAATGATAAAATGCAACTGGATCTCTTCTCCCAGCATGGAATAGGAAAAGGCAAATGCATGTAGAGTGGATTCATAAAGCTGAGAATGGAAAAAAAAATAAGATAATTCAGGTGGTTAGAATCAAACATTTCCTACAAGGTCTTGCTGTGTTTAATACACATTCATAATATTACCAAATACATAACAATCACTTAATGTATTGCACTATATTTTACCTAATGATTCACTATATGTTAAACAATTCCCGCTATGATATATTACACTGAGAAAAAAAAAAAAAAGTTATGTCTCCCTCTTTTGAAACCATTGTTTCAGCTTTGTATGTAGATAGTACCAATGCTACAGGCCACTTTCTGCTTACAGAAATGCTATCTGACCCATAAAAAACAGTATTGACATCACTAATACATTCTTCCTCACAAGCTAATAGGCAGGAAATTGGAGGGTCACACTGAGTAATAACAACGTGCATGCCATTTATAACACACATACTGCAATACTGCAGTTTCAGAAGTAGCATCTTTTGTGGTAACTGAGACCAAAATGTAAGTAAATCCCAGTGAAAAAGTTTACTGGGAGAGCAGTTTTCACTGATATTATACATGTAGACTGCTCATAACAGCACTGAAACAAGTTAGTGTAAATGAGATGAGGAACAGTCCTGTGAAGTACCCATATCTGCAGTCTGGTCAAGGCAAGCAAACCCCAAGAAATAACAAAATCTGTCAATCAGCTCTTTCTTTGTTTTTAATACATAGATACAGTTTGTAAGCTAATTCAAATACAGTGAATGAACACAAAACTGAGTTCAGTCTCTGTATCAGCTTTTGTTCTGAAGAGTAGCATCTGGAAATCTTTACCTGGTACCTGGGATTGAAACCCATATACTGATGGCACTGTTCACAGTGATGATAGGTGTTATACGCTGCATACTTGGATAATCTCATTCTAGTTGTTTGACGGCGTGTATACATATCCTCCTGTCTCCTGCTCATTGATCTATCTATTAAAAAAAAGAAACAACATATATGTAACATATATTCAAGTCCAGAATGTATTCCCTTGTGACAGACTGTTTCTGTCACCGTATCTTCTAGGAAAAATGGCATGAGTAAATACACGCAAAACAAAATAGGAAATTATTCTGATGTGTTTTACAAATTAATGCGTACACCAAAGAGCACTACAAAGATGTATCTGCAAGTTCATGATTATGGTAATTCTGTACAAATGTACATAAAGCTGAGGCATAAGCAAATCTAGATTTTTAAAATTAATATTGCTGCTGCTGTTATTACTGGTTGAACACTTTGAAAATTAAAAAATAGTAAAAAAGGGTCTTAAGACAGATATCTGCAATCCTGTGATGGACATCACAGTAATTAAGTGAAATGAACTCAATAAACTTACTGATGTTGCTTTTTAATGTATAACCACGTTAAATAAAAAGTTTTCTCTTGTGGGAGACAGAAGAACGATGAGATTTAATGATAACCTATGATGAGAACACCTACCTATGCAGAGTTGAGACCATGACTACATGAGCTTCATGCAGCCTTTAAATGGGAACCATTTCTGTTGAAAAGGGCTTATGTTATGTCTGTCATCTGGCCAAATACTTCATTCAAATTTTCAGCATCAAATCAGGCTGCTCTTGTCCTATCAATTTTAAAAATCACTAAGTATAGATTTTCCACAGTCTGCTTGGGCAACTTGCTCCAGAGCTTGATCACTCTTATTCTGGAAGTATTTTTCATACTACTTGTATTTTCACATGTTGCACCTTGTTTCTATTGTCGCTTGTCCTTACACTGTGTATCTATATTAGTTTGTGAATACAAGCTCCCATTATGAAGCAGTAATCAAATAGTCCTGTGAGACTTTTCCAGACTTAACAAACCCCATTCTCTCTGCTTTTCTATGTACATCATGTGCTTCAGGCTTCTATCCATCTTGGTTGCTACCCACTAGACGCACTTCTGTATGGCAAAGCCTTTCTTGTACTGGGAAGCTCAAAGCTTGACACAATACTCCAGATGTGGTCTTACAAATGCAAGGCATAGAGGAATAATCACTTTCTTTGAGTTGCTTGCTAGATTTGTAGTTGGTTGGTTTAGTAAACCAATAACTCAATGGAGAACTGGTGACTCATGTTCAAATTGCTGTCTAGAGGATCAGAAGGTTACTTTCCTCAAAGCTGCTTTCTATACAGATAGTCCCATGCCTGTACAGGTACAGAGGGTTATTCCACCCCAAGTGCAGGATTTTGTATTTGCCTTTGTTGAACTGTGTGAGGTTCCTGTGAGCCAATTTCTTCAGCCTGTCATGCTCTCTGAAAGGCTGTGCTGCCTTCCAGCATATTGACTGCTCCCCCAGCTTGGCATCATCCATGAACTTGCTAAGATTGCATTCTGTCCCTTTGACCAGGTTATAAATTGCAATCTCAAACAGCATTTGCCCTACTGAGTCCCTGATTATTACCATGCATAAGTATTTGGCCACAAGGGTGATCACAGGGTGGGAGTCTGGACATGACTTGCAGGAGGGTTTGTTCCATAATTGTTTGGGGGACTGAGGATAGGTTGACTAGGGTGTATTTTCTTCAATCTTCCTTCTAGTTCTGTAGAGGAAAGGCATAGTATTTACCTCTTCCCAGTCATCAGAAAACCCCAACAATTGTCATTACCTTTAAAGATGATAGACAACAGGAGCTGGATGTTAGTCAGCTCCATTGTTGTGCTTGGATGCATCCTACCCAGTCTCATGGGCCTGTGTATGTCCAGCTGGCTTATGTACAGGACCATAGTAAGAGATTTATTTCACCTGACCATAGACATTTTCATTTATTAATTTGCCTGTAAGAGTATTATGGCCCACAGAAAGCAGCAGACACATCTAGCCTCTAACTGACCTGACCTACCTTACATGTATACTTTATCATGAGATAATTTATACTTTAGAAGAGCTTATTTCTCATGAAATATTTTTAAGGGTGTCCAGAGGACTAATTCACACCTCAGTACTCCAGGAATCTAGATGCATTTCACCATTTCCAAAACCTAAACTAAATAAACCTATAAACACTTTTAAGAACACAAATTTACGTACATAACTAATACATGTCACTGCATTGCTACAAAACAAGACAATGTTACTACATAAAAACATTCCAGTATGCAATTATTTTTGTGGGATCAGAAAGTTTTCAATGAGACGCTACCCATTTAATATTCCATAAACTATTGATAAGCCTCATACTCTGGTGTTTCATCTAACAAACTACAAATCTCTTTCCATTATTACCTAGTCAAGTGCAATTCTGATTTCATTCTGTTCAAAATCAACAGAATTCTCACATTAAAACCAAATTAATACATATGTGTGTGCCATTCTAAATTTTTCAGATTCTAACCTTCACTGTTTATTGTCTGAAGCTTGGAACAAATCAGACTTGCATCTTCATATTTCGGGTCATGGATAGTGTAGTTAAAAGGGATCTTCTTAAATGTCTCCAAATCTGGCCATGTATCTCCAGGTTGATGGTAGCTTTGAACAGATTCTTCTTTTAAGTCTATGGTATTAATGAAAAATAAAAATTCATGGAATTACAATTTTAAACATTCTTTATACTGTTATAGAAGGTTTTGTTATGCCTACAATTCTTAAATCTTTTTTTTTTTTTTAATTTCATCATTCTGATGAAGCAATATTATTATGCATAAAGATGTGTACCTTTGAACAAAAGAACCTCATACCTCAAGAAAATTCTGGCTTTTAAACATTTCTTTTCACTGTAATACCTTGATAATCTTTTTAGAACAGTTGGTGGAATGATAATGAAAACAATGTCAAGGTCCTAGTAAGTCTGATCTACCTGGATCCAGGCATTTGCAGTATTTCCACACCACATTTGTGAACTCAGTTGAGGAAAGATACTTTATTCCCATTAAAGAAAATAAACCTTACTTCAGAAATCACAGTATTAAGTCCAGTGCATAGTTAAAGCTTGCTACACCTTCTAGTGATAAGCCTAGAGCAGTCAAAGAGAATGTGCACTGAAATCAGGCCTTTTTTTGAAATCGGTAAAAAAAGAGCACTAGTCCAATTAAATGCTTTTCTACCCTTTTCAAGAGGATGAAGGATCTGACAAGTAAAATGGACAGTATAACATATTTCAATAAAGTAAATCAATTACAAAGGTGAACAGCATCAAATATGCATGCAAATTACTTCTTGAATTAACATAACAAATGTCTACACTTTCCAGAAGCAAATATTTTTATAACAAGAACTTACTAATGTTGATTTCTTCCTCATCATAAACATCCACTTCTGTCAGTCTGATCAGCATTCTGGACAAAATACTAAGGAACTGCAGATAGGCACCCGTTTTCCCTATCTGTAAATATATAAATCAGAAAATACAAAAGAAAACTTTCATTTTCATCTGGAAATTGCACCTGCAGTGAAACATTTGGTGTTTGCATATCCCTATACTTGTATATTCATAAGCCAAAATGACATGCTTAAATGTCCAACATTTCTGTGCTCTCTCTGCAGGAAATTAGTTTGGAAAATGCATTTTATATCACATGTCTAATTCTCTCTTTCTTCTATAGTTTCTACATTGGCAGTGAACTTCTAAAAATCCATATAAGCTCAAAAAATCTTTCAAAAATTACTCCTTTATATACAAGATAGCTAAAGAGTTACTTCAACCTTGTTGTACTTGTACAATTCATCAGCACACTGACTGCTGTTGAAGTACATTGATTATTCTGAATAACAGTGTCATACCTCTGTTGGAGAACTTGTGCAGGCCACATCCACTCCTGGAGGACCTGGCATATGTAATAATGTGTTTTTTCACCTCTTGAGCTGAAAAGATATTATTTTCCTTCCCTTGTTTTCAAATTATCATTTAAAAACCTGTTTTAAAGTTACTTTAAGACTGTAGCTTTAACCTTTCTTTTTTACCAACACAAAATACATATTTTATCTTACACCCAACTGTATCACTGTCCCTTTATAGCTTTTTTTAGCTAAAAGGTGCAAGCCACAGCCAGCTATTTACTCAATTAATTGCTGTCTTCTATACAAAGTTTTTGATGATAACATCAAGAAAATAATGCCATGTCTAAGCAGACAGCTTTGCAAACCATTACATTTTAACAGAGAGCAGAACATACGGGGTTTCAATGAGCAAAAAGAGACCAGCAAACTCCTGCCATTCTCACAGGAGAATACAGAGTGAGGTTAACATGTAGACCACTATGGCACATTCTCCTGCTGGAACTGTCTGATTTTGGACTACATCTACATTACTACTGAATTGAAAGTCCAGCTTTCACTGCCATTACTTCTAGGACACGTCAGAAGCATATGGCGTTGAATTATTAAAAATAGTATTGTATTTAATATTTTCCATGATTTTTTTTATTTTTTAATTTTTAATTTAAGGCTTTGCAGATGAAGCAAGAGCAAGTAAGCATTTATTTTGTCAAAGTTCACTGTCTGTTGCCCTTAATAAATCAGATTGCACATGAAACATTTTTTTGCCAACGGTGGGAAAGGGTCCCCTGTTCCCTGCTGAGGGTTAAATAAGTCTTTCAGGTACACTTGGTAGACCTTGCAAGAGCACACAACCCCATGTTATCCAGGGGTAACACATTAAAAAACACGACTGAATAGCGGAAATTAGGGCATGGGCTATACTCGGCCCACAGACCAGATGTTTCTAACTCCCAGTCTAGGTTTTCATGCAAAATCCCTTAAGACTGATGAGATTCTTTCTACTGACCTTGGAATAAGGCTCTAGGGTTCACTGGGATGGATATTTATTGATAAAGCAGACAAAGAACATTTTATCTTCCCACATCTGAGGAAAACTTGATCATAATTTGTTCTGTTAGAAAATGATTTCTACGTTTTTTCTCACATCAGAGTTTACCTTTATGTGCCATTATGAACATACTCTTTTTAAGTGCCTCCCACCATCCTTTCATTAAACACTGGGTGGCCTGACAGATTAAGAGCTCCTTAATTTTGAACAAATGAGAGACGAATTGTCAAAAGTACACAGCCGTAATTCCTAATTTTTTTGAAGTATATATTTAGAATTGTCAACAGATCAACAGGCTGAAAACCTTACTTCTCCCCTTCAGTAACTGTTTAAAACTTACTCTGTACATGTATTTTTCCTTTCCCTCATGAAACAGGTTTTCACCAATGGTTTTCAACAATGTATCTGGGGTCAGCAGGCTACCTCTAAGTGGTATTTGGATGAAAGGTGTCAATTGACTCAAATTTACAAAGCTGTAGGGTCACAAATTGGAAATGTTGAAAACCACAGAACTAAAATACTACTCCCAAACCAGGAAACTAAAACGTCTGCACTTTTGATATTCTGTGCATCACATCTCATTATCTGTCACATAAAAACTGACTAAGACAATACTGTGAGCTTTATGGACTGTTAGATATTTGCAGCACTGTATGAAAAATACTGGTGGGAACAAGCAAATATCTCTCATTTTCAGGATCTTTTTTTGTTAGCAGAAAGCTTAGGCTGAACACATGACAACATTCATATTTTGACTCCACTCAGTTGCACATTTACCTGCATTTTTCTGCTGAAGAAATGAATTGCTGTAATACAGAACACTTTTCCCAGTTCATTTAGAGAACAAGAAAAAAATAAAAATGAATTTTTACTGACAATCAATGTTTACTCCAGCAGGGAAGAGCCGTGAACATTTGAATTCGTAGCATACCCAGATGGGTAAATGTGACTTTAAATTTAATAATATTGTTTTCTTTATGCACCATCTCTAGACAAAACAGAAATGCAAAAAGTGTCTTTGCTTGTTTGAAAATACAGAGTAGCTGTCAACAAACAGAGCTTCCAGATCTCTCTGAAGAGTTCTCATCTCATCTGTCACTCTTTTGGATCAGTTTTATGGGGCATCTGCAAAGAGATCCTGCAAGCAGGATAAGGCACTTGGGGGCCAGACATACTCAAGCAATGGAACTATTACTCTTTTGTTTCTGGCTATGTGAATTTGGAAGACAAAAGTATGATGAAGTAGACTCCAAAGAAGAAAATCACAGAAGATTAATAAACAAAAATCTCAAATCTTGAGAAAACTTATGATAGGATTGTGGGTCCTGCAAAGATTTTGTATCTTGGTTTCTATTTGTATCCTAAACAGAAGGTGTGATTTGGCCTATGAGAAACTAAGAGCATGTTTACTCTGCAGTTCTTCATTCACAAAGAGTTTTGTGAATGAAGAGCAAGAGGAAAGAATATGAATTCAAATTCTTCCTGCAGAAAATTCTAGAGATATGAAGGTCCTTTTTTTGTGTGTGTGTCAAAGACACATAGTGCCTATTTTTTTAACTTGTTCCAGGACCACTGGTAGTATTTTATTACTCTTACATGTTGATAGAAAGTACCAAATGATTTCAGTCTTCACATTTGGAGAAATGTGGCAAAGGGGAAATAATTCCATAAGGCTTTTCTGTTTTAATTTCCAGGCAAGATAGTTCTTCACATACCACAGCAGTGGTTTTCAGACTGTGGTCTGCAAACCAGTAGTGATTCATAGAAAATATGCTGATGGTCCACAGACAGCTGGTCAAATGGTGCTGGCTCTTCTCCTTGTTTCCACTTGCTATGTTCTGCTAGAAGACAGCTAACAAAAGATATATTAAATATTTCCCTAATACTTTTATTACATTAGAAGAATGGCATATAAGCCCATTGTAATAAGGTTTTAATAAGAGTAGAGGAAATTCTAAACGTATCTAAGTTTTTAGCGAGATCAAAACTTGAAGATCCTCTTTTTCAGGATTTATCTACAGCTTATAATGCAGAAACTCCAAGCACTCAGTAAGGATTCAATATAACAAACTTGCTTTCAATTTGAAGCTACGAAAAACAAAATATTGGAATGATACAGCAGAAAGCCTACAACATCATTTCATTCCAAAGGATCCACTCAGACCATAACTTAACTTCTAAGCCCACTGTTTTATTAGTATTTTAAATGATGTCAGGAGGCACCTTTCAGGATAAGAATCACTTGTGTTTGAGAATTTAATCATCTGTGTGGATAGATGAAAAGTAGCCTTATGATAGAACATTTTGACCAGTCCAGAGGGTAAAATGTCTCTGTGAAGGGTAAGCGTACTTTACTACCAATTGCCCTGACAGTGAGAAATGTAATTTTGTTTCACTAATATATCTAATTTTCTTCATGTGTTTATTTCATATTTTTTTCATTCTAACCAACAAATTGCTTCCTGATTTGAATTTTAATAAAGTAATTGCTGTCTAATAAAAAAATAACTACTTCCTAATTTTTTAAAAAGAACTTTAATGCTTTGGTTGAGATGTTATCAATCCTCCAATAGGTACTATCTAATAATTGCCTTTTATTAAGATGCCACAGTTTTCTGCCTATATCTCTTCATGCATTAATCATGAGTCCATGTAACATGATAGTACTATCGATCACACATGAGCAAAACTTATATCAGTAAGGAAAATTCCCCAAAAGAGAAGGGACATTCTTATTTTTGTAAATTTTACTGTAACTACACACTAGAAGAGATCCTCTGTTGTTATACCTTAAATCAATAAACAGTCAACATACATTTACAGCTCTTTTGGGGGCTTACAGGTGTTTTTAGTACTTTGGGAGGTTAAAATACCAAAATAAGCAAAGCTGCTTTTTCCCACCTAATTAAATTAAGATATACCCCTAAACTGTGAATTGTGACATCAGTGTGTGAATTTGTTCTGTGTCAAACATCTATATTCTTCAGAAAGTACTGGAAAATATAAATTGGATATAAATGCAAAGAGTGTCTTTCAGGAACTGATCCAACTGTATGATCTAATTAACAGACTAGGAAATAACCCGTATTGTGCAAACAGCTGGAGAAGGGATGAAATTTCATGTAAAGGAAGGGATATCAAGGGTGAAATTCACTGCTGTACAAAAGGTCTATAGGAGACATATTCTGTATTTGGGAAAAAAAAAAAAAAAAAAAAAAAAAGGTTTCACCTGGTTGCAAAAAGTGTTGATTGCCATACCCTGGTAGGGAGCCAGTGAATAAGCAAGTTGCCTGTCTCGTTATAATTAGTTAAACGGCACATATCATACGTGTTAAGCAATAAATCCTTCTCATGGATGTGTAGTATGCTTTCAGAAATTTCTGAATGACTCTTCTGAGAACCTCAGGTTTGCAATTGTGACCCCAAACCAAATGCTTTATGATCAAATGAATACTAAAGTGGTATTTACTTACCAGCAAATCTGGATATTTAAGGTGTCTCTGGAAATAGTATCTTTGTGGGTTTTGATGTGTATACATATAAAATTCTATCAAAAATTGTCACAGCCTGTGTTTTTCTTAGAGATGCAAATTGGCAATCTGTTCCAGAATGTATTCATTTTTGTGCTGCAGCTTTGTATGACATTTATTTTCTTGACCATGTAATTCCTCAGTCTTTGGCAGGCAAACACAGATAATTTAGATCAAAGGAATGGAGAGTAGTGTAAAACTTCTCATCAGAGTACTTTCTGGAATCCTTTATGCATTACAGTAACATTTGCAGGAAGTTCCAACATGGAAAGTCCATTTATGCTCTTCCTACTCTACTGAACCCTCATTTCAGATGTACAATGAAATTAAATCATTTATTAAATAGTAATATATACTTTCTTTTTGAAATGGATTGGCATGGAAGAGTGTTAACTCATTAACTATCTTTAGATGAATTATCTCATTTGATGTTAGAATAACAGGAAACATGGGTCTTTGCCCTGTTTTGATTTATCCTTTTTGACTTCTGATGTTCACAGGATGTCTATATGTTCTCTGTAGGCATGGGGTCTCTTTCTAGCTTGGTACTCCTAGCTTCGTTTCTTGGTACTCCAGCAGAACAAGAGGCACAATATTAACTTTAGCGTGTAACATGAGTTGAACTGAGAGCCACCTTGCTCAGAGATTAGAAAATTTAAAAGACAAGGGACTTCTTAGATCATTGCATGATTTCCATGCATCCTTTGAAATAAAATTTTAAAATTCTGAGTCTGCCACTCATCTTGTAAATACAGCTTTGCTAGTGAACAGACTTTCTTGCATGTGTTATTTACAACAGCTTCTATTTCTGTCTGCCACGTGGAGGAGACAGAGAAATACCTTAATTGCAGACTCTCAACTATCTTTAGATTGATCATAAGAAAGTGGTTTTGTTCAGATCTTTGATCTTTATTCAAAATGTAAATGATTATTCATCTTTAGCAAACTGAAATAATACATGCAATATATCTTCTGAGAAAACTATATTTTTAAGCATTTTAAGTGAGAGAGCCTGACAGAAAATGAACATTGCTGCAGCTTCATTGTCTTTGAACTTAGACTAACAAACAGTAAAGAGAGATTATTTTATTAGAAGGGAGTTAGGAAATAACGAAATAAAATAAAACATAAGCAACTTAATTCTTCACCAAAGATGTTTCAAGTATGAATACTAACTAGTATATTTTTTCAGAGAATAAAATTAAACAAAATAAATGAATGATAATACCTTGCTCTTATTACACACCTGTGGTGGCCCACTCAGCAGCAGCCTCCTTGGGTGAAAGGTGTCCATTCTGCCCTCATTCCTATTATTGTAGTCCATATGGGTTGGCTTGGGCACCGTCCATTGGCGGTAGTATAGAGATTGCTCCGTGCAAGTCATCATCTTACTCATAAGAGGACGAAAAGAACTTGCCCAAATAACAGAATGATAAGGTAAAAGGGAAGATGATTTGGGAAGTCCACTGCTGTCCGTAGAGGTAATAATATCATAAACCAGTTTGGGCAAGAAAACTATAGGAGGCTGTTTTGATGCTTTGGTCATGGAGCATTGAGAGGTCTGTAGGATGAAGGAGTTGTGAGTAGGCGCAGAGAAGGAAGAGGAGGAGGAAAAAGGTGAAGAGGATGAGGAGGTGATGGAAACTTGGGCACTTTTTATGTTTTGTTTTGTATCCAGTTGTTCTGTTACTGGTGATAAGTGTTTGCTGACTGTTGTTTGTGCCCCCTTGTCTACCTTCTGCTTCTGCCTTTCATGGTTGTTTGTAGTTTCTTCAGTGCTGTTACTTAGGTGGGGGGATTTTGCTGTATCTCCTGCTGTTACGAAAGGAGGTGATGACTCACTGCAGAATGCTGTAACTAAAAGAAAAATTCTATTTCAATACAAGGCAACAATGTCATCTAGTCAATGTCATAGTTAAACACTGAAAAATCATTGTGATATGGTGCCTGTCAAGTAATGCAACCTCACCCCTGTTCCTGCTTTCAAATTAATCATACAGGAAGTATTAATGGGACTAGTTTGGAATATCTGTCTCAATGCAGCAACCACCTTTACAAAAACTGAATTTGCATAGGAAAGCTGTCAGTGATTGTTTTGTCCTCTTCTTCCCTCATCCATTCCCTGCTTGACTCAGGAGTTCATCAGATACCATCATCTCTCAAGACCACTATAAAATTATGTAAACTGTTGTTTAAAGGAATGCAAGAAAATAAGTACTAACAGGAGAGGAAGATTTCCTTAATCACAGGCAAATTTTGGCCACATGGACACTGTGAATTGAACAACAGCACAATTTTAAAAAAGAAAAACAAGTGGTGAGAAAGTTTATAAAAATTTCTTCAAGTTGTTTTGGTGATGGTGGGTTTGTGTGTGGGGTTTTTTTGTTTTGTTTTGTTTTGTTTTTATTTTTCTTTTGTAACAACCATTGTGTCTACAGAAAAGAAATCAGGCCAAATATGCATGTCAGCATGGTGAAAACTACAATTAGATCAAAAAGATTTTATTGTCACTGGCAAAAAACAACATGTCTTTAAAAAGCTGCATGACATCTCAACTCCTATATAGTTATGGTACAATTTATATTCTGCACTTCACTCAACTCTCCTAATATTATCGGCATAAAAAGCATGCTAATAAATTTATCTGACAAAAAGCCCTAGTAGTTCTCAACATTGGCTCATGCTTTCTATGTCAATTTGCAGATTACAAAGGAAACAAAGATTTTAAAATGATCCACCTCTAAAGAAGATTCCAAACAGTGCAAAATTAATGAGTGAACATTCTGGAGTGGGCGGGGGGGGGGAACCCACAAACAAGAGTGAGCATGGTTTTTCTCCCACAGATTCTCAAAAGATTTTTTTTTTTTTTTAATGTAAGGCATGTTTTCTTGTTCATAAATTTTCATAGCTTCAGTGAATACAGTCAGCCGTTGCAGTACTAACTCAGGACTGATACCTCGGTTTCCCACATTAAAAAAAGTGCCTGTTTTAGATACCCCAGCCTATGATTACTTTTCAAGCAACAAAACATTTTATTTCTTATAGTTCAGAAGTCTGATTCTTAAGGGTGGGTTTTTTAAGTTGTCTTTAGCGACACTATTAAAATAGGCGTTGCCAAAAGCTTGGTGATTTATGACTTTAATTCTTTCCCTAACAAGCTGAATAAAAGGTCTCTTTCATATCCTAACAATAACTTAACAGAGATAATCTTAAGGTCTTACTGGAAGCCTTTGAAGAGAGAGATGAAGATGCAGAGTCATGGGAATGAGATCTTTCTCTTTTCATAGGACTTCTCTTTTCTGAAGTAGAACCTGTTTCAGGAAAGGTAGCAGGGGAAAGCAAAAACAAAACATGATTTAAATAAGCCTGTAAGAAGTTATGGCTAATAGCCATAACTTCTATGGCTATTGAAGCAGCAAAAAGAACCCAAGTTTGTCTGGATTTTGTCCTCATCCTGACACCATTTACAATGTGAAGAGTATCTGCTTCTGCTGTGCAGTTTTGGATTAGCCTGTGGTCTGATCTAACTACGCTTAGCTGCAATAGCCTCATAAAATAAATTCTGCTGCCATTAGTTGGCAATTTCTAGGCATGTCTCAACCACATTTTATCTTTCAAACCCATGCCTTACTTTCCTCACAAATCAAGTGTCAGGGAAGCCAACTGACAATGAGCTCCACTTTGTCAGTACGTTAAGAAATTACCTCCTACCCCTTACGTTACAACTCTGTGGGCAAATTACATCTCAGCTTTTGGTAATGACAGTCTATATTTAGACAGCCACCAAGGATATTTGCTTGAGGTTCATAGCTTAGGCTTCTATGTCAAAATGCTTGTTTCTGTACAATTTTACCACAATAAACAGATACATAAGCACTGCTATAAGTCTATCTTCTTTGCTGCTCAGAATTGAGCCCTTGAGGAACATACCATAGTTAATGGACTAGGAAAATAGCCTTACAACTTAGGTACCTAATGTCAGTGCACCTTTGGCTCAGATCACATATAATCTTGGCTTTCTTCAACTAAATGGGCAGAGGTATTCATCCCACTTAAAGCAGGCTTCTATTGTAAACAGTCAGAGCATGACCATAGGTGTTTCATTTGTACATCAAAAGAATTTGTTTGATTAAAGTAAATATTTCTGTTCTGCTTGTTCTGCTCTCTTTGCTATCAATGAGTAAGAGCTCAATAAATGAACAGTAACAAGGTTTCCTCTTCATTAGTTTAAAAAAAAAAAAAAAAAAAAAAAAAGGAAATGAAAGCAAGTAGTTTGAGATTTAACTAATTTACAGGAACTAAAATTCCTAGTTTTCCCCAGTTGCAAGGTACAACAAACAGTAAAGAAAAAATGTTAAGAAATTAATGGTATCTCATAATATCCATCAATTCCCACACAAATTAAAAAAATCCGCTTTCTGGGTAAGTCACTGGATGTTTACATATGATATGTTTTAATTGCTCTTAAAAACTGATAAACTTGCAACTCTACCATTTCAATTTGAATTCATGGACAGCACTCAGGAGTACTCAAGAAGCACTTTAAAGTTGCTACATTCAGATATTTCTTCTAGCCATGATGTTTAATTCTTTACAAACTAGAGACTATTCAGCTTGACTTTGAACAGTTCCCTTGGGAGGAATCTTCAACACTGTCAGTATGTAAGGATAGGTTAGGCGGGATCAGTGAGGGAGTTTTGGTGGAGATGTCCCTGCTGTGAAGTCACTGCTTCCCAGATGGCAAAACACAGAGAGGGAAAAAAAAAAAAAAAAAAGAGGGAGAGAGGACAGAACCAATTAGCAGAGAAATAATACATGCAGAAGCATAACTGTGACAGATTAAAATGCCTCAGCAGCAGCACTCTGGGCAGGTAAGGGTGAGAGAACAGTGGTTCACTAAGATAAAGCAAAAGTGAGGAGCAGAGGTAACTCAGTAAAGCTAACACTGGCTAACCTTTACTGACTAGATATCACACATAATTTCATATTTTCTAATACAACTCAATTATTTTACAGCTTCTTTTATTATTACTACTAGCAATACCTTCTGTTGCTATTTCTTCATCTTCGTTATCAGTGCTGCTTAGTTTCTCTGGGTCACTTTCTAACACATCGTTCATAACTGCTTTCTCTGTGTGAACTTCTGAGCTCACAAAGTATGCTGCCAAACCAAGTTCTTGCTCCAAGGTTGTCCTTACCAAAGAAGATGAATTTATTAAACGTAGGTCACAGTATCTCAGTGATCTGGAGAGAAACAGATATGGTAATATGAAAACTCACTGTAATCTACTTTATTTCTTTTCCAGATGCAGCCAAAGTGAAATTTTTTTAATGATATACTTAAACTATGGATGAGATAGAGCACAGTATATCTTTGGTGCTTAATAGGTTTACCACTATGGTGTGCACAGTTTTATTTTCTTAATCCAGTTAAGCAGCTTAACTTAATGTTCAGTGCACTGAACATTAACATCAGCACAAGAAAAAGAGTATCATTTGGGTTTTAAGCCTAATACACAGAATGGGATTCAATTGAACATAAAAAACCATGTAGTGCTATTTTGGTGGCCCCAGGACATCCTGTCTGCCTCCCAGCTTCAACTCCAGAAGGTGTGGATCTCTTCACATGTCCTGTAGCACATATGCCAGCATCCTGCAGAGGTCTCATCTACCTTTTGGTGTCTGAAGTAGCTATAGATTTTTATTTTTTTTTAATATATCCTTACTCTCTCTTGTATAGTGGGACAACTCTCCTACCACTTTTAAGTTATTTGTATCTTTCTATAAGCAGGGGATTATTATTAATAATAAGCTTCTTGTATTTGTGATATAAAAATGGAAAAGCAATATCTTGACACTGAAATCTGCTTTCATCTCCCACGAGCATTTAAACAGTTAATTTTTAAACATTTGGAAAGCAATGGATAAAAAACTTCCACTGAGAAAATACCAGATCTTCTTACCGTGGCAAAGACTCCCCCTGTGGATCCATACCACTAAATATTAATATACAAGGCAAACCCTCCAACTCCAAATATGTCTGTGGCCTCCAATCTACATCTTCAATTTTCTGCCAGACCTGCATAAAATATGCTGTTGGACATACTGATATGGCACAGATAAAAATACATTTTATCATTCATTATATGAATCATTTTGTACATTGATAGAAATTCCACCAAGGTAAGCCACATAGCAGAGCCAATTACAGGTAGATTTCACCGTTCCTAAAGACTTTCAGGTAGCAGTCTGACTGTTATAAGCCTGAGGAAACTGGGACAGTATGTTCTGGTCTGAAAAGTCTCGACTCCATCTGCACACTGCTGAGGCTAGAGCATACACAGATAGAGTGGATATAGTGCATGAGATGATGAGGATGAGCTTTGGGAGACAGAAGAAAACAGAGACTTGCTTCTTATGGCAGATAAAGTATGGGTGTCTGAGCCCAAGGAGGGAAATGAGTTAGGAATGAAATCTTTTGACCTTAGAGCAATAGCTGAAAGTGTTGAACACGCATACACCACAGCCCTCACTTAATACCCTCTGAAAACTCCTGCTCTTCACCAAAGTTGTCAGTTCTGGTAAATTCATGAGAAGTTCGATAATTAGATATATGATTTGAATCTTTAGCATCAGGCTATAAAACTTTACTCACATCAGTCAGTACATTTTGCTGTGAGACTGACTTACTAGAGATAAGGAATACACAGCAGGAGCAACAGTAAGACAATTCAGCTTCTATTTGTACATTTACCACTGTTGTGCATGACTGTGAAGACAAACAGGATGTGATTCAGAATTAATACTAGTTGTTTGTCTTTTTTTTCAGAAAAAAAAAAAAAATTACAAATAGCAGTACAAGATTAGAATTAGGCCCTGGATTTCTAATGATTTTGTCTAACATATCACATTAGGCACAGTACAGAGTGTAATATACATTTTTGCTTTGATGATCAGATGTTGGTAATTTTATGAAGAACAAGGAAATATCAGAGGCTTTTGTTACATAGATGACCCAAGACTCTAGACCTAAAGCACATAAATGAATCCATGAAACAACACATGGTCCAGAAAACATAAAGCAAATCCTGAGCTGTGAATACCAGGGTGTTCTAGGACTCGTAGCTGGCATCACTGATCTGGTGCCTTCATGCCATCTGCTGGTGAGAAGAATAATATAAACCTCAATGGGTCACTGATTAAAATCTTTTAGAACTACACTAACTTTGTGAGAAAAGTGATAATTTTATTTGGCTGTTTTCCCTATTGTTATAAATAAAAGCAGTTCAGCTGCTTGGGAGGGTTACTGCTGGCAGCCAAGTTCTAGCTACATGAGTTAATATTCAGCTGAGTAACCAGAACACAACCAGAGTGAGGAGAGTAAAGGAATCACAGATTGTATGTCTAAAAGATAAAACTCATGCTCCTTACAGTAGTTTTGAGTTTTACAAGTAAGAATCACACTTCAGCTTACAACCATTACTCTCACCGATAAAGTCTCCCCACCTACCCATCTAATGAAGCTTCCCAGTATATTTCCTTCTGTAAGTTACCTTTAGTTGCTCCACAAAGTGCTTCCCTATTGTGATTCCAGAATTAGGATTTCCCAAGATTATTTCAAAGTTATCTTCAAGGGCTAGTCTTTCCCTTACATTATACAGACGTTCATATGCCACTGCAGCCAGCGGGGTACATGGAATTCTCAACACTACCATGAGGCCATGACCACTAGGACATTGTCTTGAAGAGTTTATTAGGTTTTGGGTGATTTCCAGAGTTTCAACTGAGGTGTAATTCTTCATCTGAGAAAGACCACACACTGCCATCATAGCTGCAGAGTAGTGTTGTATGAGGACAAAAGTCCTTATCACTGCACTGTGTAATCTGGGAAACCTGAAATAAATGGCGAATTAAATAGTGAAGTATTAAAGACTAGAGTGAAAAAGCTAATGTTCTCCAAAATATAGTAAACTTAAGATTTCCTCCTGTAAAGAATCCTTCATATTTACTGTACAACAGACTCTCACCAAAGTGCAGTTTGATAGTTCTTGCAATGCATCATTACACAATCAGAACTGATGTTGTCTCTCTATTTCTCAGTACAGATTTAATAAGCAAAGAGTTCAGTAATGTTACATCACTTCAAGTAACCAATACTTTACTGCTGTTACAAAATTTATTACAGAATATTTGCTGATGCACTCAGTAATACCATCAATCAAAATCAAGGCATTTGTCAACAAGAACAGTATTCTTCATGATATGTTATCTTTAGGTGTTTTTTTCTCTTGTTTTCTTACTAAAGCCCCAAACTTGTTTCCAATAGATTCAATATATAGGCAACGTTCAATGAGCACTCCATGCTTCCCAGCCCAGGTACACCCTGTCTCAATCCCCATTCTACAGTAGGGAGAAACATGGATATGTAAGAGCTTCCTGTGCTCTGGTTTTTACAGAAAGGAAACCTGAGTGTGCAGTACAAAGAGAAACTATGGCTTGCTCAGAAATGCACCTCATGTGTGTGATCAGAGCTCCACAGCACCTGGTAGCAAGCCCCATAAGTTGTGTGGACATGCTCAGTCTGTCAGTTACCAATATGAATTCACAAGATTCTACTTGTCCTGACTTATTTTTGTTATAGATCCCAAAGAGTTTATCCACAGTTGCATGCATTCATGTGCAGTGATTCTAGACTTGTCTTGCAAGGACCAAGGAAACTTAACTGTTGGTGTATTTTCAAACTGTGATGATGCTCAGAAGATTTTTACCACTGACTTAAGTGTATCAAACATAGTGATATACGTCCTTCTCTTTTTGGTCCTTTTATGCAGTATACACAAATAATACAACAAAATTAGCCAGGGTCAGCAAGTGATAATACTGGACAAAAGTGAGAATGTGTTTGAATTTATTATAATAATCTGATAATGTAATTTCAGATTATTGTAATATAGAAGTAGCTACTGGTCCCATCCAAGTACACACATTAAAACAGGCTGAACAATGTGCATGTTCATGGTAGGGGGCAGCCTAGACTAGTTAGATTACACACCAAATGTGCAAAAAAAGATTAAAGAAAATATGAACAAGTGAAATACCCTTGTATACAGAGTTGATTTGTGGAACAGTGAGAAAAAAGAAAAAAAAAAAGGTTTCTAGCTAGTAACTCAAGACACTAGAAAAATACGCTTCCTAAATTTCCTGCATTAGACCAAGAAGTGTACTGTACCTCTTTCCCAAAGCCATGACCATTGCTTCAAAAGAGCTGTCATACCGAAGCAGTGGAATACTATGGCCAGATAGAGTGGATTCAATGAATTCTGACAGTCCAAAGTATTTCTTGTTCTCATGGTATAAATCTACACCCTAAAACAAAGGAAGCAATACCAATTTAAAGCTAGCAAATATTAATGTACAATTGAATCACTGTTATCTGATATATTTGCAGTCACATTCTCCAACAAGTATACATACACTCAGATGCATACTAAAACAAAGAGAGAAAGAATCAACTAATTTTTTTGAAAGGAAAGAAGTTTGACTTCATTTTTCCCTGTTTCTTTTTCTCTCTACTCTCTCCCCATATATACATAAGCACAGACAGAAGATCTATGCAGGTTAAATATGCACACATATCCAGAAAATTCATGTACCTACATTTCAGATGTTGATGATTTTCAGGTGCTTTCTATTTATGTAGCTCAAAGACTTTTAGCAAAGCTACTACAGTTAATAGGAGATATAAAAGGAATAATAATAATAATAATATAAAAAAAAAAGCAAGAAATGATAGAATAAGCAATGGTTAAAAAAAAAAAAAAAAAAAAAGTCACAGACTAAATAAACAAAAAAAAAGAAAAAAGAAAAAAGAAAAAAGAAAAAAGAAAAAAGATGCCATGCAAACTTCATTCTTGTCCACAAAAATCATAGGGCCTCCAAAGTTCTACCAAGTATATAAATGTAAAATAACTTATGAAAAGCTTGCAAAAGCATCTCAAAGCATCCATCTTACATTGCTGTATGAAGAAGGCCAGTGGATCTCATTGTAAGGGCTGATATGAGTATGCTGTGTCTGGAGCGCATAGGGGAAGGAAGTCACATGGAGTGTCACAATATTTGGTGCCTCTTTCACCTCCCTGCAGTTCAACAGTCTATCGACAAGTCCTGTAGACAGTTCTGTTTGAGGATAAAGGCTATGCATAGCACTGCAAAAAAGAAATCCAAAATCCAAAATTCTCCAAAGTGATTGGCACAAGGGAACATTTGGGTCCATGGGATAGCTTTAACCTGGATGTGAAATTGAAGTTAAACATATACAAGGAACTTAGGACTCTATTCTTTACCCTGCTTTTGTTGTATAGAAGGATGGGAAAAGAAATGCAAATTTTCAGTGCACCTGAAAATTTCCATAGGACTGGTTAACTCCCTAGCTAGCAAATTACCAGTTTCTTACAACCACCAGAATATGAAAGAGAAAGGATGAAAGAAAGCTGACGTTATGGCAGTTACAAATAATCACATAGTCCTCTACTAAATTTGGCCAGATTGTTAGAATTGCCCCTGAGACAATATAATTCTTGCCTACAAAATCAAGATAGAAAATGACAGACCGTAAGTCAGTACAACAGAAAGACAGAGGGAAGCTACCTGTGACAGATCTATTGTTAGGGCAAATGTTGGTATCATAGAACACCTACAGTCAATTCATTGCTCCAGAGTAAGACTTCAGTCCAAATTCATGCTATTTAATTTTTGGCATTTACTTGCAGTGACCAAGTTACAATCCTAGTCAGTGCAAGCTCCTGTTATCAACACATAGAGATAAGTAATTCCAGGAATTTGTTGTTTCCACCCAAGACCTATGCCAGCTTTCAGAAATGCCCATGTCTCTGTTGGGTCTATGTGGGCAATCCCAGGCAGTTAAACTCCTCTTTTAGGCACCTTATTTAACTAACTGACTTCAGTTAGGGGGCATGAATCCTGCTGTACATAATAATCGCTTCAATATTTGCCACTTACATGTCTTTTTTAGATAAAAAAAAAAATATATCAGAGGTTAGTAGCAATACGGGTACATCTCTATCCCTCAGGGATGTTATATGCCTTAAGGGCCATTGTTCAAGTTCCTAAGATATAGAGGAGTTGAACATTAAACCCTCACATATGCAAAAATACAGGTTTGATGAAAACACTGGTTCTTAACCAGTGTGAAAGTCAAGGTCTTGTCATCTCATTCACAAGCAAAATTCAAAGGCTTTTTGTTTCAGAAACACTATGATGTTTGCAATGTTGGAACATGCTGGTGTTTCTGGAATTCAGCACATTCTCCAACTTCCCCAGTGCCTCAGGAGATACAAAGCAAAAGCAGCCCATCTTCTCAACAGGCAGACTGCTAAGAAGGCAAAGAAACAATGAGCTATACAAGTGAACTGACAGGGAATTTGGTAAACATTGAACAGAAATCTCCCTGCTCCCTTGAGACATTTACCTGAAATCATGTACATGCAGAAACATTCAATTCCTACAAAGTTAAAAAAAAAAAAAAAAAAATAAGCCGCTGTGTTGGCTCACTAGCTGCCTAGTCACTGTGGAGGGTGTTTGCATGTTCTACAGTCCGGAGGACTCTGACAGAGGATAATGAATTCTGTGTACTTTCACAGGAAGCTTTCCTTTGAACAAACGAAAACCAGCCAGAAAAACGATAGCTGTGGCTGAAAGAAGATAAGAATGGTGAGCCAAGATAGCTGAAATGTTCCACTGGAGCATAATATTACAAGCAGAACAAAAATAAGTCATGAAGAACCTTAGAAGAAAACACAGTTATTCAACGCATGGGAAGAGAAAGTTAGCAGAAAGTTGCAAAGAGAGATGAAGGAAGACATAAATCATAAATCTGATCTTGAGAGCTAATGCAAACAATAATTTTTCTGAAGTTGCAGTTTTCTTACCTCATTAGATCCCAGTGTGCGTGATCATGGATTAAGACAAACAGCGTGTGTGGATTCTGCATAGAGTTTTGTAAAAAGACTTTGAACTTAATCTGGGCGTCTGCATCTAGTTTCATAACATACTGTTCTACCCTCTGCTTTGTAAGATGCTCCTTTTCTAATCCAAGTTCTAATAAAATACCTAAAGAAATGGAACAAACATCAGTATTTCCAGATACAAATATTTTTAATGGTTTTACTGTAAATCCAAATAAAATAAGCACCTGAGTGCCAGAGATGAAACAAAGTCTGCTGATAAGTCACTTCAGAGGGTGGAACACAAATCAAGAAATCAATTTTCTCGAAGGAACCCAAATCAAGATTTTGAGTGCTGGAGTCAGCAATTGAGCAAATATGAGACAGCAGTTTCTGAGCCACTGCTAGCTGGAATGGACGAATCTGATGCCGTTCAATCTCATAACCTGGAAAATGACAAAATTCTGTTTAGATATACATGCAAAGTCTAATTGAATGCAAAATCTTAGAGACTGGTGAATAATAATTGAGCTATACTTTAAGATACTTTGCTTATGAGTCTGAGTTCCAATTTATGAAAATCTATATGGAAAATTAAAAGAAATCTTGCTGCACTGGGGCATTTTGGCCCTGTAAATCCCTTAAATATTGAAGAGCTGAAACTGAACTTGTGCAACAGCATTCTGCTACCACAGAAGTAAGACTTAGAGCTTCAGGGAGTACAGTATCTGATGAAATGAAGCAGAGCATCCATCAAGTGTAAACCTGCATATCCCAAGATGTAAGTTCCTGATCACCACAGAACAGAATTTTTCAAGAGTCTAGGACTCTGCCCAGAAGTATCTACCTGCACACCTAAAGACCTGCTTTCAAGTACCCGACTGTTAACTGTTTAGAAGGTATTTCTTACTTGTACACACAGCTGCTCCAGTTCCATTCAGTGCTGTTGATTTATTCACTGAAGCAGACAGCGATGAAGAGATGTGCCCTTGGTTTTCCTGATAAAACTTCTCCAGCAAAAGATCAATGTCACCCTCTATCAAATTGAAAGTATAGTGGTATAAACATCCAGGTTAATAACAGCTGCATTTCATACTGACTTTTTTTGTAGGTCTTAAAGAGCTTTATATATGCTAGGTAGTTGTCATGCTCTTAGCTTATTGGCTACTTTTTACAGGAAGCCTCATCTTTTTTCTATTGTATAAATATTAATAAAATGTATATCAGGCCAGGGAATGACAGATCAGCTATGCAGACCTCTGCCTAGGACATTTATAGAAGATATCAGAAAACTAGCTCCAAGGCTCTGATCTAAATCAGCAACAACAAAGACTTCAAAGACTTTAAAGTGACTTAGTTTATGTCCTGACCATTGTGCTGCAGTGTTTGCTAATAAGGATTATGAGAAGCATTTGAAAATCTGGTGCAGAGCATAAATATTACTACATCTTTAACATTTTTGAGAGAGAAGAAAAATCCCTATAAAGCTGAAAGATAAATGAGAGTTTTACTGAACTAAGCATATCTGCAAACACATCCTATTCTATCCAGCAGGGACGCTGCTTACAGATGATAGCTGTGCAGAAAATACAGTGTGCCTGTTCGGAGATTTTAGTATTTTCTCAGCAGCTGAAAAGATTTTTGAACATGTCTGAAGCAGGGCTTAGAATGGCAGGGTCTGCCCTGTGAAGTGCAACCCAATGGATGTGGATGTTCATTTATTTGTTCTGCTCAAACAAGTAAAAATCTCTGCAAAAGAGATTCTGAGAACCGTACCTTGAAGATACTGGGAACAGAGGCATGATGGTTCTAGAAAAACAGGTTTCTCTTTAGTGACTAGTCAAAATACCATGACTTATCCATAAGTGTTCTTGCCTTCTGCGTACAGATTTACTGGTGTGATATGCATGGAGAAGGGGACTGTGACATGCCTTTTACACAGACAAGCATGCTGCATTTGCTCTAGTTGTGTGATGTAATTACACTTTCCATGTGGCTCAATCTATTCCTAGATAATCCTGTTTGTAGTAATCCTCAGTATGCTCAGTTAAAAAATGATCCAGTAACCCTGGCTCTCCAAAATTTTCTTTTCTTTACCATGCATTAAAATCAAGCTCACAGTATGGTAAGTTCAAGGAACAAAATTTTCCTTGAATGAAATAATTCTTTCTACCATGGTCTAAACGAATTATGTGCTTTCGGCAGAAGAATCTATATCCGTTCACATGGATATAGACTTGCATGTTTTGTGAATGGATGTGCATACTTAAGTGTAATATGTTCAGTTACTTACTGACGTATTTTAATGAAACTAAGGGATTTTAGAAACTGACACTTTTAGGAGGAACTTCAATTCAAATATACTTTCACAACTTTGTCCTGTGTATTTTATTCATTTCTAATAGTATCTTGCCAGTGGAAAAGTAGTATAGCTATTTTCACTTACTCAAAATATTCAGGGACTTGGAAACATGCCTGTTTGTAGCATATTATGTACCTGGGCAAAGGGTGCTAAAGAAGGACCCCAGAGTTTCTACTTTCCCTGTGACCAGCTGATAGTTAACTTCTTTTTGGTAGTCTGAAGGAGTAAGCATGCCCTCAGACAGGATTCTTGCCTGATACTTTCCTAAAAGAAAAAAAAAAAAGAAAGAAAAAAAAAGAAAAAAAGTCATTTTGAAAGCACTTCAATCTAAAGTAAAAATGTTCTAAGTCATAATAAACCCCAGCTAAATGAATCTTCCCCCCATAAAAGTGGCAGAGATCAATCTTTTTTTTTTTTCCTACACACTTATGCACCATCCATCTGTCAGATAGATTCATACTTTATAATTCTATGTTTGTTTTCCATTTTAGGGGGTACTTGTTGACACAGTATACAAAAAGAGCATGCAAATAGTCAAAGATATTAATGAATCTTTGTATGGCTATTCAAGTAATTTATCAGCATAGCCCTCAACAGGTTGTTGAAGGCAATAAAGTTGAAAGACTGTATTTTAGAAGCTAAGAAAGTGTTCAGGCCTCCACTCACAGTAGTATCCCAGTCACACAGAGCAGGAGAGCTTGACACAGTGTGTGTGCTGGTAACTTGCCATAATTTGTAGTAATGCCGTCTCAGATGCCTTGGTAAGAACACAGATAATTCATAGAGAATGTGATCACTGTGGAAGAAACCCAATTGTGCTTCTTGATCTTGGGTTCAAACCCATTACTCTGGGTTCAGTGCTCTGGTTTGCTGGGGCAGCTTACAGAAACTCCTCACCGCATTGAATGATTCAGTTTTGCCTGGAGATACACCCTTGGGATCTCACCTGTTATCACAATGCAGGAATCAATGGCTCGATTTCTACTAGCACATATGATCACCACGTAGTTTGTCTTTATTAATTTTCCTTCAATGAGCAGCTTAAACATTTCTGAAAGCCCTTCAGCCAGAGAGTAGCTGCACTCAATGATGTGGACGCTGTCATTACAGGAGCTAGCTGCCAGACCTGCCAGCCAGGGAAGCTGGGCTGAGGTCACTGGTGCAATCTGGCTGGGCACTTGAGGAAAGGTCTGTGGAATTGCCTGTTGGTACTGCCGGATTTCAGATAGGTGAGATTCCCGCCACGAACGCATGAATATTTGTTCCAAATCTTCAATCAGAGGGACCTGGTCTGAGGCTAAAAAAAATTAAGAGGAAAGTGTTCATATTACAAAACAAATGAACAAAGCTGTAGAGTTAAAAACATTTGTTTTTCAAAATAAGTATTTTTTTTAGAGATGGTCATGTTTCAGGTTTATGCAAGCATGCCTACTGACATTGGAAGATGCAAACCATTTCTTTCATTTTGGAGTGTTGTTGTGAGGCTCAAGTAAAACTGCCTTAATTGGAACCTGGCTGTTAGAAATATTTAAGTGGTTAAGTACTGCCTGAGTCAGCATAATACTACTTCTAAACCATGGACTGTATGCAAGAACAATTAATTACAGTTGGTTTACTTTTTATTTTTAATTGCTGAAGTCCCAAATTATAGGAAAAGATGAACTTTTTGTGGTTATATTTCAATCTGTGTCTGGTCTTCAAGAACAACAAATTATTTAGCTTTAGAAAAGAATCTTACCTAGCTGAACAAGGTAGTAGACAGTCAGCAAGAGCTGCATTTCCTCTGAAATAGGCTGTATTGTGGATGCACCATATTGTTCATATGCTCTAGATAGAGACTGTGAATTTCTATAACAGGTGTACAGCAAAGGACTCACTATCACATCATTAATGTTCCCGCAAAGATATGGGAAGTTTCCATGACCTGTGAAATGAACAATATTTGTACATATCACATTAATTTCATATTTTTGTGTGTGAATTAAACAATTCCAATAGTAGATATTTAACAAGTGAGAGATTAAGCAGTATTTGGCAGTAGGATTTATCTTTGCATCTCTTAAAAAAAAAAAAAAATACATAAAGTCTTGTTGAGTGCTTGTTTTTTGCTTGTTTTTGTTGTTGTTGTTGTTGTTGTTGTTGTTTGTTTGTTTGTTTTTTGTTTGTTTTGTATTTTTTTGTTTGTTTGTTTTTACCTTTAAAAATAACTGGCTTTGCTTTACAGATTTTCAGCAAGTTGTCAGGAACTGAGACCGGTTCTCCTGAGCCCACCATCGGAGATGAGGCTGACCCCACCAAAGCAGAATGTGGTAGAGATGATAGGCTTCCTCCATCTAAGATTGTACACATAATATTACTGGAGAAAAGTTTAATAATGATTTCCTCAAATAAAAGTTATTCAGCATCATCTTAAATCCACATTTAGTATCAGTGTTACATAATTTTGTGGTTATATCACACATTTCATGAACTGTTACTACAACCCATGCTCACTTTCTTGGAAAATGTATTGTTGTGGCCTTAAACATTGTACATGCATCCAAAGATTTTTAAATAGAAGTTTATTTATAAACCTTTTCAGCTAACAAATGCATGATATACATGATATCAATACAACATAATGATTCATGGATTCATGATATATCTAGTTTTGTAGATTCTAAATATGATTTCTTGCTATACAGGGGAAAAAGAAAAAAAAAAATCTCGGTTAAGCTGTTTTGTTTCTCTGCATGTCATTTTAGTTTGTATTTAGGCTATAAAATCCAAGTAAGTGCCAAGAAGACTGTGACAGATAAGTGAAACAATGGATGATATACTGACCTAACTTATGACACTAACTTTAATTTCCCAAAGGCGTTTAGGTGTCTAAAGATAGATACAGGCATTTGTTGCAATTTATTAATAATGGCTCAATGATTGGATCCTAATGAGAGTTAAGCCTAGACACCTCAAATACATACAAATGAAGCACATAAATAATTCTGGCAATGTAGGTATTAAACAGGTTTCAAAACTGTACTGAGAATCTGTATGTATCTTTAAAATACTGCTTCTTTTCCCCCATTATTTTCTGAATAATGAAATTAACATCATCATTACCTTGGATATAGCTTACCATTTTTAATTCTGTTTGGAACTTGTGGGTTGAGCTGCAAGTTCCAAGTTTCAGTAGATGATGGAGATTCTGGTGACCAACCTTTATGGCGCTTTTTTGGAGGCCCTGAATTTGTTAACGTGCCTGAATAACAGGAACATTTCAGAAAGTATTAGAACTGAATATTCATTTGTGTGCATGATAATTCAATATGTGTCAATGGACTGTATTAAGTACTGTGGTAAACAGGGTCAACTCCATGAACATCATCATTTTTTATGGCTTTTGTTTTCCTTTTCTATCTTCTGCTTAAAGACATGGAAACTTTTTGGTTCAGAGATCTCTTAATCATCTTGGAGACTTAATCTATTTTATATCAACATTTACTCTGTACTAAGAGTAATGTACTAATGAGTAATGAGGTGTACTAAGAATACTTATTTGTATTAATACTTTGAAGTCAACTCTATGGGCATTTTGCTCCTTTTACTTCTAAGTACATGATACTGCATTTCATGTAACATTTAATAACATTTTCAATGGTTTCAGCATCGTATTAACAAAGATCAGAGTTCTTTTTAACAATTTTTCTGTTGTCAGGATTTTTATACTTGCTAGTGGTTATTGTTTTTGATTTTGACATCCTATACTAACTCCAAGTAAAAGACTTCTGTACTTTCTTCCTATCCAATTTTAGCTCCAACACCTCTGTCTGTAAAACCATAACCAACTTTCTCACAGTTTTCCTGGGAGCCATGACCACTACATTTTTGAAACTTTTTTCATTACTTTATTCAGTCTTCTTGGGCACTCCTCCAAACTCCTAGAATGATGAGTTTCCACTAATATCAAGTATTTCTAATTATTGAGGGTTGATAGTCCTTCAGGAATTGCTTGAAGGACTGAGTTATTTCTATTTATACATGTGAATATGTAAAACCCTTAACTACTTCATACTTGCAGGTCAATATCTGCTGGCCAAATGATTAGTCCCATATAAAATTCAAAATGGAGTGAGAACCTGGTATTACATATACATGTATATATATATATATATTTATATTTATATATATTTATATTTATATATAAATATAAATATATATATATATAAAATGTTGTTGGTGGTTTTTTTGTTTGTTTGTTTGTTAACAATCCTTTTGCAAAGGATATTAAAGTCAAAAGTAAAGCAGAAATCTTCAGATTTAGAATAAGGTTGTTCATTTGCAGAACAGCGTATGTGCACGTTAAGGATCACTTTCTCCTTTAAACTACTACCATGTGAGGGCAGTATTTAGCCATTTGTTCTGATCATTCATTCATTTAGCTTCCTGGCATGAGGTTGTGCCAAAAGCGTAACTTCAAGATATTTAGTGTAATACAAAGTACTTTTGAAAATGCCTTACTCCTTACTACAGGACTCTCTAATATGTTGACATGTGAAGATAATCCACCTGAAATTAATTGGCAAGATCAGTTTACTGAGAACATGTTTCTGCATGCAAGAAAGAGATCAAGAACCTGAATGGGCAGAGAGAACGAATTTGGCTGAGATACTAGCAGGGCAACTTGGGAAGATTTATTCTAAAACAGAGATATAACATGTTTCTAAGAACAGTCAAGACTAAAAAGAACTTTCTTGCTCAAACAAGTCAGTGACGTAACATACCGTTTGTGACAGAAAACAACACAAATCATGATAATAGTGATTCAATGAGGAAAAATTATTTAATTTGGAGCCAGTTGTCAAAGTAGCAAGTACATCCCAAGGTGGACTGGAACACAGAAATTACTTATGTGTGGTTACTTATAAATCTTTCTTAATTCCATGCACAAAACCTGTTAGGTGAGATTCGTGTAAACAAATGCATTATTTAAGAATCTAGAGTAATAGTCCAGTCTGTACTTCTCTAAAATGATACCCATTTGTAAGTGCAATGAAAAACTTCCAATTAAGAATCTGAACTTTAATAAAGCTACAGCTAAAATCATATCATTTTTTTTCCTGAAAATTAACATATTAAAAAAAATGGAATTGTCACAAAAGACTTGGAAGGGAAGAGTAATTTCTATTCATAGAGAAAATTGTAATCATGGTATCTATTACACACATGGAATATAGACGTTGGGGTTATTAAACAACAAATCCATACAAATACCTAGCACCGATGGTCTTGTCAAAGCAGATAGGTTATTTTTCACCAACTGTTGTTTAGGAGATTCCTTGCCATTATACACTGCGGAGCTGAATGCTGCTGTTGAAGGAATATGATCTATACCTGCAGCTGCCAATAAAATAAATGTTATATACAATAAATATTTCTAGGTCATGATCCCCAGTTAATATAATTAAATGACCATTGACTTTAACAGAGCCATCAGGATCTGCTCAGTGAATACAATGCTGAATAATGTAAAGCCACTTCTGATCTCTTACCAGATTATTGCTGTCTGACTCCTAAGTGCCTGGGTAAAATCCCAGTCTGCAATTAAATACATAATTTCCCATCCTTTAGATTCTTTGCAGGTTCACCCTAGCTCTTCCATGAAGTTTACTTAAGAATCAGCAAAGAGAGTAAAAGAGTCCAAGCTTTGTTGTTTAAAATTTACTAAAAATGCCCTCAGCT
The DNA here is from genome assembly GCF_009819795.1 of Aythya fuligula. Taxonomy (NCBI): domain Eukaryota; kingdom Metazoa; phylum Chordata; class Aves; order Anseriformes; family Anatidae; genus Aythya; species Aythya fuligula. The sequence continues at coordinate 104,286,912 of NC_045561.1, read as the reverse complement.
TCAACTCAAAGTTGACATCCTTCTTCCAAACATCATTTTAATTGTGCTGCCTTAAAAAAAAAGAGAGATTTTTGCAAGCCAAATATGCTTGTCATTAATGTAGTTTTTAAATATGTAACTTCTGGCAAACAAATGCCAATACTGCTATTATAAAGAGATTAATGATTTGTTCTGGAGGGGTACTGGCATTCCAGATCACAACTATTTAACTGGCTTCTGTCTCTCAGACAGAATATAACCACCAACAGCTGTGTCTCCGTTCTCATATGTGGATCTCTGTAACTGTCACAAGAGACTATTCATTATGAAGAAGCTCGGAGAGATCACTTAAGCCTCTACCATCCATCACCTTTTATTTATGTAAGGCTAATGGAAAAGTAAATGTTTCAGAAAGCATTGTTAATACAAAGAAGTTACAGATATTAATCATTACTTTATCTTTTAATATTAAAGCTGCTTTTCTTCACAGAAGAAAAGGCTCAGAAGCTTTTAAGCCAATATCCATACAATCTCAGCAATAAAGGGAATTCTAATTATAACATAAAATAGATAGACTGGAGCAAGAAAACACCTATTGCAAGAAATACCTAATCTTTGCCACTTAAAAAAAAAAAAAAAAAAAAAAAAAAAAAAAAAAAAAAAGGCTCTTAAAAATGTGGTTTGCTTTAGTTATGAACAAGCTTCAGAACACCTGGCTATTTTGTTATTTGCTAAACATTTATACTTAAACGTAAGGGGAAAATATGGACAGCAAGAAGCCTTGACAGCATGATTCTTTTTTTAAAAAAAATTTGAATGATACCTTTATACATATTCAATTTTCTTTATTTTATGTGGTAGTGTGCTTATTTCTTTGTCTCTCTGTTCATATAAATAAAGACAGATATGCACACACAGAATAGTAAAACTACGTAGCCCAGTAAAATAATAAAAATTAGTAAAACTACAGTTACCCAGAGAGTTTTCCTTCTAAGCGTTACCTGTTTGTTGCATCCCAGCTGTAGTATTTGGATTTGCTGCTGGGAGAGGCTCACTTGACATACTTCCAGAGAGGCCCGAACTTTCTGGCAGCTGGAACAATGTGCTCGAACAGGTGCTGGAAGAAGACTGTCGGCCTCTGAACTCTGAAGAAAAAAGGAACTTGTTATCCACTGACAACAGCGACAGTCGCTTTTCTCTGTCTATCTGATTTGATAATTTCACACATGAATTACTCAAAGGCTACAGCACTTAAACGGGAGGAACTGATGGCATCACACATGCCATCCTTGTACTAGGGTACTCAATTGCTTTTTACAGCTGCACTTTAAGGAGCCTTTCTTTCAACTGATCCATCTTAGGTTTTACACAGACGCCAGCCCCTGTGATATCTAAGCTTGGATGATGAAAACCAGAGCCCGAGTAAGACAGCTTCATTATCTTACCTGCTCCTTTCCAGCAGATTACAGATCCTTTGGTCAGAGCTCCCTGTGCATTCCTGACCAGATAATACTTTAAGTGTTTCTGTTTCTTGGGCTGAGTGGTCAGTTTAAGATTAATATGATTTGAGAATTCTGTAAAGTAGCAGAAACCCTTCTTGCCACAGCCAACACAATTGCCAGAGAAGCCTGATAAAATAAATAATACATACAATCCAATGAGACAGGTTTGTCACTATTAGTAACATCAAAACATGACTATTCTCTGGAGAAAAATAGTATTCTTTTTAATAGATTGAGCTTTTTATTAATATTATCCTCCAGAAAAAAAAAAAAAAAAGAAAGAAAAAAAAAAAAAAAAAAAAAAAGATATACCAAGGTCTCTGTGTTGCATTTCAGCTTCCAAATTGGAAATTGCAAAAACAGGGCTCCATAAATAAAATAAATAAATAAATAAATAAAAGAGAGAGAGAGGGAAAAAATAAAATAAACTATATCTCCATTTCCTCCCACCTGAAAAGAAAATCACAATTCCTACATGTAAAGCACTGCATTTCACTTATATTTTAACTTTCTTTGATAGTAAGCATGCAATTAAGTCTCAAGAAATTAAGTATATTTAATCTATTATATTTGATTAGGTATAAGTATATTTAAGTACCAAGTTTCTACTACAGATGCTTGTTTAGAGAGGAAAAATACTAATGCCTTCTAGGGCTATTGATTTAAAGTAGCTATCTCAAATTATATGGCTGGACTGTGTCAGCACTTCATAACAGTTTAAGCTACCTGTGATTATGAACAACAAAAAAAAAAAAAAGTCTGTAACTTTACAGAACATGACAGAGACACAGTCCTTGCACGTAAAGGAGCTTATTGTACTCAGGCTTAATGGGGCACTTCCAGGGATACTGCCATTTCCTCTCATTCTGAGGTACAAAGTTTGAGCCTCAAAGAGGAATTCATGATGGTGATGGCATTATCACCATAAATAAAGAACATTCCTTGAACAGATGATTAAGACCATCTCCCTTTTCTTCTTACTGAACTTTAGTTTTCCATTTTCTAAAGTATTGTCATAAGAAATAAGTACTGCATAAAACCAATGAAACTATCTGAAAATATTTACAACTTCCAAAGAAATCCTGTAGTGTGCAATTAGAAGATAATGCTCCCCATGAACATTTATCTCTATTCTCCACATACGCCCTGAAGCATGAAGGTTTCTTTTATTTTAATCACATCTAATGGACATCTTGATATGTTATCAAAGGAAATTGAAATTGAAAGGGTGAGTTCAGTGAATCGAAAGATAGAAAAAATAAAATAAAGGAAATCAATTTAACATAAACGATGGAGAATACCATTGGAAGTAAACAATGTAACTGCAGTACAAGCTAAATAATATGGTAGATAAAATTAAGAGCCATTTATGAGAATGATAATTTCCACTACATTTCAGGCAAATTATGTTTTCAAATTAATGGTCAGTATTTACTTTTCTTCTTAAGAAAAGTGAACTAAAATGCAAGCATAGTGCTTTGTAAACACCTGTTGCTTGCTCTATAACCAGAGTACTTTCATTAGTTTTCAAAGGGCTCAGAAGAATTCATTAAAAATCTAAGTTAATGTGGCAATTGGTCTGGTATCTATGGGAACAAGTGGATAATAAGTACTGAAAGCTGCCTATTATATCACTGATGCTACTAGGTAGGATCATAAAATCAGGACAAGTCATGACTCTGCAGAATCCTCTGTGTTGTATCAGTCAACACAAAAGCATCTGTCTAACATCACAGAACCTTCAGTTGCTTCAATAAAAGCAACAACAAAAGGAAAAAAAACTAGAATGGATGTGGTAAAAGCTGTAGAGTTTGTATGTATTTTATGCAGATTAAGAAACTACTGAAAATGCTTCTGCTGGCAAATGAAAGCTTCCTGTAGATCTTCGAGGCATACTGAGCATTGTTTATTTGTTTGTTTGTTTTCCATTTAAACCAAACTAACATCTTTCTCATCAAACCTCCCCAGCTCCTCTGAGATGAACTAAGTCCTTTCTGGTAAGCTCCTGCCAACACTGTTTTTCATCCCATTCATTCTGACTGATACTTTCTCTGATGACAGTCATTGCCTTACTAACACAGCTCAGCCTTGGCATCACAGATATAGCATGACTTTATAATTTCAATGCAATACAATAATGTCCAGTCATTACTCTTTTCAGGACTAACTTTCTGACTGAAGCATCTACTGCCAACCTTGCTTACAGCACTTACGTAGCAGATTGAGTAACACAGCATTTGTCATGAGAGACTCCCCCATTCTGTGCACACCCTGTTCACATGCCATAACCAGAGGTAGCAGCTGATGGAGAGGACAGCTTGTTTCATAAACAGGCTGCATTAAATATTCTTCCATACATTATAGAAAGGACAAAGGTCAGGGGAGTCAGGGCAGCCATAAGGTAACTCAATATATCTATGTCATGCAATTGATTTCACAAGAGAATTAGAAATCGATGCCTGGAGTTTAGGGGCTAAGCCTTTCACCTTTAGGTCACCAGTTCAAATTCAGCTCAGTTCAGTAGTGACTTAAGTCCGTTACCCTCTGAAGATTGTTTAATCAGAAGGTATTTGCTTGTGTCTGATATTTTATCATATGTATTTGCTTGAATGTGCCCACATCACATTGATCAATTAGTCATAATTTAAAAACCACTTCCACAGCAGGGACACCATGATCAGTAGAGGCCTTGGACTAGAAGGGTATGAAGCCTGCCCTACCTCATCACTTGGCAATGGTTCCTTTGGATTAACAGTGAGCTTGTGCTAAGGGTAAACAGATGAATTCAAGGTGGAAGGATATCCATCTAATTTTTCATAATCTAATCTTTCACATCCTGGTCCAACTGAAAATTTTCTTCCTGTTTCTCTTCTAAATGAATCATGGGGTTGTAATTAATGTTAACATTTATGTAATGTTAATGTTTTTGTGAAAAGTTGGCAACTTGCTTAACACAAAAAATTGTTTTTTCAACTGTTCAACAAAAATATTTCTTCACCTCTAAACACAAGCAAAAAGCACAAAAACATTGACAATGCTCCACATTTTTCCCTCCCATTGAGTACCACTAAATTTGAAGACTGAAATACTACGTTTTAAAAATAAATGAAATGAACATGGTCAAGCTAGAAAGCTCCATGGTACAGAAACTCATTACTATTACAAAAGCTGAATAGAACATTGTATATTTTAATAGAAGTGCCACAGTATTTCATACTGAAATGTTTTCATCTTACACACAGCTTAAAATGCAAGCAAACTAATCTTTTCCTCTGTCATTCTGACCTCAGGGACCCACTCTAAAAAAAAAGATTTCTTATTCCCTGCTAGGAAAGTGGGCAGCTGTTTGGTCTTTTCGGAAGGAAAACGGTGGGTGAATAGCTGCTTTGTTCATCATGAGAGACTCTCCTTATGAGTGAGAACTGGAAGGGGGTGGGGGGCAACAAAAGAGAGAAACCTTTGGGAGTGGTACATATTTGCTGCACTGGCTTCTTTTATTAGAAAACAATAAATATTGCACTATCACAGAAGTTCTTCCTCCATCTACACATTCCTTCAGGCTACAAAAGAACAAGAAACAGCTTCCTAAAGGCAAAACTTTAATTTGCTTTGCAGAGTAGTGAAACTTGGTGTGTAATTTGATTAATAGAAACATGCACAGTACGTTCTCAGTCTTCTCAAATGTAGACAACTTTTTACTTAAGAAGAATATAGCCCTTTCCAGAAAACTTTTTTTATTATTATTTTTTCCCCTGTGGAATAGTATATCAACTGTAAAACCAAAGAAACAAAACAACCTCAGTCTCCAACAAAAATGACTTTCAAATCATAAGCACAAATGCCTTGATTGGTGGGACAACTTACTAGCATAATCAATAAATTGACTCATGCCCCACAGTCATATTAACAGCCCCTAATGGGAACAAGACCATAAGTCAAAAGCTGGTCAGGAAACTACTGATACATTTTGTTTTCTTTCGGAATTTTTGTACGTTCCACAGGCATCTTCACAAATGTATGCAGGTGGACCATGAGAAATCAGGAAAATATCGGTTATTTCATTTGTGCCTTTCCCTACAAATACATTCTTTTGGGGAAGAAAAAAATGAACTACAACAACATACAACAACAAAGCCTACAATACTGAGTAATAACTGCCTTACAGAAACACAGTATATTAAGAGAAAAAATTACGAAAGAATGTGGTTCAAGGGTTACAAGCGATATGCCAGAATCACCAATAAGCCTTAGCAAAAGAACAGGACATAGTTGGACATACTCTGACTCACAATGACATCTCATTTCAATTCTAAACAAATTAATTTAAATTTCCCTATAAATTCAGACATGCTTCAGGGACCACTTTCTGGAAGGCCAAGATATTTGAAGGCAGAATGGCCTAAAGTCAGAATACAAAAGTAAGCCTTCTATCCTATCTTTTCAAACAAAGATAATAAAAGATAATAAAAAGAGGTTCCACTCTTCATAGTAGGAGTCTATGAAAAGTTTTCATCTTAAAACTAGCACAATAAAGAGGTGTTATCCTAATAGGCAGAGAGTTTAAAACAGTTGTCTTTTAGCTTACTACATGTCTGTAACTGAGACTCTTGATGTCTGCTTCTAATTTTACTTCCCCTGATTTGACTTGCATCAGAGTATGAAAATCAGAATCAAACAATAATTTCTACCAGATCTACTGGAGCAACGTGGTAGTACAATCGATTGTAGCAACAGTATGCTATACTCATGTCAATGAGATACATCATGTTTTTTCATCGTATTATAGAGACTGAAAACATTTTTTTTTCCAACTTACAGGTCTTTGGATCTTAAAGCTTACAGGTTCTTACAGATTTAAGCTTGTTATAGTATACAGAAAAGTTATTACTAAAATGCTTTGCAAAAGATCATGATTCACTGGTGTCTAAATGTAAATCAGCCAAAAATAATCATATAAATGGTTTCAGAAAACTAAAACTAAATAAGCAAGCTGAGGATGCAAGTAATATAAAAACCTCTCAGTTATGTTCCTGTTGCCTTTTTCTGTTCTTGTTTAGCATGCAATTAACAGATACACTACTTCCTCCCTGCTAACAGCCTAAGGAGCTTAAGCTGTTAATAGTGCTAGCACTGAATGACTTGAGTGGTACAACATTCCTGTCTTTATCTTTAAAATGACAACACATGGGTGATTTATAATCCTCTTAATTCTTTTACAATCACTGTTCAAATGTACTGTGACCAACACAACTCTGCAAGATCACATGAGGAAAGAAATCACTGTACATAGAATTACATTATCCACCTTCACACTGTGCTGTCATCCCAAATGCCTTGAAGAGTGGCTCAAACTGAGAAAACAATTGAGTTCACATCATATCCCTCAGTGTTTGTGAGAGAAAATGGTTAAAGGAAACAAGGACAAATGGTTCCTTTTTGCTATTTAAAGCTCAGACTGGTACACAGATAAATGATGAGGCATTTTTGGTTAACTAAGAAAAATAATACTTAAAAAAACAAGAATGCCTGATGAAGAAAAGAGTTCTCCCTCAGGTTATATACTATTTGTCCCAACGTAAAAACTATTCCATTTTAATTACATCAGTATTTAGTTCACTTATTCACATGACTGTGGATCACCCCAATTGTGTTGATTTGCATGAGGTTAATAGCAATCAGAAGGGCTATAGCAAAAATAGGTAGAAGGACCTAGTTTATGTTAGAAGTTAGACAAATGGATGAAAGGCAAGAAACTAGTAAGTATCCTACTTTTTTTTTTTCTTTTCTCAAAATACTGTGTATTGTAACATCGAATTCAAAACCGCAGTATTACTTGATTATACATAAAGGAAATTTTTCAACTTGTAACCATTCATTTTTATGTTTATTGTGATAATAACTAAAAGTCATGGGTTAGGACCCAGAAGAAATTCTATTATTTATATGCAATGGAGAATATGACCCCTACCCTAAAATGATGAATGGAAATCATCTTAATTTTTTATAGTACAAACTATTGTCAAACTGTTTACATGTATACAGTAGCCAAAAAGGTTTACTTTGACAGACCTACAGCCTGCCCAAGTATGTTAGTATTTGGAAAGCTAAAATCAACTAGTCCAGTGACCAGATGTGTAGTTTCAGCAACTAGGACATAAACTGCCTAGACTATGACTTAATTCTTGGACTAACAGATAGAAGGTGATGAAGCATTTCTAATGAACTGGCTTCCTCTGTATCTTTCTAAATAGAGCAAGCATAGCCAGCTCTGAGTTGTTATCTTGTTGAGCATCACCACTGAGAATTACTATACAAATGGAACAGAAATAAGACCTGCTGAACTCACTCTACAAAAAAAGACTACCAATTAATTGTAGACCACAGAAACATCCACTTACTCCAACCACAGACACTTACCCAACAGGGCATTGCGCCCATTGTCATCTGGCAGGAATCTTTTATCCACAGCACACACTAAAAGGTGATCAGGTAAATTTGGTGACTTTGCACCAACAAGTAAAAACCCTGATGGTACCTCGATATGTTCATTGGAAATTGAAACCAGTCTCAAATCTTTACCGGCCTGGCAGAAACCTAGAAAAAAAATAAAAAACAATTCAGTGTATTTTAAATTGATAAGATTATTATTTTTTATTTAATACACACAATTTTCTTTGTTAAAGAGCTTCTGACATCATTTTAATTTTTTAATGAAAAGCAGAGTTCTATCCTCTGAGGTGAAGGGCAAACTAAAAGACAGTTTTCTTCTCTGCCTTTTTGGTCAGCCATAAACAAATCCTATGAGTACAATTAAAAAAAAAAAAAAAAAAAAAAAAAGACAAATCTGAAAATCAACATTTTCATTATGATGTTGCACATCATATTTATGGGACTACTTACTAATGACATCATAACTTTGGTCATCCATTCAAAAATGCAGATAATAGTTCTTTATATCTAGAGAAATTCAATAGCTTTCAGAAAAAAAAAAAAAATTACAGCAACATTGAACAAGGTACATTTTAAGTAGTAAAAAGTGATGATAAAGCTTAAAAATTGCCACACTCATTTTAGCAAATGTCATGCCAGCAAACCGAACCTTGCCTAACAGAGCAGAAATTCTATCCTTGTGCCAAGTATTTTAACACAAATGCTTATCTGACACACTTACAAAAGTGTGTCAGATTTATTCTTACAAAGAATAATATAGATTTGTCTAGCAGATAATGAATACTAACATTTTTTTGATTTCTACACCATATAAATTATCTCATTATAATGAGTTACAGGGGAAAGAGTCCCAGTCCTATCCTTTTCAATACGGCAAAAATGCCCAGATAGTGTGTGTTTAGTGTATTTCTTACCATCAGTAGTGCAACATCCTTCTGGAGGAGGCTTCATCTGGTAAGAAACAGGACTACTTGATTCTGAGCCTTCTTCCTCCTCCTCTTCTTCCTCTTCCTCATTATCTGCTCTGCTGCCTGCTACAAATTATAATAGCATATATGACTTAGAAAACAGAAAATGCTGGCAATGAACCAGTGAATGAACAAGGTGACCCAGTTACAGAAAAGTGTTAGAGAAAATTGGATTCTCTCCTTTTGACAATGACTTCACCGTTGCCAACTCTTAAGATATTTGTTGTTTTCTTAAAGCTCCAACTTGCAGTCTTATTCTTATGCTTACAATAGAAAAACTTTAATAAAAAATAATTTTAAAAAAAGATAGAAAGAAAAAAAGAAAAAAAAGAAAAAAGGCTTTTAGCCCTTGTAAAAAATAAATAAATAAATAACACAACACCAGTGCAGCTAAGTAAAAATAAAACTAGGGACAAAAATAAATAAATAAATAAATAAACAAGGGACAACATGAAGGTGGCTTTTATTTATTTATTTATTTATATTAACTTCTTCATTTTTAAGCTAACCTCATGATTCTTGGAGTTCTAATTCCTGGTGCTTGAACTCTTGTTGATCAAAACACTGTAACTGTATCCTTTGTTTATAACATTAACAGCCAATATAAACCCAAATTCATTACTTCTTAGCACTTTTGAACATCCTGGCAACAGTCCAAGTACAGATTTTATTAACGAGGTACTGACCATGTCCTTGATGACCGTGTCCTTGATGAAGAAACAGTTCCTGCCTAAAAGTAGGTTCACCACAGATGATATCAAGATAATACCTAATTCTCAGGCAGTCTGTCTCCTGCCAGAATCCAGAGCTCTGAGTAAAGCACTGTCGCCCCTTGTACAACGTCAAGGAAAGGCAGATGTCTAGGAAGACTATACACAGAGGTCTGTGCATGGACTGCACTATTCTAGGTGTTCCATACTGAATGCTAAAGAAAAGAATGAATCATTTGGGATTCTTTTTAAGGGGCATTTAGGTGTTTTCTATCCAGATTCTCTGCTGTGAACCACTTTTCTGGTGTCCTGGTTACATAAGTCAGCAATTTTACCTGATAGCTTTCTTGTTAAGAGAATTTACCTGCATAATCTTAATGTATTTTTCCGCCTTCCAGCTTGAGACTGCTTCTCCCCCTCTCTCTTTCTGTGGGACAATCATTTTCCATGCATAATGCAACACCTCCAGCAAAACACACTGAACAATGACTCCATCCTCTCTTGTGACTAGGACACACTCATAGCAAATGGGGAAAAGGTGGCAAGCAGAGGAGTACAACTAAATCGTCAATGGGGAGAACATTTCTGTGGACAGGACTTCGGAAAATGTCAGACTGGATCCAGCCTTACGTAAGACAAAGGTAGGGAAAAAGTACTAGGAGTACTGAATCCATTGGGGCTTACTTCTTGTCGTACAGCTTCGTGGCTTATATAGAGACCTGCCTGCAATACAAAGAGATTTCACTGGCAAAATTTGGCGGTGAAGGGCTGCTGATATTTTATTTGAGGATCAGACAGAAGCTGGATATGCTAGCTGGACTTTAGCAGGTAGAATAGCAATTAGGGTCCTAAAATCTTCTGCTGATGCAGTTTTTAGTCTTTAAACAGACCAACACCAAAGCTCGCTGTCATCCTCCAGAGCTCAATGCCAACTGGACACATTCTCTGTGCTTCAACTGACTTTTTGGATCAGGCACTCAGAATCCCACAGAATATTCAAGGATTTTTTTTCCTATGACACTCCTCAGAATGTTTTTTTGTTGTTGTTGTTTTTGTTTTCTTCTATAGAGAAAGGATTGTAGAACTGGCTAAACAAATACTACAGAATAAATCAGAATTAGAAAGGATGCTTTTAGAAAGTAAATCCGGGTTTGAAAGTTTGTCTTTAAAGGTTACTAAGACTTAAATCCCAATCTAGAAGAGGATTTGAAAGGTATGTTTACTTTTAAATATCTAAACATCAAGCTTGAGTGCTGGTGTGCACAGATAAGGACAGAATGTTAAACACTACTGTTTAAGGGCGGAGTCCAAAGATAAAAATGCTGAAAGTGGACAAAGAGAAAAGCGAAGCTCTCCATCTTTGCTATTTAAAACAGGGATAAGTAATGTGTTATGACTTAACCTTGACTAACATCTAGATGCTATGAAAAAGGGGTGAATCTGGCTCTCCTCTCTTTTCCTGCACTCCTGGCCATGAAGATTCTTTCCTCTTTGTATCAGCACTGACACTGGAGCCCATGAGGAGCCATCCCAGCTTGCTAGCCCAGAAAGCTAACCAGTCAAACAAAAATGAACTTTTCATTTTATTTTTATTTTTTTACCAGGTTAATGTATTACGTATTTATGTATCAGTGCAAGATCCAAGAAATGCCAAAGCTGTTGGAAAGGCAGAAAATTGCTAGGAAAAATGGAGGAAGCAGGATGTGGGATTTCCCCCTTTGGCCACTGGTAAGCTGTTAGGTTTCCTCAGCCATAACAGGTAATTTCACTTAAAAAAAAATAAAAAATAGAAGTGGAAACCGAGGAAGAGGAGAGCTGCAGCACTTTCAAAAGACAACAATGAAAAGAATACAAGAGTATGTATGTACTATTAATATACAAGAATGAAGTGCTGTCACCTGTATTGAGCATCATTAAGATTTCTGCTGCTTGTTTTAAAAAAAGATCTACAGCTTCTGCTTCCCTGTTAAAACAATATCCCTCCAAGGACCTCTCTATTTTTATTTCTGCTCCATGTCTTCTTTTTTTAAACAATTCTTAAAGAACACAATCAAGCACTCAAAACCAGAGATAATATGATAGCAGAAGTAGAGTCACAACCATTGTTCTTCTGTTGTATGTTACAGAATGAAGCAGTCAGCTGATCTAACTTGTTATAACTCCATTAACCAACATTTTTTTGGTGAAGATTATGTCCATATTTTATTGAATTTAGATTTATTAATAGATACCATAAACACAATTGTTTTCTTTATTCTTCTTAGTTTCTTTAAAGAATTCTTCTCAGTTCTCATGAAAATTGATTAGATCTTTATGCTTATACAGTTGATGTACCTTAATTTAAAAAAAAAAATAAAATCATATGGAAAATTTCTTCTGCCCAGGTAGAGATCAGTAACAAGTGGCTTTTCTCAGGGGTCAGTATTGGGACAGGCACTGTTTAACATCTCTCTTGGTAACATGGAGACTGGGATGGAGTGCACTCTTAGTAAGTTTGCCAGTGACACCAAGCTATGTGGTGTGGTCAACATGCTGGAGCGATGACATCCAGAGGGACCTGGACAGGCATGAGAGGGCCTGTGCGAACTTCATGAAGTTCAACATGGCCAAGTGCAAGGTCCTGCATATGGGTTGCGGCAATCTCAAGCACAAGTACAGGCTGGGTGGAGAATAGATTGAGGGCAGCCCTGAAGAGAAGAACCTGAGGGTGTTGGTTGATAAGAAGCTCAACATGAGCTAGCAGTGTGCACTTGCAGCCCCAAAAGCCAGCTGTACCCTGGGCTGCATCAAAAGAAGCATGGCCAGCAGGGCAAGGAGGTGATTCCCCCCCTCTCTCATGAGACCCCACCTGGAGCCCTGCATTCAGCTCTTGGGCTCCCAGCACAAGAAGGACATGGGCATATTAGAATGAGTCCAGAGGAGAGCCACAATCAGGGTGCTGGAGTACCTCTCCTATGAAGAGAGACTGAGGCAGCTGGGGTTGTTCAGCCTAGAGAAGAAAAGGTTCTGGGGAGACCTTACAGCAGCCTTCCAGTACCTAAAGGGTACCTGCAGGAAAGCTGGGGAGGGTCTCTATGTCAGGGGAGCATAGTGATCGGACAAGGGGTAATGGCTTTAAACTAAAAGAGGGTAGGTTTATGCTAGATACAAGGAAGAAATTTACTCTGAGGGTGGTGAGGCACTGGCTCTTGTGGTTCCACTCAAGTGGGCAGCCGAGCTCCACCACAGCCGCTCTCTCACTCCCCCTCCTCAAAGAGGAATGGGGAGAAAATATGTGAAAAGGGGCTCAAGGGTTGAGATAAGGATGAGAAAATCACGCAATAATTATTGTAACGGGCAAAACAGACTCGGCATAAGGAGATAGTAAGATTTATTGCCTATTACTAACAAGCGAGAGAAGTGAGAAAACAAAGGAAAAAGAAAACCAAAAGCACCTTCCCCCCCATCCACCCTCTTCCACCTCCTCCCCCCGAGCAGTGTAGGGGAACGGGGAATGGGGGTTATGGTCAGTCTACAGCACTTCTTCTCTGCCACTCCTTCTCGGTCACTCTCGTCCCCTGTGCTGTGGGGTCCCACCCACGGGATGCAGTCCTTGATGAACTGATCCGGCGTGGGCTTCCCACAGGCAGCAGCTCTTTCAGAACTGCTCCAGATATGGGTCTGTACCACGGGGTCCATCCCTCAGGAGAAAACTGCTCCAACCAGGATCCCCTACGGGCAGCAGCTCCTGCCGGGTCACCTGCTCCTGCGTGGGCTCCTCTCCACAGGCTACAGGTCCGGCCCGGAATCTGCTCCGGCAGGGATCTTCCACAGGCGGCAGCCTCCGTCGGTGCAGGGCCACCTGCTCCACCGTGGTCTCCTCCACGGGCTGCAGCGTGGAATCCTGCTCCACCGTGGTACTCCATGGGCTGCAGGGGGACATCCTGCTTCATCATGGTCCTCATTACAGGCCGCAGGGGACTTCTGCTCCGGCACCTGGAGCACCTCTCCCCCTCCCTCTACACTGACCTTGGCACCTGCAAGGCTGTTCTCTCACTCCCTTGACTCTCCCGGCTGCTGTCTGGCGCAGCGTTTTTTCCCTGTCTTAAATATGCTCTCACAGAGGCGCAAAACAACATCGCTTATTGGCTCAGCTCTGGAAAACAATGGGGCCCTTCCCAAACATGGGGCAGCTTCTAGATCTTTCTCACAGAAACCACCCCTATGGCTCCCTGCTACCAAAACCTTGCCACGTATACCCACTACACTGGCACAGGTTGCCCAGAGAAGATGTGGATGCCCCACCCCTGGAAGTGTTCAAGCCAGGTTGGATGGGGCTTTGGGCAACCTGGTTTGGTGGGAAGTGTCCCTGCCCACGGCAGGGGGTTGGAACTTGATGATCTTTGGTCCTTTCCAACCCAAACCATTCTATGATTCTATGTCAGAAGGCTGAAGTAAAGAAAAGTAACAAGAGGGGAGAACAAGAGCTTATGCATAAGGATAGATCTCTGCTTTAGATGCTTCCTGTTCCTCTGAGTACAAGGATTCATAAATTGGAAGAACTGGAAATTTCTATTTATTGTGAGGCTAGAGTACAGGATGCCACATTGCAGACCTCTTCCACCTGAGGAACAACCTTGGATAAACTCTATTTCAGGTCCCTTCAGAGTCCCATTCACAGTTCCCTTTGTCTGAAACTTCTATGAAATAAGTGTTCTCCATCAAGCTGTTGTGGGACTTTTAATTAATTACTGTTCAATTCTGTTGCCATTAACTGCAAAGAAAACAGAATCAGCCCCTCGTGATCTAAAAAGTTGTCTGAAAGAAAGGAGTTACAGAAGTGTGAAATTGCACTTTTGTTCCTGAACAATGTGTCTGCTCCTGTAGCAGCGTTCGCAACTGATGTCAAAATCCATTTTGTGACATCACAGTTGGTTGCCATGGAAAGGTTTATGAAATTTTCTTAGAAGGATTTGATAGAAGGATCACTTTGTGTAATGAAAAAGCATTATAAATATTTAAACAATGAATGTATATCAGGTGTATGTCCTACGCTAGGGGGAAAAACAAAAACAAAAAAATGTTTAATCATGTGTGAGTGGTGAGCAGAGTTATTTCTTTAAGGAATATTTTCTCAGCAGTTACAATGAGGTAACAGTAAAGGGTTTAATACGTGCGAAGTATTTTTTTTTCAATTACCATTTATTTTTGTTTGTTTTCTGTTAGTGTGGATTGTTAATCATTATGGGTTCTGCATTACATATGTTTCTAAGCTATCTTTTGTGAGTTATGACAGCATAAGTAGACCTGGTCAAAAGAAATGAAACACCACCCTGATGACAGAAAAGGATAAATAATAAAATTATTAAACATAACCTTGCACAAGCATGCCAGAGTTTTGCACACACCAGTAAACTCACTGCACACCTCTAGACTACACATATTAGAGGACACCAAAGTACCAATGAGTTTGCTTGCCAGAGCTACACAGTTTGTCTAAATCATACTACGTCAAAGAAAAAAAGACTGAACAAAGCAAAATCAGAAAAAAGACATCTATAAAAACACACAAAAAGTCCCATATATAATAACTGGAGCTGACATATCCTAAAGGTTTGTACCTTTACAGCAACAGAATGACTAAAAAAAATCATGCCCAAAGTAATCATTAACCTTCTTTATAACCAACTAAAATAATTCTGTTATATTTACTTCTGCTGTATTTATTAATGAAAATTAATATACTTAATACTCTTACTATATCTCATTTATAAATCTGTCACATATTTACCATTATTTACTGTATAATTTTCAGTAGTGTATGATAAATTATAGGATAACAGATCTATGTTCCAAATTTCCGAAGATTTCTCCAAACACTTAAAGGAAAAATTCACAGTAAATCTCAGGAAGCAGATGACTTAATTTTGTCAAAATAAAAGACAATGCATTTAATATCTTAATCAAATTCTAATACACACATTTATATACATTTTTAGATCATAAAATATCCAAACAAAAACTTTCAATGCTTTTGTTTTTCTGTATTCTAATTTAAAATGTTTGTGCTGACCGTTGGGAGAGCAAACAGCAGAATTGTCTTTGAGCAAAAACATAAATTCCTACCTTCCAGTGATGACAGTTGCTGTTCTGCTTCCAAATACAACTGAGAGAAGATTGGTCTGGGAACTAAGTTATTTGAGCGCAGAGAGGCCTCGATAGAATTATGCAACACTTCTTCAAACCTTGTTGTCTTGAGCTGACCAGCATAAGAATTTCCCATCTTCTCAAACAAAAAGACAAGGAAAAACACAACAAAAACACACAAACAAACAAACAAACAAAAAAAGATTTCAATTTTAGTACTCAAAACTCAATCACTGCACGTTGATGTCAGGCTACAACATTTCTCATGAAAGAGAGAAGCTTCACTGCCCACAAAGAAAGGCAAAGGAAAAGAACATTGACTGCCGCAGTCACTGTGCTGATCCTGGTGGTAAATTACAGGAAGTTATCTAAAAGTAACAGCTTTCTGTAATTCAGCAGAAAGGCAGCAAACTTTGACACTTAGAAGCCTGATTCTAGTAATCCCTTCGTTTATATAGCAATTGAGGAGATGCATTTTCAACAGTCAGCAATCTCACCTGTAAAACAACCCCTCTGTTTTGCATGATTTGAACAGAATAAATTGTAAAGGATTTGGGGAATAGTGCAGTTCTGTGTATATACCTTTGCATAGCCCACCACAGCTGAAAACTCACAGCTAAAGCAGTTCAACATATATGTTGTTAATCTTGGAAGTACAATAGCATTGCACTAACATATCCTAAAAGATAATGGCTTTTCCTTCTCACCTTAAACAATATTTTACCATATAAGCAAACTTTTTTTTCTTTTTTCGTTTTCTTTTCTTTTCTTTTCTTTTTTTTTTTTCTTTTTTTTTTTTTTTTTTTTAAGAGAGAGACGCATCTATTTGATTTTGCCTTTCATTATTAGGATTTTATTGCTAGTGAAACAAAATAATTTACTCGGACTGTCACTGAAGAGTCAGTGTATTCCAGCTGAATATCCCAGCATTTACTTCCCACATATTTAACTGCCGCCTGCTTTCCACAGTGAATACAATGACCTGGTATAACCAAAAGCCATGCCAGCTTTCTTTTTCTGTCACAAAGTAGCTCTTGCCCTGGGCCCCATGTCCTCTCCCTCCTCAAGTAACTGTGAATAGAAAGCATGAAACGCTTCCTGTTTGTGGCAGTAATTCCTAAAACAGTGAACAGCCCCTCCTCAGCACTGGATACTGCTTGGGAAATGAGCCTGTTGAGAAGCATCCTGTAGGAATCAGTCAAGCAAAAGAAAAACTACTTTGAAATCACATGCTGCTTTTGTCAGGAGGAGAAGCAACATACAAATTTGAAAGAAATAACATACAAATTTGATAGTTTGGATATATTTTTATGACTTTACAAAGCCACTATACATATATAATCATATCTCTGTATACTTTTTTGTACCACTTTAATACTATATATATAACTATACATTATGTATGGTGTTATTAGAAGCATAATGAGAATTATATAACTATTCAGGCAGCGCTTATGAACATGATCATGGAGCAGGCATTACTGAAAAAAACAGGTTTATCTACACAAAAGCCAACTGAAGAAATTTAGTGTGCAGCACTGATGTATCCCTGTTTGCTGAAGGGTACATGGGAAGCCACAACACATTAGCTAGGTTCAGTGCTAACATGCAAGTGATGCATCTCCTCTTCCAACACAAGCAGCCCTCTGGCTCCTCTAGTTTCAAATTTTCACTGCTGCTTCACCTACACCAAGCACAGCTGAAGACAATGAGGAAAATCTGACTTCAGTATTGTCCCTAAAAAGCTTTATGAGAGATGAATGCAATAAAACATGTCTAAATGTTAATGTCTAAAGTGAATTATACCCAATAGTGTTTCTACACAAAGGCACTACATGATATTTAGTTCTAATTCTAATCCTTCTTTCAAGCTCTATGTAATAAAGACAAATAATCAAGATACCTGACAGATTCCTATTTCATTCTTCTTTAAAATCCCTCCCCTGATTATAAACTAATATTTTCTCTTATTAGGTTGGAGACATATGGTTTGTCAGGGACCTGTCTGCTCATTTTCAGGGTCAGGTACAGTATGGTGCTATGTGACTGTTCATCACAGTCTTGAAATTCTAGACTAAAGAGAAATAAAAATGCATGAATGGTTAACTCAGTATGGTTAACATTCAAAGCTACACTTTCAGGAATAGAAACAGCATTTAGATATCATGAATTCCACAGAGATTTTACATAGACTGCTTTATTTAAGCACAGAGCCACAGTAAGAAAAAATCATGTAAGATCCAAAAGATTTTTATACTTAAAAATAATTACACAGCTCTCAGATGATACCCAAAAGTTTGACTGCAGTTGCAGAGGCTAGTCTAACAAAGGGCTGGGTTTTACCCATCCTCAACATGACTATGCACAGAAAACTGCTCTACCTGATTTTCAAACTTACTTCTTAAAAGAGCTTCTTTAAAGCACATGAAAAATAGGAAGTTTTTTAATTCATCCAGAGTAAGACACAATATTTTGAGACAACTCAAAAGCATTACTACATAAATTTGCACTAAGAACTGCTTTACACAATAAGGCATGGAGGCTTACTTGTTTTACTGATTACTATCTGCATCTATTTGTGATGAATGAGAAAACACCATGACATTCCAGTTTATAAGCTTTATCCCATATGTACATACAAATATTATTCTGTACAGTTTATTAGACACAACATTTACTGGTATCTAACATATTTGCCTAGGACTTATAGAGACCACTAGTGGACATGTTAGAAAACCTTTAAAGCTGTGGATGACAAAAACCAGCATCTTGTTGTGACAGACAAGGAATCAATGAAGATTAAGCTATTTATGCAACATACAGATCCTGAAATCCTTCACAACATAATTAAGTTTATCCATTGTAGTGCTAATTTTGAATGGTTTTGTACAGTGAAAAAAAAAAAAGTACTTTCTGGATTTGTACATGTGGTAAACTCTTGTGTACCTGTGGGATCTTATAATTACACTGTGAAATACACTCATAAATTCAGGAACATACTTTGGAAGATATGAAAAATATTTTAGAGCCATTTTGCATCATCAAACAGACACCACTGGAACCAGAAAATGCCCATTGCAGGAGATTTGCCAGCATCAGCCTTTGCCATTCAGAATCCCAGTAGTTCTCTCAGTTGTGGGAGAGATGACTTCTGTGCAGCAAACAGGGGAGAAGCTGTTTCTCACTAGCACTGTAATGGTTGTCATCCCCTTTTCTTTAAAGCCGCCCAGACTGTGGTACCTGAATTGTAAATTGCTGACTCTGTGGCACCAGGAAGCAAAGGCTTTGAGTCCTATTCTCCTGCTTCAATGAGCTCAGCGTTCCCAGCCCAGATTTATGTCTCTCTTGGATACAAGTGGGTGGCACAGGATGAAGTTTCAAATGCATGTGAAATTCCAAGCCATGAACATAGATGGTGACCTGAACTATTAAAAAAAATCACAGTGCACAACAGAAGGATGGTCCTCGACCCCATCTACTGATAAATCAAAAAGCACCTCCATACCGCAGTCAGTCTCCATGGAGAGCATGCAGAGCAAAATACTAGTCAATACAAAGGAAAAACTAAAAAAAAAATAAAAAAATAAAAAAAAAAAGAAAAAAGAAAAAAGAAAGAAGACCTGGAAAACCATGATAAAAGAAGAAGGGAAAAAAATGTGCTCTGAGGGTACACATGGGTGCCTGAGAAACCACTGCAGATGTAATTGGACTGGGTCAGGTCAGTGTGTTAGAAACCCACACATAAATGCTGCCAAAGAACAGTGGCAAATCCAGACAGCTGAAAACGCTTGTAAAAGTACATTAGTCTAAAAATAAAAAGTAGAAGTATGTTTGTCTAAAGAGAGCAGCTCTCAAATTCCAAGCAAGGAACTGTCAGGGTTCCCGTGGTAAACAGTGGTTGTACAACCAGGGAAAACAGAGATCTGCTTAAGGGTTAATGTCGGATACAGACTGTCAGATACAGACTCAACTTCAAGTTCAACTGCAGCTGAAATAGCCAGGTTTTGAAGAAATTCTGCTATGGCTTCGTACTCCAGATGATGTGATTTAGAAAATAAGTTCCATCTCAGCCACGAGGACAATACCATGTCTGGTCACATTAACACAAAGGACATACAGTCCCTAGAGTGGAAGTGTTTGGAGAGAGATCTTTTGATTAATGAAATGACAACTGTAACACACTGGTGACTTTTCAGTTGCAGTTGCCTGTACTAAGGAGCGACAAGATTTTGTGAAGACTGAAGATCTAGCACAGCAACTCTGGACAGAATTTATCCTATACCTAGGACAGAATGGGTATCACAGAATCAAAGATTAGGTTGGGCTGGAAGGGACCTCTTGAGGTTTCCTAAGGAAAATTTAGAGCACAGAAATTAATCTGGAGCTTTTGACAGTTGTCATTGAAATAAGACTGTTAGAGAAAGTCTAGATTTAACAGAAACTGAGAAAAAGCAAATATATGGAGGCTGTGTTAAGAAGTCTTGAAAAAGACATCAAAGGATCTAAGAGTGAAATTAGGAAGCCATGGTTAATCATTTAGTTGAGAGGTCTGAAGGGAAGAAAAGGGGAATATATCCCCAGTTTTCAAGTGTGATGGCCAAATAATAATAAATAAATAAATAAATAAATATCAGTCTTACATAGGACTTGCGAATTATTACAAGAGGAAAAGTTTTACATTAAATTGCATCTTTTTGCATTTTAAAGTTTCATTGACATTTCTAATTTATTAATTTTATGTGATGAGAAATATTCTCTGATAGATAAAAGAAATTAACATCATATATGGAGTACCAATAGCTGAACCACTACTATTCTACTATTTATTTAATTTTAAATTCTGAACAATATTAATTTCCTTTCTCAGGCAACATAAAAAGATTTCTGAGATATTTTAGCCATTTTAGATATTTACAATACAGAAGGTGTTCATATCAGACCAAAGCAGTATAGAAATGGATACATTTTCCCATTTTGAGCACTGAGCATTCATACTTTCGAAACAGCCTAATAAAATAAGTTCTATTAAATCATATTTTTATGGAAGACTGGTACGATGTCGTCAAGCCCATTATTATTTCAAAATCATTTGTCATTGCTATCACAAGAGGCAGTTCATAACTTGTATAAAATTAGGTTTTCTTTGTATAAATTTTGGTTTTAAGTATTCAAAAAGTATTAATATTTGTCTGAGAGGAGACTGCAGCTTAACAATTTGATCACACTTCAGTATTGGAAAAGGTACTTAGCATGATCCATTTGCTCACTGAACATGAGTCAGAGCAATCTACTAACATGCAAAGTCCGTCAATATTTCTAAAGTTAGGTAAAGTCTCTAATAATTCTTGAAAACCTGTATTAAAAGCAACAAGAAGAAATAAATCCTATGGCAGAATTCTAGATGTAACTACAGAAAGAAAAGTAAATTTGGAGACACTGCAACACTGATTCCCTTTGACAGCAATGATAAACAGTATATATATATACATATATGGCATATATGTGGCTACATGTGAATATATGTGGCTGCTTCACTTCAGCCACAAGATTGTGTAATCATGGTCTATTTTTTTTCTTATTTCTATGAAGCTGTCTGTAGTTATAGACAGTGCACTCTCAATCTTTGGATTTGGAAGAATGAACTATTTTTCATCTTCTGCATTAATGTTTGTCTCACATAAATTAACATTGTGTGTTAAATCTACTACCATGAGTTATAACAAATTCTTAATGCAGGGAAACTAAATGAGCTTCTTACTGATATTGACCCCCCACAAGACTCAGCAAGACACAGCAGAGTTCTTCCTTACTAAAAGTCATGGCCTGTTTTACGAGCAAGTAACAGAGAGGTTACATCTTTAGTAAAAAATAAAATGGGCCACAGACCATTTTTTGTTTCTGAGTCCCAAAGGATATGCACATAATATAGGTGATGTCTTTACTAATAAAGTTACTCTAACAAAAAACAAAGTTACTCTACCCAAAATATCCTTTGTGAATGGTCACTGGCCCAACATAACTTCAGAAGTGTGCCTGGGAATTGTTTTAGAGGGTGCTGGCACTACAGCCATGCCAAGACACTAACAACAGAAAACTGTTTTCTAGCCCATTGGAATTTCCCTGAAACTGTTCAATTTACCAATACAGTTGTAGCTACTATGGGCAAGAACAAAGCAAAACTTATTCCCTTAGAAAACAATCTGGTTGTTCATGTACCATGTAATTATCACTTGTAGAAGCAATATACCAAGTTTTTTATTTGTCATATGGGTGTAGTAAATAGGTGGACTATTGCCAATTTCTGTAAAATATATTGGTTTCTGGAAGTCAAACCTGTTTCCACAAATTATTCTGCATGAACGACTTGGCAGTAAGAAATAGGGAAAAAAGAGCTCAGAAGATTGAGGTTTTTGATACAATAATGGACTGTGGGAAACATTTAACTACATTTCTTCATTTCAGATCACTTCCAGAGCAATGGTTTACTATTTCTATGTTTTTCATCAAAATCATAATGAAAAAAAAGTATTCTTTTTTTTTGCTGATAGCCTTACCCATAAAGCTAAATTTTGAAACTTCAAAAGTTGCTGAGAAATGAGATGATGGTATTTCTACTTAGCTGAACTCTATAGTGATAATCAGATTAATATCAATAGTCACTCATGGATCTGCATATTGAAATCCATTCCTCCAGTGAAGTCATTTGTTCCGTAGCAATAAAGCTGACAAATCATTTAAAAGTCTCTAGCTAATCAATGTTTCATATACGAATAAAGTTATGGGAGTTCAGCACACCACATTTGGCCATTACATTTTAAAGACAACATTAAAGCCTTGACTTAAACCACAGCTATCTTTGCCAGAATTTCCAGCTCATTTTCTGTTACCAGATCTTAAAACTCATATATCTCCCATGGAATTTTATTAGAAATGCTGGGGGCAGACCAGATCAGATTAAATTTAATGGTTTCCTAATAATGCCACTTTGGAAAGCAGTTCATGATTAAAAACAGAGGCGCTGATTAAGGTTGATGAC
This sequence comes from Aythya fuligula, assembly GCF_009819795.1. NCBI lineage: Eukaryota > Metazoa > Chordata > Aves > Anseriformes > Anatidae > Aythya > Aythya fuligula. The sequence goes on along the minus strand of NC_045561.1, from coordinate 104,264,141 downwards.
AGGTCACAGACAACATAACTCTACCATCTTTATACAGCCAAAAACAATTCTGCTACTGTTTCCATAAAGAGAATATACTGAAAGAAAACTACTGCCCAGACCTCTATACCACCTTTTTTTTTTTTTTCTTTTTCTTTTTCTTCTGCTCTTGCTTTTAATTTTTATCTGACATCTTACTTTGATTTGGAAAATTAGGCTGACTCCAGGCACAGGATTTCTCCTGCATTAACGGTGAGATGATTTCCTCCAATGACTCATGTTTCCAAGCAACAGGAGCTTGGAACAAGAGTGCTGACTGAAAGGTGCCAAGCTCTCGAGTGCACTAGGAAGAGTGGGAAGAAGCCACCAAGCTTTTTGGCAACTTTACCTCCCAAGCCAATTTGCTTCTATGAATCACTGAAATCAGTTCCCTCACTCAATTCAGAAGTAAATAATAGGGAGATGTCTTTATTATCAGGAGATCTCTGCAAAGACTAATACAGTTACCTCTGCAATGAAATCAAATGTATGTATTTTCCCCATCTATTGAAAAAAACAAGCCCAATTTGTTAACTGCCCTTTGTGCATTCAGGAAAAAACAAACAAACCAAAAAAAAGCCCATACTGATCCATATCAATAGGTATGAAAACAGACTGGAACAAATCAGAGGTAAGCAGTCTTAGTAAAAGCACTATTAGCAAGCTGTTGCTTTCTTCTTTTTTCTTTGGGCAGAGAAAAAAATCCAACTATTTAATGAATCACCCTTAATACGAAATTATCTCACTTTCATTTTGGCCATTAGAAAGACAGGAATTTCAGCTAAAAACAAGTATTTTCTTATTTTTGCTGAAAATTTTCAACTGTATACCAACATTCATTATTTTGAAGAGAAAGTTTCCATTTTTCAATTAAAATCCTATAATTCATGCAGAGAATACTATCAAAAAATCACACACAAATATTTTCTATAGACAAAGGAAAAAATGAATGTCCAGACTACGTCTACAAGAAAACCCAATATGTATTTTTAAACTTCGTATACAAATTCAACTTTACTTTGACCCCAAAAAAAATAAAGCTCCACTAAACACAGAGCACTCTAACTTGCCATAAACTCATTAAAATATACAGCTATGCATTAGGCTTGGAGATCCGGACTCAGGCATGTTGGCAATTTAGTGAGAAGGAATCTAAACTGTGACAGCTTACATTGTCGCTTTCTGGGGAAACAGAAAACTCCAATGACAACCAAATTCCTTTAATTAGTTAAGGATGAAAGGTTGTTTTGATTTTAAGACATAGTTTAATCTTCTTTACAAGTAGAAAAAAAAAACTTAAACATCCTTCACCCTATAAACTTCTATGCCTACTGTCAAACCTGAGTTGAATTGT